>NW_026731591.1:0-483772 GCF_028476545.2 Physella acuta
CGTACAAGGGTAACTTTTCTTATTGTTTATTTCCAGTCTGGTAACACTCGGAGTGGTAAATATAAAAAATATTTTTTGTAGAAGTAGATAAACAAAGGGATTATACGTAATGGTTTATTTTCGTTAGCAGCACCAGACCAGAGTCGTAGAGAGGGGAGGGGGGGGGGGGTTGTATATGTTCCCGGGCGCCGACCTTAGGGGGCGCCAAAATGGGTTGGAAAAACAAATTAAAATCTCATTTTAGCAGCGATTTTGAATTACAAATATAAAAAATATATGGGGAGGGGGGGGGTGGTGATAATAGAAAGTTTGAGGGGGGGGGGGGGGGTTGCAAATTAAAAGTTTGTCCCAAGGCGCCGGGAAGGGTGTAACGCCTCTGCACCAGACTAGCGGTTGTGGTGTCACTCAAAAATTTTTAGCGATTGGTTATTGCTACACCGTTCAACTTAAGTTAATTAAGGTAACCCTTACCTTTTAATTAATTGTAACATATTTGAAAGTTATAGTGCACGATTGGCCTCAGACATGTAATGTACAGCGTCAGTTTGCCTTGCCATGTTCGCTTTAGTATTACCGTTTTCATCATCGGCTTGTGAGGACTGATACAGATTTACAATAGTAATGCTTCTTTCTTAGATGTAGCCTACTTAAATTCATTTAAGATGGTTTGCTTATAAAAAGAACTAATACAAAACGTCTAATTACAATCTTATTTTTAAACCTGAAAAATGCAAATGTGTAATTCAAAGGTGATTCAATGGATTTGTTTTTCATAGGCGTGGTGGATTGAGGGGGTTTGGGCTTTTAAGTAGAACTGAAATACATTTTATAAATATTATAAGCAGCTGGTATGTTATGTCGAGTACAATGAGACACAACAGATCAAACATTCTTCCTTTTTAAACATCTGTATGTATATCGGCATGTATTGCAGTCCTCCCACATCTTTTTTTACAATTTTAATTTGTCCCGTTAAGGGATTATTTTTCTTTTAAATAATATTTATTTTTACTCATTTGACATCACAGATATAAACAGAAACATATACAAAGCAGGCAAATATGATTTCACTAAGTCTTTTACTACACATAATAAATTACATGACTGTACAAAATGTCTTAGAGTTAGAGCAAATATCAAGTAGGTACTTCTACAATAGCCAGTAAACCTTGTACTGCAAATAGCATTCAATCCAATGTATTGTCAGTTGCATTTATCAGAGCTATAGAAATAAGTCCAAATAAACTATGTGGTTCTTTAAGTACCAGTACTGATTCTTTCTTAGTTTAATTGAGCTTATTACAGATACTTAAAAATTGTAATTCTTAATGTCCCTTCATGCTTGTCTGGCTGCTACTTTGATCAGAGTCCATTTTGACTGGTTTATGCAGAGCGGAGGAGATGTCAACCCATTGCAAGGCCCTTTGTATCAAATCATCAGAAGTTGGTTGTTTGTCTAAATTCCAGTGTGTAAATTTATCAAATGAGTGTGTAGCTATCAATTTTCTCTCTTCATCTTCTGTTGTTCTTTTGTGATGTTCTTTTAATACTAAACCCGTAAATCCAGATGGCAAGTTTACTTCTACCCCATTTAAAGGTCGTCCTCTGAATGTGGCAGCAAGTTCTTTATTTCCATTTGATCATTCGTCACATATTGTTTTTTGGAAGAAATCAGATACCTTTGCTTTTCCATCAAAGTGTATTCGACACGGTATATAATGACAATTTCCTTTAGATGTGTCAGAAAGAGAGAGTGTGCTGTTTACATCTATCGTAGTAGCCATTTATACCAAGGGATCCAAAATGTTTATAATAAATTTCAGTTAAATAACTAGCTTAACATGTTGCTATTGAAAAATATATAACTACTTAAAACAAAATAATAGTAAAGTTTTTATTATTAGAAATAAATTAAGATAAAATTGATAGCTATTTGAAAATAAATAAATTACACATAATATCGATTAAAACAAACTTGATAAAAATAATGTTTTGTAAGAAGAGAGCAACAAATGGCATACTTTGTAATTTACTTTTTTTACAAGTTTATTTTGTAAAAATAGCAAATTGTAAGCTGATAGTCTCCCCTGTAATAGCAAACAAAAGATTAAAGGGAGGTAAAATATTGAATACTGTATCACGTCGCCTGCCTTGCACCAATGTGTTTACATGTGTAACCGAGGGTGAGATTGATTTATGATTCTTGGTTGTTTGTTTGTGTTTCTCGTTTCCATCCTGCCGACGACACCAAATGTGACAGACGTGTGACGTACCTTGATAGGTTGTGTTGTACCCCTTCTCGCAGCACCTAGATGCGACAGAGGTGTCTTACCACCTGTCGTGTAGGTATTTGTCCACGACTTAGGAATTCTGACGCTAGGCTGTGGACACCTGATTCGGCACTGACACATCCGATTTGTCTAAAGAATCACACTCTGACTGCAGGTTCGAGATTACAACACTTTATTTCTTGATGAATAATCCCTGTTCCAAGAATAACATGAACATCAATAAACCTCCAATGTCACTAGTCCACACACTGTATCCAGAGTTTCTTCCAGGCATTTCTTCGAAATGAAATGTATATAATTTATATGGAAAATATATAATTTTAACTTATAAGTAAAACATTATTAGACATGGTGCATTTTGTTATGAGTTGTTCGATTCGTATTTGTTTAAGCTATTTTGTTAAGTTATTTCCCTTGAATTTAAAAATGGTGTCCCTTCTGTAAGGGATACAGAATAAATATTAAACAAAGGGATTTACGTGTAGTTGTGCATCATTTTTTCTTACATAAAGGAGCCTTTTTTTCAACAAAGTAAATGTTTATTCTTAGTGAAAACAGTATAAAAGAAAAAGGTTGAAACAATCTATATTACTGCACGATATTGTGATTTATATACAATTATGTAAATTAAATTTTTTAAACATAAAAAAAATAACGAATCATGCCGAAGCCTTATGTTTTTAAACATATTGGGTTCTGAATTCAAACGTTTTACAAAAAATGTGCATTTCTCGTTTTCATTTACGCCAAATAAGGCTTGTATATAGTTGCTAGTATACGCCGCTATTTAGTTGTTTTATTTTCTACACTTCAGTAATTCATAATTTTAGAATACCCCACTACCAACGCTGCGACTGAAAATATTTTGCTTTTAAACCAGGGGTCTCAAAACTACGGCCCGCGGGCCGGATGCGGCCCGCGAAGTCCTCTCATCCGGCCCGCGGAGATCTTTTTGTCCCAGGAAAAATCGTTTGTTGATGATGGCTGTGGAACTTTGCCCAGAAAAATCAAAGACATGCCTGGAAGAAACTGGCCCCCGAACTGAAATTTCGTAGTTAATGCGGCCCTCGGGCTGAAAAGTTTGGAGACCCCTGTTTTAAACACTAGAAGTAGCTCGTGAAGGACCATTATTCCCCTCCCCTTCCCTTTCCCTTGAAGGAAGAATTCAACCCACGATTTTAAGGTATTGCTTTTTTTAAAATTTAAACTCCATATCCAAGGATTAACGCAGCAATTGATTGTAATTAATTGACAGCCCAGCTTTCTAATGGTAGATTGTAAAGGAGTACGTGAGATTAACGGATGAAATTATAGAAATTACTATAGGGGGGAAACGATATATATATATATATATATATATATATATATATATATATATATATATATATATATATATATATATATATATATATATATATATATATATATATATATATATATAGACACCTGACAAGACGACACCAGCATATGTACTCCAGGTAAGGCGCTAACTAAATAACCCAGGACTCATTCGTTCACAGAATTATTCCACATGTCTGACTTGATAGAGCTACCTGACAGAACGACATCGACCAATTAGCTTCAGTAAAATAATGGTAACATATTGGCCCTTAACACATTAGTTAAATCCGTACTGCAACCAGTGGCGGAACTAGAAAAAAAGGGCCACCCCGCAAATTTTAGGCTCCCCAATATATATATATATATATATATATATATATATATATATATATATATATATATATATATATATATATATATACTATAGTTTTATTTCCCCTTTATACCTTTTTTTTTTACTGCATTAGTGTGTTTTGTAAAAATCAGTTTTATTTTGGTTATTGAATAATAATAATAAATAACATGATATTTCCCCTTTATACAAGGGAGCCAAAAATAGTTTTATGTTAACAAAAAATAAATAACGTATAACATAGTGCAAAATTAATTATTAGTATTTTTGTTTTTAAAGTATCTAGTGTATGCAATTTATAATGTCACAATTATTTTTTTACATATGTAAAATTTAAAAAGAATGTATTAGAAATTTCATAATAAAATTAAATGTTTAATAATTTTCTACACTAAATGTAAATTGATATTGACTGATATATTAATTAGATATGCATATATTTCTGTCAAGACATTGCTTTAAATAGTCTCCCTTGTAAGATTTTTAAAATTAAAATATTTAACATATGGGAAGTAATGCATTTTGTCCAAGTCAAGTTTACTTGCACTTGCCGCTGCTTTAAAAAAAAAATAAAGAAAGAAAAGAAAGATGAATTGTTTCTAAACAGATTAAACATTGTCTTAAATATTCATTATTTCAACTGAGCAAATGATGTTTAGACTGAGTGTCAAGAACTGTGCGAAGACATGAATAAAGGTCACGAGGTTCTACATTACAGTACGATGGCTGTCAATAGGAAATGTGAATCTCGTTTTTGAATTAAAAGATGAAATCAATTTGTTATTGGAAGTGCAAGGGAAACAAAACATTTTGATATACTTTAACGACAAAGAGTGGTTGGAGCGAGTAGCATACCAAGAAGATATATACGAACATCAACATAAGCTTGACCTGAAGCTTCAGGGAAAGTGAACGAATGTTATCTCTTTTTATGATAATCGCTTGGCATCTTTATCAAAGCTGCAACATTGGTGAAGGCTGGAAATATTGCCATGTATGAGAAACTCTGAAGTGTGGTAGATGAATCTGATTGTGAGATAAATAAAATTTGAGAGATGATTCTGGGCATCTTGAATCCCTTGCAAATAGAATGCGGCGTTATTTTCCCTGAGCTGAAAGAAGAAGAATCTGCATTGACATGTTACCCTTTCTCTGCTTCCCTTAATGTGGCCAGCGTTCCCGATGAATTACAGAATGAATTCTTAAATTTGCGGAACGATTACTCGTCAAGTATCGTGTTAAATGAAAAACTGCTTACCGTTCATACCCAAAAGTAAAATCGATTGCCTTTTGAGTTTTAGATCTTTTTGTGTCTTCTCCAATTAAAAACAAAACAAAGAAATAAATAAATGGTGAGAATGACATGAGGTTGGCGTTAATAAAAACTCAACCGCGAATGTTGAGGCTAGTGAATAGTATTCAATTCCACCCATCGCAAAAAAAAACAGTTAGCAAGAATAAATAATATTGAAAGTCTACTAGAAAATCGTATATTAGTGCTCATTAATTTCCTCACTAATTTTCATCATCGGCTTATGAGGACTGATACAGATTTACAATAGTAATATTGTGTTCTTACTTGTAGCCTACTTTCATTCATTTAAGATGCTTTACTTATACATAGATCTAATACAAAACGTCTAAATAAAAAAAATATAAAACAAAATAAATAAATAAAAATAAATAAATAAAAAACAACCTGAAAATGCAAATGTGTAATTAAATGATGATTCAAATGATGATTTTTCCCTCGGCGTGGTGGGTGAGGGGGGGGGGGCGGGGTGGAATTTGGGTTTTTAAGTAGATGTGAAATAAATGTGTGATTACAGAGAATTAAAATGATACAAATTTTAAGCTATCGGAAAAGTTATGTTATTACAACGAGACACATCAAAGCAAACATTCTTCCCTTTCAAACATCTATACCTATATAGTCCTCAATTTTTTTTTGTTTTAATTTTGTTTTTGTTTTTATTTAATTGTTTTAAACATTTAAATCAGTAACAATAATTCGTTTGATAGTTTTACACTGCATCAGAGATATGAACATCAATTGCATATGTAATAATCAAAGGGAGAAAATAAAATCGCATAAGAACTAGACTAAAATAAAGTTTGCAAACTCGGTTTCTCCTGACTGCTTAGTTTACTGTGCTCAGTCCTTAGCTGCGGAGTTAAAAGTTCACATTGTAGTCACCCATGGACAGTAATAGAAACGACCGTGGAAGAAGTGTCTCTGTAATACTCATACTAACCTATCATTCCAAAAATTTCCATGACATTGAATTGACCCTTGACGCTGAAGGCACGCTACCTTGAAACATCCGCCTGTCCGGTTGAAAGGGATCCAAAAAATTTAAAGGATTAAGAGTTATGCCAAGTGTGGGCGAAATTATTTTAACACTACTTAAATATTGATTCTTAAAATAAAGCTAAAGTGTCTCTATACTAAGTGAAAATATGGTACAAGTTACACTTTATTTTTATTTATAACTAATACAAAATTGTTTGCATACTATATAATTGAATACATTTTATAATTCAAACAATAAATATAGATGGTGTATTTTGTTATGAGTTGTTCGATTCGTATTTGTTTGAGCTATTTTGTTAAGTTATTTCCCTTGCGTAGCAAAATTATGTCCCTTCTGTAAGGGATGTAACATTAATTTTAAATAAAATGATTTTCGCGTATTTATGCATCGTTTTTTTCTTACATAAAGAACATTTAGCATTTTTTTAAAAATAAGTAAATAGTTATTCTGAGTGAAAACGATACATAAGATATTGCTGTAGGACAGGGGTCGGCAACCTGCGGCTCGCGAGCCGTATGCGGCTCTTTTGATGTTGAAATGCGGCTCTTCAGCTCCATGCACAAATATTTATAATTGTTTAATTTTATTTTCAAAACTCAAAAAAAAAAAAATATTATTCTGCAACACTCGGTAATGAACGATATAATAATAAATATAAACAATAAACACTCGCTATTCTATTACGATATTTAGTTACGCCCTATTTCAATGTACTTCCTATTAACTTGTGTATATGAAATTGCAACATTCAACTTATGGTAGAGATCACAAAGAAACTAAACGAACTAAATCTAAAACTGCATGGAAAAGAAAACCCCGCCTATGCCTTGCTTGAAGAAGATGATTGTTTCGAAAAAAAAAATAACTTCATTTTGTTGAAGACACGGAGAGCGGTAAATTACTTTATTTCGAAAAATTCAATAATGAAAGTTATATACTTTGAATACTGATTTTTATTAATCTAGCAGAGCTAGATAAAATACCTTAACACTTTTCTGCGAAACATGTGTATGTTTTTCATTTGAATAAATAAAAATGTTAGTGGCTCTTTAAAAACTGGGATATTTAGTAAATCCTAACTTTTGGCTCTTCCGCCCCAAAAGGTTGCCAACCCCTACTGCAGGACATTGTGATTTATATAAAAACAATTTTTTTTCAATTGTTTTCAATTCTTGTTTTTTTTTTTTTTATTTTGAAAGTTTACTAAATTAATTCGCTTGGATTTTATAAAATTGTGTATACAAAAGAAGTAAAGCATTATTTTAGTCAGAAATTCTCTTTGTCGGGCTGTAGTAGTAAATTTATTTTAAAAGTTATTTCGCTATTTTATACAGCACATGTACTTAAAAATAGGTCGTTTATTATCGTAGTAGTTCTTCTGCGAAAACACGACAGTAGCATATTGTCGTTTAGGGAAAGCTTTAGGTGTACACAAATACAATTATGGTTTCTAGAGCCATCGATACCCTTTACACGTCAATTATAGGCCTATATATTTTATATGTTATACTTGTTTGAGAAAAAACATATTTTATAGAAAAAAAGTTATTGGTCAAAACGCAATATGCTTTACTACACGTTGAACGATTTTAGTGACAAAAGCAATTAAATAACTAAATAGTTCAAAATTCGACATATTTAATAGCCTTCCATTATTTATTATAAAAACCAAATTATATACATAATTATTCTACACAACACCACATTAATTTAATATTATTAAATGCACACACTGATTAAGAGACTTAAATAATTCCATTAAAAACCCAGCTGTTTAATTAAATTTATGTTGGTTTTCAAACCAATTTATTTTTATTATTTTTGGCCGCAAAAATGGTATACATTTCATAGCGTACATCCTGATAAATAAATCTATAAATTTAAAGCACATTTGATTGAAATAGTTTATTTTTTCATATTCTTAAATTGGATTATGCGAGTCTTATTGAAGATGACTTCATTAGGGTGATAGGACAAATGATCTCAGACAAAATGTCTCACAATAACTCAAGATAACTTTACAAAAATTCCGACATGTTATCAGATAGCATAACTCTACACCAACCACCAGATAGCACTCCACATGTCTGACTAGATAGTGGCACTGACAAGTAGTTTGAAAGGGGGAAAATCCATGGCGATTGTTTACGACAAAAAATACATATTTAATTAATAAACAAAAATCAATATAAATATCAACTTTATATTACTACGATAAAAATTAGACTTCTTGTTTGATTTTTGCTTATCTACTTAACATTTTGCATAATTTTAATAAATAATGATAAGTCAAAATAATACTAAAAATACTAGACATATTTCAAAATGTATTGTATATAAAATTATTCCTCTTCATTTTACTGTAGCTGTACTGTAAAGCATAACACTATTTCTGGCACTCTTATAAGAGGGAAAATGTAAAATATTGAAAATGCTTAATCATTTAGATTATTTAAGAGTGTAGGACTGCTCTTATTTATTGCAACCACCCTCTACATCCAGATACCTTAGGGGTTCGTCATCTCGCTATTCTATAAGAACTAGGCATGCTGCCCAGCTTCGCTTAGGCTTTCGAAAACACTGATAATTTGAATGCTTAATTAATTCGCCCGAGAGTCGGTCTACGACCTCAGGAATTATGAAGAGGTTCCTACGTGGAAATTTTTTTGTTCGATTTATAGCTCATATAAGGCGCCGGTCAGTCGTGGTCAGTTTTGACCCCTCATCGTAGACTTTTCGGCCAACCGGTCCCCGTGTTCTGTCGCCCCAAGGCAAGATCCTTCCTAATTTGAAGC
Source organism: Physella acuta (assembly GCF_028476545.2). Taxonomy (NCBI): domain Eukaryota; kingdom Metazoa; phylum Mollusca; class Gastropoda; family Physidae; genus Physella; species Physella acuta. The sequence goes on from NW_026731591.1 coordinate 9,095, forward strand.
GCCTATCGGGCACCCGACAACTTTGCTTTATATATTATAGAGATTAGCAAATTGCAAAGATAAACAAAGATTTCAATACAGTAATTAGGCCTGAAATACTTTAGTATAGAAATGTATTATTTGAATAGATTCTAGATCTAGGTAGGGTCTACATCTGTGTAAGTCTAGTTTTTCCGTAGATCTAGATCATCTAGATCTAGATCTAGAATCTCTAGATCTAGATGATCTAGAATATCTAGATCTAGATGATCTAGAATACCTAGATCTAGAATCCTAATAGATTTTTTTTAAAAGTTTAGCCCGAGCAAAATTGTATTGTATAAATTTTATAGTGTACGTAGATCTAAATCAAATTTGAATGAAATAGTTCATTTTTTAAATTCTAAACACGGTAGATGTCGTCATTAGTTAATGTATAAACATTAGTGACGTCACTGTTTTATGCATTCTTTTTCACAACTATAAACGCTTTTCCTGTTGCATAATTAAAACTGTTTCTCTACATTCGAATACGCCTTTTTTAAAAGTTTTCTTCTTTAAATAAAATTGTGATTATACATTTAAAACATCTAACATATTATTTTCAACAAAAGTCCGTATAAAGGTATCCATATATCGCTGCCGATTCTGACGTGATATCCGGAGAAAATATTTTGCGGACAGAAAGAGAGAGAGAGAGAGAGAGAGAGAGAGAAGTGCGCACATGGGCTATTATATATTAGGATATTTAGGTACTATTTTCAATGTAGGCCTACTTCCAATTAAACTGTTCATCAAGAATTGAAACATTTAACTTCATGGTGGATATCACAAACAAAAACTAAACGAGCTAAATGTAAAAACTGCAAGGAAAGAAAATCTCAGACTATGCATTGCTTGAGAAGTGGATGTTTCGAAAAACAATCCTTTTTTTTTCTTTTTGTTAAAGATACAAAGAGCGGTAATTTACTTGATTTCGAAAAATCTGAAAAAAAATATCTAGAAACCAATGCAACTATTATCATGAATTGTTTCATCATTACCACAAATAACACGAAGGATGAATTCACTGAGAGATTTGAGCAATTCAAAACAAATGCAAGTACCATGACATTCATAGTAGACTCTCCAACACGAAAACAAAAGATATTAACGTTGAACTTTTTGGAATTGATGCTGGTTCGCTTCAAATGCAATTGCTGTATTTGAAAACGACTCATTTCTGAAGCGGACAATTCACAGAACTCAAGAGCAAGTAAAAATAGTTGGAGGTCCAGTAAAACATGCACGTTACGCTGCACAACTGGACAGCTCTAAAAGAGTCACTCATACGTGACGCATGGAATAGATTTGCAGGATGGTACAGTAACGTGGGGAAGTTGACATTTGGAGTGCTGACATCTTTAGGTCAACATATTCGTGCTAGCAAGAGTTCTCTTACATGACTATAATCAAAAGTTAAGTAAGAAGCCTACAAACAAATATATATCTGGAAGCGTGCTTGAAACTTAAAACAAGAAGTTATGAGCCCGATTTAATTAAACTTTCAAACGGCATGCAAGGCCAATGCTTCCACTGATGTAACTAATGTAAATATTCAATGAGTATAGTTTTATTATATGATTACTAATTTTACTATTCTATTAGAGCTAGCTAAAAAACTATAATATGTTTTGTGCGAAACATGTGTATTTTAAAAAAAAATAGGAATAAATATTATTTTATATTTAAAGCTATTTAAATCTATAAACAACGTATCCTAAATATTTGAAAAAAATGTTAGTGGCTCTTTAAAAAGTGGTAAATTTTGTCTCAAAAGGTAGCCGAACTCTGAGCTACCCTAACAACTAATACGGTGGCTGGGCATAGTGCTGACAAAACTATCACTTTGTATGCCAACTACATTGAAACAGAAGAGATGCATGAAAGAAATTCAGCAGGCAGAGACTTATTTAAGATTAGAGAAATTAATTAGGTAGTAATGTTAGTGTCTTTATTATCAAGTATCGATGACGTTATTAGTATTGTGTGTACTTTTCCGTCCTTAGAATATTTCCTGTATGTTCCTTTCACGTCACATTTTGTTTTCCGTTTGACGCTGAAAGTTTTTAAATGTGCTCGTGTTTCTCTATATTGTTCCTGAATAACAGATAGACAGAGTGCCAGTGAGACAGAGTGACAGAAGAGTGAATCTATTATTGTAGAATAAAACGAATTACTTGTTACTGGTGTGTTGCAAACAGATGACTTGCCTATTGCCTAATGTTGTACTACCTAATCTATACAGGTGGCTTACCTCTTGCCTAATGTTGTACTACCTAATCTATACAGAGGAATTGCCTATTGCCTAATGTTGTATTACCTTATATATACAGATGAATTGCCTATTGCCTAATGTTGTACTATCTTATCTATACAGATTGGTTGCCTATTGCCTAATGTTGTACTACCTAATCTACACAGATGAATTGCCTATTGCCTAATGTTGTATTGCCTAATCTATACAGATTGGTTGCCTATTGCCTAATGTTGTACTACCTAAAATATACAGATGGGTTGCCTATTGCCTAATGTTGTACTACCTTATCTATACAGGTAAATTTCATATTGCCTAATGTTGTATTGCCTAATCTATACAGATTTGTTGCCTATTGCCTAATGTTGTACTACCTAAAATATACGGATGGGTTGCCTATTGCCTAATGTTGTACTTACCTAATCTATACAGATGACTTGTCTATTTCCTAATGTTGTACTAACTTATCTATACATATTACTTGTCTATTGCCTCATGTTGTACCTAATCTATAGAGATGACTTACCTATTTCCCAATGTTGTACTACCTAATCTATACAGATAGCTTGCCTATTGCCTAATGTTGTACAACATAATCTATACAGATAGCTTGCCTATTGCCTAATGGTGTACTACCTAATCTATTAGGATGACTTTGTTTTAAACGTGGAACCATTTGATTACGTTACCTGCCCGTACATAATAAAATTTAAAAAAAAAAAAAAACAGGTTATTTTTAGGTTTATTACCAGTTTAATATAAAATTTGTTAGTGGTTTTAACGACGCCATTGCTGTCCACTAAATGTTACACATTCCTCATCCTTTCTCTCCTCTTGTTCAGTGGTTCTAACTACGTTTTCATCTAGACCAGCGGTTCTTAAACTGTTGTCCAGTAGTAGCATGTACCGTTTTAACTGAATAAATGCGCTTTATAAAAACCCTCAACAAGAGGGGAAACAATCCAACATATGTATCATCATACAACTTTCTAACGCTAACACAGTGGACACAGACGACACTTGAACAAAAGCATATTAGTGGAAATAATATTTTCTGTAGGCCAACCAGAACAAGCCTTCGCCGTTATAAAAGCTAACAAAGGGGACAACTGAACATTGGATTGTTGGTCTGTCGTCCACACTAATATACATTAACTATAGTTTATTTTTTTTTTTATTTTTTTTTTTTTAATCTTTTTACGTCTCAGTGTTGTAGATTTGACTTTCAGCGCGCCCAGCCAATATGTCGTGGCAGTAGCTGATTTTTACTACGTTCATCATGCGACATAAGAAGACTGGTGCAGATTTACAATTTAAACTATTCCTGAAACGTTCATTCTCAAAATTGTTATTTACAGAATAAAATATGTATTTTATAGGGGGGGGGGGGGGTTATTTTTATAAACTATAGTTTATTTTCCCTCTTTCGAGCGAGCCAGAAATAGTATATTTATAGAATAAACGACACAGAATGTTGTGTGAAGGGCACAAATTATCATTAGTATTTTTTTTTTTTAAATTATCTAGTGTTTGTAATTTATAATGTAACATAAATTTATATTTCGTATGTAAAACTTTAAGAAAGTAATAAAAGTTTAATTAAAAATGTAAAAGACGTAATAATTCACTACACTAGTTGTAAATGTTTATTGAGTGTTATATTAGTTAGATATGCATAAATTTCTTACAAGCCATTGCTAAATGTCGTCTCCCTTGTTAGTTTTTTTAAATTAAAATATTTAACATAGGGGAAGTAATGCATTTTGTCCAAGCCAAGTTAACTTGTGCTTGCCGCTGCTTTTTTTAAAAAAAGGGGAAAAAAAAGAAAGATAAACATTTTCTAAAAAGATTAAACATCGTCTTAAATATTTATTATTTCAAATGAGCAAATGATGTTTTAACAGAATGCTTAGTTGCTTTGTAAGTTAGCAATCAGTTTTTCAAACCGATAGCAGTTATATGGACGAAATATTTGTGTGTAAGTATTAGCCCATATACATGTTTCTATCATGTTTTGGGGGAATTTCGGTAACTGGAAGTGGTGTAAGTTACCGGTTAAACGTCCACTGATGTCATGTGATGGGGTCCACCTTGTGAGGCTAAAGATCTGTACTGTATCGTAATACAAAAACTCTAGACGATAGTCATAATATCTATAGAGTCGATGGGCCCATTGTTTAAACCACTGTACATACGTCTGGCCTTTCGCTCAATAAGTTTTAAAAAACGGTAAACAATAACGGCCTCGTTTTAAACAGCTGCATTCATTGGATATTTATAAAATATCACAAGTTTGATGTACTTACAGGTAAAAAGCCGTGCGGTTATCTAAAGTGTATGATACCTTTTAAACTGCTTAAGGGTAAATATTTCAGTAAAGATGGTTTCAGTACTGTCGTGAAAGGGTATGGCTGAAGGGACAGAATGAGTTCAAGTCCGTGTTCTTTGAATTGACCCCTAGTCAACCGCCCTTCACTATGTAGTTTATCATATTGCAGGTTAACATGTGCATTCTGCCCGTGTCTTCGCGTGGTACTCGAGTACTTAGTTTATTTAAATATATTCCAGGTATAGAAGTAGTATAAGAACATCCCGCGATTGGAATACAGTATTATTTAATACGGTGCAGATACATATTTTATCTACCGTCGATGCCGGCTTCTATGAGTGAGAAAAACTAAGACAACTACAATTTCTTTATCAAGCTATACATTGTAACAATTATAAGATCGTTCTAAACTTTCACAATTATAGCGCCGTTGTAAATGGTCAAAATTATAGCGTCGTTATAAACTGTTAAATTATAACGCCCTTATAAACTTCCGTTTATGTGTTTTAAAACGAAAACAGACAAATAATGTTAGGTTCATTGTAGATCCTCTTAACACAAAAACAAATGAGATCAACATTGAGCTATTTGGAATTGATGCTGGTTCGCTTCAAATGAAATGGCTGGATTTGAAAACCAAATGTTTGTGGAGTGGTAGGTTCACGGAACTCAGGAGAAAGTTAGGAGATTTGTAGGTCCAGAAAAACATGCACGTTTCGCTGAACAACTGGAAAGCTCTAAAATATATGCACTGAGTTGAGGCACTATTATGTGACGCATGAAATATTCTCCCAGGACAGGGGTCGGCAACCGGCGGCTCGTGAGCCGCATGTGGCTCTTTTGATGTCAGGATGCGGCTCGCCAGTTCCATAATAATGATATTATTTTATTTTCATAACTCATAAAAAATATCGTACTGGAAAACAACTTTAAACAAAACAAAAACACTAAGAATAGGTGGAGTAGAGCGTATACAAACAGCTGACAGCTGCATGGACACAAGGCCCAGCCCCACAACTGTGATGTGGCCAGCCCCGTGGCAGTGGTTCCATGCTTTTAACTACCAAAGTGCACTTTTTTTCCAAATATTTTCAATAGTAAAGGTTATTTTAATCAGAAGGCATTTTTGTATGTTTTACCGTCCATTAATTTGACTTGAGTGGCATATTCTAATAGTTATTAGCCTCTAAATTGGGTTTTATTATCCTAAAAGAACTAGTTGAAATACTTTATGTTTTCATACGTAAACTCATAAAGAATTATTTAGCTAATCCTAATCAAATACCTTAATATTGAAGAACAATTATTATTGGCTCTTTAGAAACTGGGAAATTTTGTAAATTGTAGATTTTGGCTCTTACACCTCAAAAGGTTGCCGACCCCTGTCCCAGGATACTAAAATGAGGTAAAGAAGTTAGCATTTTGAGTGCTGACGATCTTCTGGTTAAAATATTTAAGCGAGCAAGCGTTTTTTTTGCAAGAATATAATAAAAAGTAAAGAAGCCAACCAGTGTTTCTTCCGAGTGTCCCCCCCCCCCCCGAAGAGAGTCTATCCCCCCCACCCCGCCCCCCGGGACGAAGTGTAATTTATAAGGTAAATATATACTTTTAACAGTGTCCGCCCCCTCGGAAATTTTAGTCCGTCCCCCGCCAAAATTTCAAGTGCCCCCCCCCCCCCCCCTTAGGAGAAAAAAGTCTGAAAGAAACACTGAAGATAACTAACAAATAAAAAAAAATCTTGAAACTGAAAACAATTTATGAGCCAGGTTTAAACAAACTTTCAAAAGACTTCAAGGTCAAACTATTGTAAATATTATTCAATAATTATTGTTATATAATTTGATTACTGATTTTATTATTCTTGCAGACCTAGTTAAAACACCCCAATATGGTTTGTGCTAATCATGTGTATGTTTTTATATGAATAAATATTATTTCATTTAAAAAAAAAAAAATATATATATATATATATATATATATATATATATATATATATATATATATATATATATAATCCTAATAAAATATCATAATATTGAAATAAAAATGTTTGTGGCTCTTTAAAAACTGGGAAAGTTTGTAAATTGCAACTTTTGGCTCTTCCGTCTCAAAAGGTTGCCGACCCCTGGGCTATGGAGATGTGTTTGGTTTTTTTATTCAGTTAATTGAAAATTATTCGACTTCAAATATATCGTCCCTCTTTTTTAACTATACGAGTCTCAGTGTACCCCACTGACAGTGGTGTGTGTAGGATTTTTTTTTTTTAATAAGAGTTAACCGGGTATCTCTAAATATTTTGTGGTCGAGAAACACATAAACTCTACTATCTTGTACTAAGAGGAGAACGTAATTACGAGAATGTTTTTTTTTTTCTTTTTTATTATTGGTGGTGCCCTAAGAGTAGTTGATTGCCTCCTCTGGTATTAAAAAAAAAAACATTCTTACATTGCAGGGGAGATGACTTACTTAAAACTGCCACTTAAACTTCTGAAAAAATAATTTATATGTAGATAACTTAAACTATATGTTAATTTTATTCAAAAATAAAAATTAATTTGTTTTTAAAATATAATAAGGAGAATAATTACATACATTTTTTTAAAAATGTATAGAAATATTTTAAAACATGGTTTTATACTGAATATTGACACACGAGTTTAATTTTTTTTTAATAAATTATTTTATCTAAAAGTCTTTCTTACACCCTTACATATCTAAGAAAGCTGAAAGCATAAAATTTTGGCTCCCATGCTAATGGGACAACTACTCAAATTAAATTGTAGATTCAGGAAGACACTGCCTGTTCAATGTTATTCAAGATTTCGACTTTTTAGTGTTAACCTGAATTCGTGTTGAATAAAATTATGCATGTCGTCCTCTGTTGTGCTGTCAGTCGGGACTTCCTTTACGCTTGAAGGAGTGAGAGAGTGTTTGCTCCCTTGGAGCCGCCTGAGTTACGTTGTGCGTAGCCGGTCCGTGTTCCACACTCACGTTGTTGCCTTGTGTGAGTGCTACTGTTACTGTGTCTACAATAGGGGCACTTACGCTGCCTTTCTCTGAGTCATTCTCGTCATCCGATAGGTCCTCCGGGAGTGGATAATGTCCCGGTTGGTTTAACCTTGACTCCTTGCCATTTAATTTCACTGCTCCTACTTTTTTCCCATGGTAACCTCTCTCGTTATTTTCTTAGTGCTCTCCCAATTTCCTACTACATCTCCTCAGCTGTCGTCTTTTCATTCCTTGATCTTGTTCTCGCTTAAGTTCTACCCTCTTCTCTTTGTTCCCCGCTTTGTTCCTGTATATCGGGTGGCCAACTGTCCCAAACTAAAAACTCTCTGATTCTTCTCGTACTAATTGCAGTTCTTCTCCCCTCTCGGTCTTTTTCTGTCCAACGCAAGTCCGGTATATAATTCCCGTCTTTCAGCTGAATCTATTAAGAATTGTAACTACATTTATAAAAATGCTTTGGTATAGTTTCTTTTAATACTTAATTTTTAAAAATCTGGATACAAATATAATAGTGAATACATTAGTTAATTAATCACTTTCCTTGGCAGAAAGAAAAAAAAACATTCTTGTGGAGCTAGCTAAAAAATGGAATGCATTGTTGTGCACATAAAATTTATATTATGTCAACAGACTTATTCAGTTTCTGGATACATTTTCTATTTTTAGACAAGGCTTTGTTTGTGTGGTGTCTCTTGTTTCTAAGAATAGCCTGCATGCTCGTACAAGGGTAACTTTTCTTATTGTTTATTTCCAGTCTGGTAACACGAGGAGTGGTAAACTATAAAAACTTTTTGTAGAAGTAGATACACGAAGGGATTATACGTAATGGTTTATTTTTGTTAGCAGCACCAGACCAGAGTTGTAGGGAGGGGGGGGGGGGGTTTGCATATGTCCCCGGGCGACGACCTTAGGGGGCGCCAAAATGCGTTGGAAAAACAAATTAAAATCTCATTTTATCAACAGTTTTGCATTACAAATATAAATTAAAAGTATGAGCGGGGGGGGGGGGGGTGCAAATTGAAAATTAAAAGGTTGTTCCCGGGCGCCGAAAAGGGTGCGACGCACCAAACTAGCGGTTGTGGCGTCACTCGATAAGTTTTAGCGATTAGTTATTTAGTTATTGCTACACAGTTCAACATAAATTAATTAAGGTAACCCTATCCTTTTAGTTAATTGTAATATATTTGGAAGTTATAGTGCACGATTGTCTCTTTTGAATTTTTTTTTTGCCTCAGGCATGTAATGTACAGCGTCAGTTTGCCTTGCCATGTTCGCTTCAGTATTACAGTTTTCATCATCGTTTTGTGAGGACTGATACAGATTTACAATAGTAATACTTCTTTCTTACTTGTAGCCTACTTAAATTCATTTAAGATGGTTTGCTTATAAAAAGAACTAATACAAAACGTCTAATTACAATCTTATTAAAACGTTTTTCTTAACTCAGCTTCGCGTTTGTTTGTTTGGATGTTTGTTGTTAAAATTGACATCGAAAATTAGCCCACTTCTGATTGCTCTACAGACCTGAAATTTGGCATGCATGCTACTTTCGCCTAACAATTTCAGATGCAATCATAAAAACTAGCAATTAGTGACCGTAATTAGCTTAATTTAATTACGCCCCAAGGACCATAAAATTGAGGACATGATTTCTAAAGATACCGACAAGACTGCAGTCCTATTGACACAGTTACTTCGGCCCCAATCGATGTGAGCGCGCTGGCCGTGATCGTATAGTGGTTAGTACTTCGCGTTGTGGCCGCGACAACCCAGGTTCGAATCCTGGTCGCTCAAGATTTTTAGTCCGTGTATTTATAAACACTTTTTTAAAAACCACGTTTTTCATGTGTAGCAACGGACTAAAAAGGAGAAAATAAAATACTTAAAAAAAACTTTTTAAAAAACCACGTTTTTCTTGTGGACTAAAAGTAGAAAATAACTATTTACATACATTTGATGACAAAAAACGTGGGTCGGGCAGATGGGTCGGGAAATTTGATGGTGAACGTACCCACGTTTTTTGTCATCAAATGTATGTAAATAGTTATTTTCTACTTTTAGTCCACAAGAAAAACGTGGTTTTTTAAAAAGTTTTTTTTAAGTATTTTTTTTAAACCTGAAAATGCAAATGTGTAATTCAAAGGTGATTCAATGGATTTTTTTTCATAGTCGTTTTGGGTTGAGAGGTTTGAGCTTTTAAGTAGAGCTGAAATAAATGTTTAAATTATTATAAGCATTTGGTATGTTATGTCGAGTACAATGAGACACAACAGATTAAACATTCTTCCTTTTTAAACATCTGTATGTATATATGCATGTATTGCAGTCCTTCCCCACCTCTCTTTTTTTACAATTTTAATTTGTCCCGTTAAGGCAGTGGTTCCCAACCTTTTTCGAGTGGCGACCCCCTTTTATAAAAATTAAGTGACCCGCGACCCCCATAGAATTAAAAAGCCGAAAATAGTATGGAAATTAATAAGCACTAAAATAAGATTTTCTAGTAGACTTTCAATATGAACTACTCTTGATAACTGTGTTAATACCATGAGTAAAATTGCATACTATTCACTAAACATTCGCGGTTAATTTTTTTTTTTAAGTATTTTTTTGTTAACGCCAACCTATGTCATTGTCATTATCTTAATTGTGTTTTTAATTTATCTTAATCGTGTTTTAATTTAAATTCAAAATAAAATTATATTCTCGAAAAGCCAATCAATTATACGTTTGGATATAAATGGTTAATACTACACCAAAATTGTGTCTGAAGTTTTTCATCTTACGCGGAATCATTCTACAAATCAAAGATTTCATCTTGTAATTCATCGGGAATGCTGGCAACATCAAGGGAAGAAGAGAATGGATAATGCGTCAATGCAGATGCTTTTTTTTTTAGCTCAGAGAAATAGCGATACAGTTCGTTTTCAATAGATTCAAGATGCCCAGAAATTTCTTCTTTCAAAATTTTAATTATCTCACAATTAGATTCATCTACCACACTGCAGAGTTTCTCAAATTTACAATATTTCCAAGATTTATTTTCTTCGCCGATTTTGCAGCTTTGATAAAAATGCCCCGAGATTATCATGGAAAGTGAAAATATTCGTTCATTTTCCCTGAAGCTTCAGGTTAAGCTTATCTTGATGTTCGAAAACATCTGCAAGGTATGATACTATCTCCAACCACTCTATGTCGTTTTATATATACCAAAAGGTCTTGTTTCCTTTGCATTTCTGCATTTCTAAGAACAATTTGATTTCAGATTTCAATTAAAAAACACGATTTACGACAATTCTTTTGACAGCCAGCGCACTGTAGTGTAGAAGAGCAAAACCTCGTGATCTTTATTCAGATCTTTGCTCAGTTCTTTGAAGGCTCCAGATTTTATATAATTTACGACTTATACTAGCAATGGACTCTTGACGGCGATTGATGAGGGCAGTGGTTAGGGAGCTAAATCTTTTCTGCGTTCTGAAAGCCCGATTTTGACCTAAACATAGATAGTGCACCATCCGTACAAACCATCACAGCCGTTTTAACCCATTTCAATAATCCAATTTAAAAAAACGTTTTTATTTTCTCCATGCTATCTTCACAAAAGAGCAACTCTTCTTTGCTATCATCTGAATAAATATAGACAAAGACTAGCAACTGCGAACACGAACTCGCGTCTGCTGATTTATCAACTTGCAAAGCAAACAATGGTGAAAGCTTGATTTCAATCAAAATGTGTTATTTAACATCTACGGACATGTTAGAATTAACTTCACCATCTTCAACATGCAGCGTTTGATGAGATGTTCTCCTATTGTGTTTTTTTTTTTTTTTTGCTTGGCATTTTCTGTCGCGACTTCATGTGATGCTTGCACTAATGGTGTGTTTCCTTGGTAAAAACTTCCTGTTCGATCAAGTCTCTGACGTTTGCAACTAGCTTCATACCAACGAAAGAACTCCATATCTTTTTTGGTGTGTTTCGAATGACTCGTCTCAAATGACGTTTTAGTTTTGAAGATTTCATAAACTCGTGACTGAGAACAACTTTGTACAGTACGCTTTGCTTCTTCCAGTGATGTTGGTAAAGCCGAATTTCAAAAATTCTTCTAAATATTTATGTTTTGTTTCAAATTACTAAGGTTTATTATACCAGTTGGCGACCCCCAAGAAAACCCTTCGCGACCCCCTGGGGGTCACCCCCAGGTTGGGAACCCGTGCGTTAAAGGAATCTAAAATTTCATTACACATCTGCAGCGGATAACCAAATTGAAAGATGCTATTGAAATATATATAACCAATTAAAAAATAATATTAAAGTTTTTATCATCGGAACTAAGTTAAGATTAAATTAATAACTATTTGAACATTAATCAGTTACCATAACATAGATTAAAATCAAAATTAATATAAATAATGTTTTGTGTGAAAAGAGCGACAAATTGTATACTTTGTAATTTACTGTTTTTTTACAAGTTTATTTTGTAAAAATAGCAAATTGTAAGCTGATAGTCTCCACGTAATAACAAACAAAATATTAAAGGGAGGTAAAATATTGATTACGAGCCGACCCGCGGCGTATCATACGCCGCTATTTAGTTGTTTTATTTTTCTACTTTTCAGTAATTCATAATTTGTGAATTCGACAGTACCAATGCTGCCACTGAAAATATTTGCTTTAAAACACTATCAGATGGTCGTTAAGGACGATACCCCCTTCTTTTCCCCCAACCCCTACCCCCCACCCCCCACCCCCGAAAGCAAACTCCTCTTACTTACCTCCCCTAAGTTTAAAATCGTTTCAAACTACATTATCTGCACTTTTGTAAACATTTAGCGTGAACCACAGTTAGGGCTCCCGGTCAAAAACCCCCTGGACATAAACCCCCTGGACATAAACCCCCCGACATAAACCCCCTGGACAAAAACCCCCTGCGACATAAACCCCCTGGACAAAAACCCCCCGCGATATAAACCCCCTGGACAAAAACCCCCCGCGATATAAACCCCCTGGACAAAAACCCCCCAATTGAGGTTTATATAAGGAAAAACCAAAGATGACGAGAAACAAAATTAATATAAAAATACAAAACAAACATTAGGAAAAAACTTTTATTTTTATTATAACTTTAAAAAGACAGATTGTGAGCGATGCCTCGCAAATACTCAATAATGGTGGACTCATTAAAATTTTTAACAACAGTTAAAATTCGAGAGCTGCTATCAATATATTTTTTTTTCTGTTTTGGTAAACAGTGACCTGAATTAATCTGTGTACAATAAACCTCTTGGAGAGATTGTTCCTTTTTAATAAAGTCAATAAATTTCCAAATATTTGGGTGGCAACATCCCATATGCGACTGAAAACTTCTGTGCCAGCCTTCAACTGAGTTGTTTGTTTTTGGCATATGGTCTTCTGCACGTGTGTGCATGTTCCAAATGTCAAGTGGAAACATAGGTTGTCTTCGACCTCGACGTTGTGGTCTGCCAATATAGTAGTCCTCAAAGTAGTCTGCAATCGGCATTGCTTCTTGGGGGAAAATTTCCAATAATTTTTCAAAGGCATAACTCATGTGTTCGATGGGAACAAAGGCCAACGCAGGTAGCATTCTGAGCTTGAGGGCAAATTCACTATCAACTTGGTAGAGTTGTTGAAGGCCAGAGTCCTGAATTTTTCTGTATATATTTTGGCTAAGATGGAAGAAACATCCTTTTACCTCACACTCTGGAAATACCCTTTCAACACTTTTTATCACAGCCATCAAAGTCAATCATAATAGAAATTGGTTGCAGGTTTGTGTTTAAGACCGTTAGCTGCTGTAAGAGTGCTGTGTATGTTTCCTGTGTTTTGTTTTGAAGCAAGGCATAAACACATGGAACAGTGCGTCCATTGACCAATGCATGGACTGTGTACAGTTGTGAAAACAATGCAGGAGCTGTTTTGAATGTACCATCCATAAACCAGTGCTGATTAACCTCCAATAACCTAAGGTTGTCCTTGGTTCCAAACAAAAACATCCTACCTTTTGATTTGGCACCGGAATCAAACAGAAGAAATTGTTGTCCATCTTGTGTCATTGTATATTGTTCAGGAATGATTATATCATCAACATTCCTTGGATCAGACAGTGGGTGTTTTAGCGTTTGACGTTGACGCCTGATGTTACGCCGTATGTGTGGAATCGAGGGCAGCTTAGCCTTGGCATCTTCAGTAATCGTAGTAATGGACTGAGTGGTGATCTGCTGGGGTGTTGCTTCAGTTTCTTCTGCCAGTTGTTTCATCTGCTGCACTACTTTACACACTTCCAGTTGAGATGGATCTGGTCCATGCGAATGTTCATTACATCGTCCAACAAGCTGTTCACCATGAATCTTTATTTTTGCTTTGCATTCTGCCTTGTTGCGTCTTTTGGAACACTCAAATGACACAACGCCGTTCGCCAGATCTTTTTGCTTGACATAAACATAGCCTTCAAAAATCACCTTTAAATTGCCTTTATTGGATTGAACAAACTCCATTCCAGAAAATATACGATTTGTCGAGAAATAAATTTGATTTTATATTTATACCATGCTACTGTATGCCAAGGTGGATATGAACCAAGCTTCCGCCGGTGAATCCCTCACATCTTTTGAATTGTTAAGAATGTGTTGCTTTGATCCGCACGGCTCCCACATGTGGATGACCTATATCTAAGGTGTTGTCGGTGCCCGATCTTTGATCAAATACAACTAAGGTCACTCCTTGATTTCGAAAAGCATTTTTTTAGGTAGAAACTATTTTCTTAGTCGTAAAAAATTAAATTAATTTAATGTAATTTTTTTTAATTTCTTGGTTCACATCATCGTTATTTTTTCTTTATATAAACCTCAGTCCGGGGGTTATTATCCGGGGGGTTTATATCGCGGGGGGTTTTTGTCCAGGGGGTTTATGTCGCGGGGGGTTTTTGTCCAGGGGGTTTATGTCGCGGGGGGTTTTTGTCCAGGGGGTTTATGTCGGGGGGTTTATGTCCAGGGGGTTTTTGTCCAGGGGGTTTTTGACCGGACACCACAGTTAGGGCTGGGGGTGGTAGGGAAGCGCGCTTACAGCTTGGTGTTTTCTATCGTCTCCAAGAAGAGAATTATATAACATGTGTAACCGAGGGTGAGATTGATTTATGATTCGTGGTTGTTTGTGTTTGTTTCTCGTTTCCAGTCAGGACGACGACACCAAATGTGATGTGACAGACGTGTGACGTACCTTGATAGGTTGCGTTGTATCCCTTCTCGCAGCACCTAGATGCGACAGAGGTGTCTTACCACCTGTCGTGTAGGTATTTGTCCACGACTTAGGAATTCAGCTGCTAGGCTGTGGACACCTGATTCGGCATTGACACATCCGATTTGTCTAAAGAATCACACTATGACTGCAGGTTCGAGATTACAACACTTTATTTCATGATGAATAATCTCTGTTCCAAGAATAACATGGGAATCAACAGTCCACCAATTTCACTAGTCCACACAGTATCTCACGTTCTACTGACACTGTTCTCTGTGAGTGCTACACTCAAGGTACTCTATGAGCGAGCTGGTCACAATCCCCAATCAAACACGCCGTCTCTTAGTTGCACCTATGGCCACCACAGCAAAGACCATCCACATGTTTACCAACTAGTATTCTATTTACACACAAGGAAAATAAACTAGTTTAACAATGTGTAGGGCAAAAAATTAAGTTATGATAATAAAATAGGAATAAACATCAAGATCATGATAGGAGTAAAAGGGTGAATACATGTATATTTATAAAGATTGCAGTCTGTAAAGCTAGATATTACAACGGGGTTTATTTTCCTCTTTGTAAAAAGAGTTTCAGTAATGCATAATTTGTCAGTTGAATACAATTTGTTGAAATATGTTTTGTTGATATTATAAGTACAATGTCAGTAACCATCAGACCAGAAATATATTTAAAGTAGGTTGGAGCTGGGGTCGATCTTTTTCCAGGTTCTGTATCTTTTTGTTGGCAGAAAATGATTCGAAATTTTAGATGCTCGTTTGATAAGGGGCTATAACCGATTTTAAGATGTGACGGTGAACTATTTAAGCAGTTATTTCCCTTTTATCGTTCGCAATTTTTTTTCCCTACATATTGGTAGCAGTGTAAGCGATTATTTATATCATTGTGGGGATGGGGGTGTTTGACACGTGGGTGTATTATATGGTAAAAGGGAAAGTTTATACGTCCAACACGAAATGAGGAAAGGGAGAATAGGAGTTAGGAATGTACTATTAGCCATTGCAAAAGTGTTTAAATTGCCTTTTGTTTGTCATAAGAGTTTACAGTAATACATATTTAATAGTCTAATACAATTTATCAAATAAGTTTTGGTTCTATCATTAATACAGACATAAATATAATAATCATAAGTTGGCAAAATAAATACAATAATGCATAAAGAGTTTGGTTTTATAAGTTAAAGTCAGTGCAACTAGTCTTTACAACGGCCCTAGGTGCTTTGACCACATGTGGTTTGACCATAGGTGGTTTGACCATAGGGGGTTTGACCACAGATGGGCTTTGACCATAGGGGATTTGATCATTGGAATTTGACCATAGAGGGTTTGACCATAGGGGGTTTGACCACAGATGGGCTTTGACCACAACGGGGCTTTGACCACAGAGGGGGGGGGGGTGCATAATTTAAAGAATTTAAAATATAAATAATAAACTGCTATTTAAATTTTAATGTATAATACAATTAATACCAATGTTTACATGTTTCCTGAAATTCCATTAATAGAAATTAACATGTACTAAAATAGTCAAGAACGATATTTTAGTCTCCACATAAAGGCTAGCGCTAGACCTGATAGATTTATTTAAAATATAAATGGAACACAAATAATGCGACATATAACAAGTTTAACAAATAAATAATGTAGATGTACTTGGAAATACAAATCATATATAAAGGATAAAAAAGGATAAAAAACATGCCAACAGAATAGTCAAAGAAGTAATACTTGTATGGTTAACTAAATGACAGATGAATTAATATACTATTACATCCTGCCGCAATTTAAAATATAATTACACGACTTTAAAAATTAATCCTTACCATATAAGGACAAAGCGTTTGTTATCAAACGCTAGCATTGGACAAACCACCTGTGATCAAAGACCCTATATGGACAAAACACCTGTGATCAAAGCCGCACACACCGCTTGCGATAAAACACCTGTTGACAAACCACCTGTGGTCAAAGGCTCTCTGCTGAGAAAACACATGTGGCCAAACACCCTATGGTCAAACCCCCTATGGTCAAAGCCCCTATGGTCAAAGCCTCTCTGTGGTCAAACCGCATATGGTCAAAGCTTCTGTGGTCAAAGATCCGCGCACCCTTTACTACAGGGTGTTTATTTCCTTCTCTTTGGCATAGACTAGAGTTGCCGTATGTATATATATATATATATATATATATATATATATATATATATATATATATATATATATATACTTTGATGTTATATCACGATATGTTAAGCTATATTTTGTAATTACATTTATACATTTATGCCATTCAAATTTGAAGGTTAAGCCCTATACAAAACGGATGTGTCATTTTAAAATACATTTTAATTAACTACTGCTTACAAACGTTTTTTTTAAAGTGTGGTATCCTTTCCAACGAAGCTTTAGAGAAAAATGGGGTGATACAAGCGAGTTACTTCTCGGAGGCGGTGACAAAACGAAATTACCTCCCATGTAGATTTTTTTTTTTATTTGCAGGGGAAATAACGTATTTATAATTTCTTTACTAAATTCTAGATTGTAACTGATAACAGAAAAATCTCGAGTTCGGATTCCGTGTATGACTCGGTAGGTCGGAGTCTACTCAGCTCTGTCTGTTGGGTACCTGAATTATGCTAGACAACTTACTTACAAACCCTCTTCGCAACATTTGTTCAGTTAAAAATAAAAATATTTTTTTTTTAATTTCAAGACGCCTTTGCATTCAATCTAAACAAACTTTGTTGATTTGAGATCGATAATATTTAAAGCAATGTTTCATTTGTTTGAAAATTTTGATCGCTAGAAAAAGTGTTACTCCGCCTCATGTAAATATGAAGAAAAACAATTAAGGGAGAAAACTTATGTCAGTTGTTTACCATAACTACTAAATAAGTAATTAATTAAATACTCTATACAAATATCTTTCTTAAAAAATAATATTTTGACGTTTAAAATGTTGTTATTGATTTATGTTTAATCTTTAAACTTTTGCATACCTATTAAAAAATAAAGGTTACATTATATTGTAAGAAGCACTAACTTTATTTTAAAAAGTTACACTATAACCATACAATTGCTCGTCACTTAATCATGTGTACACTGCAAATCAAGATTATTTCTGGCTCTCTTTTGAAAGGGAAAATTAAAAATATAAATTCCGTTTATTTATAGTTTTTTTATGCTTCTTATGTAATTAACCTGACTCTACCTGCTCTAAGACCTCAATGTAGTTGCTATCTTAAACTCTAATTGAATTGTCACTATCACAGATGAACACATTTCTACAGGCAACATGACCATGTTTGCTTATATAACATAGGGAGCAAACTGTCCACCTTCCATTGATCTGGGTAAGGAGGGTGTGTGTATCACCCTCTATGTCAACCATTGAGGAGGGTGTGTGTATCACCCTCTATGTCAACCATTGAGTTGGGTGAGGAGGGTGTGTGTATCACCCTCTATGTCAACCATTGAGGAGGGTGTGTGTATCACCCTCTATGTCAACCATTGAGCTGGGTGAGGAGGGTGTGTGTATCACCCTCTATGTCAACCATTGAACTGGATGAGGAGAGTGTGTGTATCACCCTCTATGTCAACCATTGAGGAGGGTGTGTGTATCACCTTCTATGTCAACCATTGAGCTGGGTGAGGAGGGTGTGTGTATCACCCTCTATGTCAACCATTGAGGAGGGTGTGTGTATCACCCTCTATGTCAACCATTGAGGAGGGTGTGTGTAGCACCCTCTATGTCAACCATTGCGTGCGGCGTAAAACGGCCAATGATAAAACGTCCCCGTCAAAACGGACCCGACAAATCGGCCTCGACCCCGTAAAAATGGCCAGCGACATATGGACCCTGTCATAAAGGATCCCAATAAACAGGCTCCGGTCATTTAGGCTCACGACAAATAGGCTCCCGTTATATAGGCTCCCGACAAAAGGGCTCCAGTCAATAAGACTCCTAACAAATAGGCTCCCGTCATTTTGGCTCCCGACATGCAGGCTCCCGTCATTAAGTTTTTTCCACAGAATGGCCCCCGTCATTACAACTCCCGACAAATAGGCTAGCGTCATTTTGGCTCACGACAAAAAGGCTCCTGTCAATTTGGCTCCAGACAAAAGGGCCACTGACAATACCGTTTATGTAAAGACTACGTCTCCCGGCAAAGCGGTCTCATTGAATATGACACCTGCCAGTGGTACCCCTTCATCAATCTTCTTTAGAGTTAGCTTATCCAACACTCTTAAGTAATACAGCATGTGAATCTCTTGTTCGGCAGGCCTTATTTTTATATTAGTTTATCTATTATAAAATATAGCATGTTTTAATTTAAGGGTCATCTATCTATGACTTCCATAATTGAGTCGGTTATAGACTGTTCCAACTCAGTGTGTGGGGAGAAGGGTCCACGCTGTACTTTCCTACCTCCAGTATGCTTGTAGGTTATCAAAACAAAATGTCGTTATCCTGTAAACTTCATGTATATCGTACATTTTCACTTCTGTGCTCGCTTTTATGCAACAGATCTTTACTGTTGTAAATTAAACATTATCAAAATTTTAGAATTGGTAGATTTTAGCTGTTAAGGGCTTGATTTGTTTGTGAATTGATGTTGGTTCATGAAAAACAATGTCATTCAAGCATTAAAAAGAGGTTATAGTAGTAGTGGAGGTAGGAAAAAATGGTTACTTTTATGCCAATAGTGGTCATGCTTTTCATTTGTCTGGAGCTAACATGTCGGGAGTCATTTTGTTGGTAGTCAATATGTCGGGAGCCCATTTGTCGGGAGTCCATTTGTTGTGAGCCCTTATGTCGGGAGCCAATATGTCGGGAGCCACTTTGTCGGGAGCCAGTATGTCCTGAGCCTATTTGTCGGGAGCCAATATGTCAAGAGTCCATTTGTCGGGAGCCTAAATATCGGGA
The DNA here is from genome assembly GCF_028476545.2 of Physella acuta. Classification (NCBI taxonomy): domain Eukaryota; kingdom Metazoa; phylum Mollusca; class Gastropoda; family Physidae; genus Physella; species Physella acuta. Next base: position 28,903 of record NW_026731591.1, read on the forward strand.
GCTCATTTGTCGGGAGCCTATATGTCGCGAGTCAATCTAACGGGAGCCCATTTGACGGGAGCCAATAAGTCGGGGCCCTTTTGACGGGGCTATTTTGACTTGGTCGTTTTGTCGGGAGTCGATTTGAAGGGGTCATATTAACGGGGCAGTTTTGACGGGGCCGATTTGTCCTGGGCCGTTTTGACAGGGCACCCAACCATTGAGCTGGGTAAGGAGGGTGTGTGTATCACCCTCTATGTCAACCACTGAGGAGGGTGTGTGTATCACCATCTATGTCAACTATTGAGGAGGGTGTGTGTATCACCCTCTATGTCAACCACCAAGTTGTGTGGACGACAGGGCAACTACCTAATCTATACAGATGACTTGCCTATTGCCTAATGTTGTAATACCTAATCTTTACAGATAACTTGCCTATTGTCTAAAGTTGTACTACATAATCTATACAGATGACTTGCCTATTGCCTAATGTTGTAATACCTAATCTTTACAGATAACTTGCCTATTGTCTAAAGTTGTACTACATAATCTATACAGATGACTTGCCTATTGCCTAATGTTGTAATACCTAATCTTTACAGATAACTTGCCTATTGTCTAATGTTGTACTACATAATCCACGGGTTCCCAACCTGGGGGTCGCGACCCCCCAAGGGGTCGCGAAGGGTTTTCAGGGGGGTCGCCAACTGGTATATTAAACCTTATTAATGAGAAACAAAACCTAAATATTTAGAAGAATATCTGAAATTCGGCTTTACTAACATCACTGGAAATGGAATAGAGAAGAAGCAATGGGTACTGTATAAAGTTGTTCTCAGTCACGAGTTTATGAAATCTTCAAAACTAAAACGTCATTTGAGACGAGTCATTCTGAACATACCAAAAAAGATATGGAGTCCTTTCGTTGGCATGAAGCTAGTTGCAAACGTCAGAGACTTGATCGAACATGAAGTTTTCACCAAGGAAACATAGAATTAGTACAAGCATCAAATAGAGTCGCGATAGAAAAAGCGAAACAAAAAAAAAACACAATAGGAGAAAATCTCATCAGACGCTGCATGTTGAAGATGGTGAAGTTAATTCTTGGGGATTCTAGTGAAATAAAAATGCAACAAAAATCTCTACCTAATAATACTGTTCAGCAGACATGTCCGTAGATGTTAAATAACAAATTTTTAATGAAATCAAGCGTTCACCATTGTTTGCTTTTCAATTTGACAAATCAACAGACGTGAGTTCGTGTTCGCAGTTGCTGGTCTTTGTCTATATTCATTCAAATGATAGCAAAGAAGAGTTGCTATTTTTTGAAGATAGCGTCGAGAAAACAAATACGTTTTTTTTTTTAATTTGATGACTAAAATGAGTTAAAACGGCTGTGAGGGTTTGTACGGATGGTGCACTATCTATGTTTAGGTCAAAATCGGACTTTTAGAAAACAGAAAAGATATAGCTCCCTAACCACTGCATGATTCACCAGTATGCCCTCTCCATCAAGACCAGAGATTCTTCCAGGCTTTTAATTTTATAGGGGTCGCGGGTCACTTACTTTTTATAAAAAGGGGTCGCCACTCGAAAAAGGTTGGGAACCACTGTACTAGTAGCAATGGAGTCTTGATCAGTGTTTCTTCCAGACTTTTTTTCTCCGGGGGTGCACTTGAAATTTTCGGGGTGGGGGGGCGGACAATAAGTTCTGGGGGGGGGGGGGGGACACTGTCAAAAGTATATACTTTCTATATAAATTCCATTTCGTTCGGGAGGGCGGTAGGGGTCATCCATAAATGACGTCACGCTTTTTTTGACGATTTTTACCTCCCCCCTCCCTTCCGTCACACGTCGTCACAAAAAGCCAGACCCCCCCCCCCCTAAAATGACGTCACACCACAACCTACAACCCCCCTCAAAATTGCAGTTGAATTTTTTAAAAACATCGATATTTTTCCAAAATCTTGTCTAAACTATTGCAATTTATTAAAACAGTTATCTAAAACGCGAAATAACGTCTAAAATTCGTTTTCTAACATTGCTTTTTTATAATGCAAAAATGTGACGTCGCAACATCTGACCCCCCCCCCCCCTCCCCCTCATCACACATCGTCACAAAATTACGGGCCCCCTCCCCTCCCCCCTACGAGTGTGACGTCATTTATGGATGACCCCGTAGACTTTCTTCGGGGGGGGGCACAGCCCCCCCCCCCCCCCCCGAAGAGATGCCTGGAAGAATCTCTGGTCTTGATGGAGAGGGCATACTGGTGAATCATGCAGTGGTTAGGGAGCTATATCTTTTCTGTTTTCTAAAAGTCCGATTTTGACCTAAACATAGATAGTGCACCATCCGTACAAACCCTCACAGCCGTTTTAACTCATTTTAGTCATCAAATTAAAAAAAAAAACGTATTTGTTTTCTCGACGCTATCTTCAAAAAATAGCAACTCTTCTTTGCTATCATTTGAATGAATATAGACAAAGACCAGCAACTGCGAACACGAACTCACGTCTGTTGATTGGCAAATTGAAAAGCAAACAATGGTGAACGCTTGATTTCATTAAAAATTTGTTATTTAACATCTACGGACATGTCTGCTGAACAGTATTATTAGGTAGAGATTTTTGTTGCATTTTTATTTCACTAGAATCCCCAAGAATTAACTTCACCATCTTCAACATGCAGCGTCTGATGAGATTTTCTCCTATTGTGTTTTTTTTTTGTTTCGCTTTTTCTATCGCGACTCTATTTGATGCTTGTACTAATTCTATGTTTCCTTGGTGAAAACTTCATGTTCGATCAAGTCTCTGACGTTTGCAACTAGCTTCATGCCAACGAAAGGACTCCATATCTTTTTTGGTATGTTCAGAATGACTCGTCTCAAATGACGTTTTAGTTTTGAAGATTTCATAAACTCGTGACTGAGAACAACTTTATACAGTACCCATTGCTTCTTCTCTATTCCATTTCCAGTGATGTTAGTAAAGCCGAATTTCAGATATTCTTCTAAATATTTAGGTTTTGTTTCTCATTAATAAGGTTTAATATACCAGTTGGCGACCCCCCTGAAAACCCTTCGCGACCCCTTGGGGGGTCGCGACCCCCAGGTTGGGAACCCGTGGTATAACACATGTAATTTTGGCTCCCATTCTAATGGGACAACTCCTTTATTAATGGTAATCTATCATTTTAGATCAGGGGTCGGCAACCTTTTGAAGCGGAAGGGCCAAAAGTTACAATCTCCAAAATTTCCCTGGTTTTTAAGAGCCACTAACATTTCTTTATTTCAAATATTTTTTTATTAAGATTATTAGTGTTTGTGCAAGGAGCTGGAGAGCCGCATCTTGATATCAAAAGAGCCGCATGCGGCTCGCGAGCTGCAGGTTGCCAACCCCTTTTTTAGGTACGTAAAATCGCCCGCGTCTAGTATTGTGAAAAACAGGTGACTCCTTAAATTTTAATAATTATTTCATATTTTGAGGACGATTTATGTTTTGAAAAATACAAAAATGTTTGCTTGTTTCATTTATGTACCTGTTTTTAAACAATTAAATTAAAACTTTTCAGTAATAAATGAAGACTAGCGATGTTTCCAACAGATGCAACCATGTTTATTTACCACGAGCCAACTAGCGGCGTATCATACGTCGCTATTTATTTGTTTTATTTTCTACTTTTCAGTAATTCATAATTTGTGAATTCGACAGTACCAATGCTGCCACTGAAAATATTTGCGTTAAAACACTAAAACCCTCCTTTCCCCCAACCCCTACCCCCCCCCCCCCCCCCCAACCCCAACCACGTGAAAGCAGCCTCCACTTAGTTACTTCCCCTAATTATAAAATAGTTTAAAACCGAATTATCTGCCCCTAATAGCGATGTAAACATTTAGCGTGAACTACAGCTCACCAGACCATGTGGGGGTAGGGGTGGTTGCGATATGCCTAGAGAGGAAAAGAGGGGACTGCTAGGCGCGCTTACAGCTTGTTTTCTAACGTCTCCCAGAAGAGAATTATGTATATATAGATAGCAGCCATCTTGTTAAAGTTTTTTTTTTGTAAACTTATAGCGCGAGATTCAGGGGAAGCCACTCTATTTTACAAATGGCTGCTGTTTATATAGCTTATCTTGCTCGCAGACACTGCTGTTTAAAGTTATTTTCTGGACTATATTGATATATTTAGCCATTGATTTAGGTTTATTATTCATTTATCTATAATATTTGACACAACTATATCACAATATACTTCTATTAAAGCGTTGACAATGAGGTAACTTTTTCGTACATTTTCTTCATTAACACCACCACCCCCACCCCTCTTTCCACATAATAACCACTAATGGCATCGAGCAGAAAACAATGGCTACTATAGAGAACTAAACTCTACTAACCTGGTATTAGGAAGTTACTAGACTGAGACCACGTGACCACACCCCTATTATACCCGTACAATAAACAAGAACAAACAGGAGAGGTCAACGTGACAACAGACAACACATAACACGAGGGTTGAACATGAACAATACGGGCATGTAACATATAATACGTGGGTTGGACATGAACAATACAGACATGTAACATATAACACGAGGGTTGAACATGAACAATACGGACAGGTAACATATAACACGAGGGTTGAACATGAACAATACGGACAGGTAACATATAGCACGAGGGTTGAACATGAACAATACGGACAGTAACAGCGTATAGTGAACATTTATCCATCAATACTATTCGCTACAATAATACATTAATCTACAAACTCAAGAAAACAGTGGCATCTAATCCCTCCAGATTATCCTACAATACTCGCACTATATAATATGGACTGACTGCTAGCATAAATATTGGAGTGCAGTGATTAGTTCATATTTAACGCTATTTATTTCAAATAAAATATCAATTGTATTTAACTAATCCTTATGAAATACCACAATATTGGAACATAATATTACTGGCTCTTTAAAAACTGTGACATTTTGTAAATTGTAACATTTGTCTCTTCATCTCTAAAGCTAGCCGACCGCTGGGCTAAGATCAGTGCAGATTTGTCCCTTTTGTAAGGGATCCAGAAATTTAAAATGACACAGAGCAATCCTAATGAGATTGATAATATTTTAACACAAGTTAAATAATGATTCTTAAAATAAAGCTAATGTGTCTCTGTTCTAAGTGAAAATTTGGTACAAGTTAAATTTTACTTTTTATCTAAAATTAGTACAAAATTGTTTGCATACTGTACAATTGCATACATTTATATGTAAAACAATAAATAGATATGGTGTATTTTGTTATGAGGTGTTCGATTCGTTTTTATTTGATCTACTTTGTTAAGTTATTTCCCTTGCATTGTAAAATTGTGTCCCTTCTTTAAGGGATATAGAATTAATCTTAAATAAAAGGATTTTAGTGTAGTAATGCATCGTTTTTTTTTACTTAAAGATCTTTAAAAAAAAAGAAGTAAAAAATTATTCTGAGTGAAAACGATATTTAAGATAAAGGTTGAAAAATCGATATTACTATAGGACATTGTGATTTATATAAAACTAGTGTGCACTTCCCGCGCGTTAATGCGATCTTAAAAGTTTAAACAAATTAAAGAAACACATTATGAAAGTAGTGATGACATTACATGTACATTTTTTATTGAAATTTATCATTCCTTTAAAAAAGGAAGTATTATTACATTTAATTTGCATCTTCAAAAATGTATAAACTAATTTTATACGGACAAAAATTCAGTTTATGGCAGTGTTTCTTCCAGACTTTTTTCTTCGGAGGGGGGGGGACACTGTTAAAAGTATATTTTTTCTATAAAAAATTCATTTCGTTCGGCGGGGGGGGGGGGTAGACTTTTTTCGGGGAGCTTAGCCCCCCCCCCCCCCCCGAAGAGATGCCTGGATAATTTTCTATTTTTAGACAAGGCTTTGTTTGTGTGGTGTCTCTTGTTTCTAAGAATAGCCTGCATGCTTGTACAAGGGTAACTTTTTCCATTGTTATTTCCAGTCTGGTAACACGAGGAGTGGTAAATACAAACAACTTTTTGTAGAAGTAGATAAATAAAGGGATTATACGTAATGGTTTATTTTCGTTAACAGCACCAGACCAGAGTCGTAGCGAGGGGAGGGGGGGGGGGGGTTGTATATGTTCCCGGGCGCCGACCTTAGGGGGCGCCAAAATGTCTTGGAAAAACAAATTAAAATCTCATTTTAGCAGCAATTTTGCATTACAAATATAAAAAATATATGGGGAGGGGGATGCAAATAGAAAGTTTGAGGGGGGGGGGTTGCAAATTAAAAGTTTGTCCCCGGGCGCCGGTAAGGGTGTAACGCCTCTGCACTAGACTAGCGGTTGTGGCGTCACTCGAAAAATTTTAGCGATTGGTTATTGCTACACTGTTCAACATAAGTTAATTAAGGTAACCTTTACCTTTTAATTAATTGTAATATATTTGAAAGTTATAGTGAATGATTGTCCCTTTTGAATTTTTTTTTTTGCCTCAGACATGTATTTTACAGCGTCAGTTTGCCTTTCCATGTTCGCTTTAGTATTACAGTTTTCATCATCGTTTTGTGAGGACTGATACAGATTAACTATAGTAATGCTTCTTTCTTACATGTAGCCTTCTTAAATTCATTTAAGATGGGTTGCTTATAAAAAGAACTAATATAAAACGTCTAATTACAATCTTATTTTTAAACCTGAAAATGCAAATGTGTAGTTCAAAGGTTATTCAATGGATATTTTTTTCATAGTCGTGGTGGGTTGATGGGGTTTGAGCATTTAAGTAGAGCTGAAATAAATGTTTTAATTATTATAAGCAGCTGGTATGTTATGTGGAGTACAATGAGACACAATAGATCAAACATTCTGCCTTTTTAAACATGTGTATCTATTACAGTACTCTCACAAGCTTCCTTTTTAATTTTTTTTTTTTTTTTTTTTTTTTTTTTTTTTTAAACATATAAATTTTGTATAGTTAGTACAAACTGAATCGAGGGAATTTATTAAGCTATTGAAAAATATATAACAAATTAAAAAAAGTAATAGTAAAGTTTTTATCATTGGAACTAAATTAAGATAAAATTAATATCTATTTCAAAATAAATCAATTACCATAATATTGATTATTCTAAGATTGATATAAATAATGTATTGAATGACGAGAGCAACAATTGGTATACTTTGTAATTTACTTATTTTTTTTGCAAGTTTTTTTTTTAAAAAGTAGCAATTTGTAAGCAGGTAGTCTCCCCTGTAATTACAAAAAAAATATTAAAGGGAGTTAAAATATTGAATACTAGACCAGGGGTCGGCAACCTTTTGAGACGGAAGAGCCAAAAGTTATAATTTTCAAAATTATCCGGTTTTTAAAGAGCCACAAACATTTTTATGTCAATATGATCTTTGTTAAAGATTATATATATATATGTATATATATATATATATATATATATATATATATATATATATATATATATATATATATATATATATATATATATATATATATATATATATATATATACAATTTTAAATAAATAGCTTTAATTTAAATGTATGAAATAATTTCATTTGTTTCTGTGTTGAAACAAAGGGTCTACTATAAATGTCAGAGTGCTTGAACACCCTTCATTTTGTTTATAGTAATACTGAAGTAATTCATGTTAGTAGTAGCATTGGTTTCATCACGATATTTTTTGTTCTTCAGATTTTTTGTAATTAAGTAATTTACCGCTCTCCGTGTCTTTAACAAAAAAAAATAGTTGTTTTTTTTTCGAAACAAACCACTTCTTTAAGCAAGGCATAGGCTGAGTTTTCCTCTCAGTTTTACATTTAGCTCGTTTAGTTTCTTTATAATCTCCGCCAAGAAGTTGAATGTTGCAATTTGGGATAGACAGATAGAAAGTACATTGAAATATGGCGTTACTAAATATTCTAATGGAATAGCGAGTGTTTATTGTTTATGTTTATTATTTTATCGTTCATTACCGAGTGTTGCAGAACAATTTTTTTATTAAGCATAAAGCTGTAGAGCCGCAACTTGACATCAAAAGAGCCGCATGCGGCTCGCGAGCCGCAGGTTGCCGACCCCTGTACTAGACCCCTTACCTAACATTCTTTCAAATGACACATACGCAAGGGAGACAACATTTTAATTTGTTCTTAAATGTGGTTATATAAAAAAATAAAAAAATAAAGTACACAATATAATGTTAATTTAAAAAGAAAATGATTTCTAGTTACAATTGTAATTCAATAAAATTGTTTAAATAAAGATATAAAATTAATTTAAATTGTTAATTAAATTTAAATTAAAAGTTAAAACCTTAGCTTTTTATATAATAATTGAGTTAAAAGTAAAAATCGACCCTTTCTACATTGCTCACACAATCCAATGTTAAGGGTAAACTCAATTAATTTATTTTGCACCTAATATGATACATAACGACAACACTTGTCTAAATATCTGAAGTATAATAATTCCAACGTGCATTTGCACTTTTCATTGAAAATGCACATTTTAATGTAAATGCCTATTTCAATGAAAATGTATCGCTTGTATAAACAACTAGCTTTTCGATGTATTTTTTTTTAAAAATTGATCAATTATTATAACTATTTTTAGTATCAGCTTGAAGGGTAGTGATTGCAGAAGCGCTAGAATTTTTAGCAGAAATATATAATACGAGCCGACCCGCGGTGTATCTTACGCCGCTATTTAGTTGTTTTATTTTCTACTTTTCGGTAATTCATAATTTGTCAATTCGACAGTACCAATGCTGCCACTGAAAATATTTGCTTTAAAACACTAACCCCCCCCCCCCCCCTTTCCCCCACCCCTACCCTACACGCCCCCCACCCCCCGTGAAAGAAGCCTCCTCTTAGTTACCTCCTCTTAAGTTTAAAATAGTTTCAAACTAAATTTTCTGCCCCTAATAGCCGTCACTAAACCCGGATTGTAAACATTTAGCGTGAACCACAGCTCACCAGACCATGTGGGGGGTGGGGGCGGTAGTGATAGAGAGGAAGAGAGGGGACTGCAAGGAGCGCTTGCAGCTTGTTTTCTAACGTCTCCAAGAAGAGAATTATATATTTAGATTGTATCCCGGCGCCCGCCTTATACCAGTGTGTTTATATGTGTAACCGAGGGTGTGATTGATTTATGATTCTTGGTTGTTTGTGTGTGTTTCTCGTTTCCATCCTGCCGACGACGCCAAATGTGACAGACGTGTGACGCACCTTGATAGGTTGCGTTGTACACCTTCTCGCAGCACCTAGATGCGACAGAGGTGTCTTACCACCTGTCTTGTAGGTATTTGTCCACGACTTAGGACTTCTGTCGCTAGGCTGTGGACACCTTATTCGGCATTGACATATCCACCTCATCTAAAGAATCAAGAATCACCGACTGCAAGTTCGAGATTACAACACTTTATTTCTAAATGAATAATAACTGTTCCAAGAATAACATGAAAATCAACAGACCTCCAATGTCACTAGTCCACACACTGTATCACTCCGTATCTCACGTTCTACTGACACTGTTCTCTGCGAGTGCTGCACTCAAGGTACTCTATGAGCGAGCTGGTCACAATCCCCAATCAAACACGCCGTCTCTTAGTTGCACCTATGGCCACCACAGCATAGATAGATAAACCAAGTGTTTACCCACTAGTATTCTATTTACACACAAGGAAAAGAAACTAGTTTAACAATGTCTGATCTAATGTGTAGGGCAAAAAGTAAGGTATTAATAATAAAAGAGAAATGAACATCAAGATCCTGAAAGGAGTAAAAGGGTGAATACAAGTATATTTATAAAGATTGCAGTCTGTAAAGCTAGATATTACAACGGGGTTTATTTTCCTCTTGTAAAAAGGATTTCAGTAATGCATAATTTGTCAGTTGAATACTATTTGTTGAAATATGTTTTGTTGATATTATAAGTACAATGTTAGTAACCATCAGACCAGAAATCTAGTTAATGTAGGTTGGAGCAGGGGTCGATCTTTTTCCAGGTTTGTACCTTTTTGTTGACAGAAAGTGATTCGAAATTTTAGATGTTCGTTTGGTAAGGGGCTATAACCGATTTTATGATGGGACGGTGGAATATTTAAGCAGCTATTTCCCTTCTATAGTTCACAATGTTTTTTTTTTCTCTTCATAATGGTAGCTGTGTAAGCGATTATTTATATCAGTGTGGTGATGGGGATGTTTGACACGTGGATGTATTATATGGTAAAAGGGAAAGGTTACACGTCCAACACAAAATGAGGAAAGGGAGATAAGGAGTTAGGAAGGTTCTATTAGCCATTGCAAAAGGGTTTAAATTGCCTTTTATTTGTCATAAGAGTTTACAGTAATACATATTTAATAGTCTAATACAATTTATCAAATAAGTTTTGGTTCTATCATTAATACATACATAAATATAATAATCATAAGTTGGCAAAATAAATACAATAATACAAAAAGAGTTATATAAGTTGAAGTCATTGCAACTTGTCCTTACAACAGGTTATTCATTTCCTTCTCTTTGGCATAGCCTAGAGTTGCCGTATATATATATATATATATATATATATATATATATATATATATATATATATATATATATATATATATATATATATATCCATATATATATCCATATATACTTTAATGGAATATTACAATTTGTTAAGCTATATTTTGTAATTACATTTATACTTTTATGCCATTTAAATATGAAGGTTAAGCCCTAATACAAAACGGATGTGTCATTTTAAAATACATTTTAATTAACTGCTGCTTACAAACATTTTTTTTTAAATTTTGGTCTCCTTTCCAACGAAACGTTTTAGAAAAAGGGGTGATACAAGCGAGTTGCTTCTCGGAGGCGGTGACAAAACGAAATTACCTCCCATGTAGATTTTTTTTTTGGTTTTTTATTTGCAGGGGAAATAATGTAATTATAACTTGTTTTTTAAATTCTTGATTGTAATTATTTTTAAATAATGGTAACCAGGTTTCAATTGTATCAAAAATTCTTAATTTAAAAATGTATATAAATCTTAAAACATCAATTTCGCTTATCGTTTTAACTTTGTGTTTAAATATTTTTATTTGTAGGACTTTAACACCCTTAATTTTTTTTGAGTTGAATTTTAGAATAAATTTAAATTTTTCTTTGTATCATCACTTCTTCAAACAATAACAATTTATTAAAAATTTTGGATCACGATTGACAAAATGACACAGTACAATTATTTGTAGCATTAACTCATCTACGATGGCCATAGTCAAGGCTAAGGAACTTCGTGGCAAGAAGGAGGAAGAGCTTCTGAAACAGCTCGAAGAGCTAAAAAATGAACTGCAGACCTCTCGTGTTGCCAAAGTAATTGGTGGAGCTGCAGCTAAATCAGCTAAGATCTGCACTGTGCACAAATCAGTTGCTCGTGTCCTCACTGTCATCAAACAGACACATAAGGATAACCTACGTAAATTCTACCAGAAGGATAACCTAGGTAAAATCTACCGAATGAAGGCTCACAAACCCAAGGACCTGAAACAAAAGAAGACCAGGGCAATGAGACGTGCACTCACAACTTATGAACTCACCTGCAAGAGTAAAAAGGAATTACGAAAACAGGGTCTTTATCCAATTAGTAGATTCAATGTGCGTGCTGTTAATTGCAATATGTCTTTGGGCTATATTATATATATATATATATATATATATATATATATATATATATATATATATATATATATATATATATATAATATGTATATATACATGTATGTGTCTGTGTGTCTTAGTACACTGTCTCACTTAATTTTAAATTAACCATTTGATTTAACCTATTTTATTGCATATTCATCATGAGACAACAACCACACAGAAAACGGTTCAAACTCATCTGGACCGAAAGAATTTAGTTTTAAAAATCTCATTTTTACCCACCGAATGTTGTGAATACTCTAAAATTTTATTTGGCAAGTCGGTCAAAAGAATATTAATCATGGATAATTTATATTACAGACCTATGTGTAATGGTTTCCCGTGTTAGTTTTATTCTTAAGTTGTTTTTTTGTTTTGTTTTCTTGCATTCATATAATTAATTTTGAATTAATTCATGTTATACCTTAGTCATTCTTCGGGATGCTTTATTTAATAAAAAATAAAGAGAAGAGATTTCTTTTTGTACAAAACTATTTTAATTAGCTTTATCATCAACCCTATTCGACTCTTTAAAGATGACCATACAACCATGGACGTGGTTTCAAGGTTTGCCTTTTTTCAATCTTCAACTTATTTAGTTGGTTTTTTCCACACAACGGTATGTGTTAGTTACTGTAGAACAATCACTGCTGCAGCCGATCAGTTTTTTGTTTTCACAAAACCACTAGTCTATCTAGGTGCAGAAAGTTATTATTTTTGGTCTGATTTTGACCCCCCCCCCGACAAGGGCCTGTCCCCTCCTCCCTGCCGTATTACGGGGTCTGGCGGTATAGTAGTTTCACAACTGTAGTTAAAAATTACAATTTTGAAAAAAAACTGAGTACTCAACTAGCCACGGACACTAGAAGTGTTAATATTCGCAAAGAAATAACAACATCTGGTACATTATCTTCCAATTTTGGTTGTACTATATACAGAAGGACATCTGTTCGTGGCATATGCATAGGAAGCTTTTAGTTGAAGCTCATTGAAAAAATTATTAGCATCAATATCCATAATAGCTTTCAGCATAAACGATATTTCTAAATTTTGCAGTCAGTAGGTTTATATGCAGGAGCCTTTTTGTTGATATGGGATATATCATATAAAAGCAGCCAAGTAAACTATTATTTTGTTCTAATTGTTGGAACCTTTCTTTAAATAGACTGTATATCAATATCTAATATATACAGCATAGTAGACATCTGTTTTAAAATTCTGTTTAGGATCTTCTAGTGCCAACAATCAATTAAATTAAATCAATTTAATTTGAAAATCTGAAGTTTTCCGATGAGACTTACAAGCTATATCGAGCACTGAATCAGCATTGGAGTTAGATAATTATCTGAAATGCTCGAACTTAAAAGATTTATATTAAATACAATAATTAATTCATTGTAATCCCAGAGGTGCCGACTCAAAGGGGCGCCCAGCGAGGTAGATAATAATGTAAAAGGCTCATTATTGAATAATATGCAGTTGAAATAAAGAATGTTGACTGCTACTAGGCATTACGGACTTCTTTACATTTTTTATGCATCAATTGTATGACAGCAAAATAAAAAGGCAAGGTAACTGTAAAAAAGCGCCCAGACCTTTCCAAATGGGGATGGTTGGGGGCATTTTCACAAACGCGTATAGTTATATATAGGCCTAATTTGAGGAAGGGGCGCAAAATTGATAGTTCATCCTATGCACCAAAATAGATCTCTATGCCTTTAGGCCTATATATTATCATTTATTTAGTTTAAATAATATAATCAAGGTTATGAATTATTAGGTACTTTTTAAAAAAATAGCGATCACACATTTTTGCGCACCCCAAGGATAGCGCCGTAGGAGACCGCCTTGTTCGCCTTATAGGTAGCACCGGTCCTGACAACAGGTTATGTAAGATAAACTAGTAACATATTTTAATTAAGGAATCTATCTGGACTTTTGGACAGTTGATTGTGTAAGAAAATTGGTAACAACGTTACTTTGGTGGCTGTTGTCTAGAGTCAATCTGACTTCTTAAAGGTGCATATTTCCTTATACGAAGTAACCAAGGACGTAACAGCTGGGTAACTACAACTACAACCGCTTTGTTTGGATGGACACTAGGCATAACTTTGCTCTACTTTGACCATTGTCGTTGTCAACGCTAAAAATACCAGTTAGAACATAAACACCTTAGTTTTCGATAAAGAATTGTTATTTTATTATTGTTAAAAGTCGCTTAACGTAAGGTTTCGTGTTTGTCGATTTTGCATTATTTCCGGATCCCTTACAATCAGGGACAAAATTAAATTAAAAACTGTGTTCAGTATAGTTTAGTTACAGTGTGGACTTAGTTGGGAGCTAAAATGTCAATCGTCATTAAGCTCCCAATATTATATTATTTAAGACATTTTTCTCTAGGGGGTATATATTATACTAAATCTCATGAGTCGTTGTTGTTCTGTCAGACGCCGCTATCTTAATTAGACATGTCGAACAGTTATGCGGTATAGAACTAACTCATTAATTCAGTATTGAAATAAATAAAAATATAGCAAATATGTTAGTGGTGTCGATGTAAATATTCTTAAAGACATTTTTCTATAAATTTCCGTGGGTGGGAAGACAAGGGTTAAAATATATTTCGAACCTCCACTGCTCCCCACCGGAAGACGCATAAACTTCAACCAAAATTGATTATTTCAAATGCATTGTCAATATAAGTACATCATTATATCCGGTTTCAATAAGGATGCAATAGTCAAGAAATAATAACTAATAATATATAAACAATAATTTACAAAACACTTTTATTTTTAACTTGGATTAATAGAATTAGGATGTTGTGGTGATTGGGGATGTTATATTATTTCGTATAAATACAATACAACGCTATACATCATAGATCCTTATTGTGTATTTTTAATTTGGAAAACAATTGTTCTGACTTTAACTGTTTTACTCTCTCTGACCATTTCGGTTGACTTCAAAGAGAGGTTAAGGACAGTTATGAAAATATATGAATTGATAAAATAATTCTAAACATCATTTCAAAGACATATATTCTGTACAAAAAAAAAAAAAATTATTGTAAACGATATTTCCCAAACGGCTTTAATTTTTACAAATACAACTATATTTGTATTGGTTTCTCTATATTTTAAAAAGATGTATTCATAAATATAGTATAATTACATAGACTATTCATATTGAATAGTTAGCTTGTACTGTAACAATACAATACATATATTTAAAGCTAACAAAAATCAAGCAATTAAAACATCTTTATTTCAAGTAGAACTCAAACACTTGCAAAAATTATGATGTTATAGGTGTCTGTATCGTAATGTAAGGAAAGTTGTAAAGGTGTTACTGGTGTTGTAGGTATGTTTGCTCAGTAACCAAAGATCTGCTCAGTTGTACTCAGTCCCTGTCTAAACCTGTTTGTTCCACAACTCTAAACTTGTTCAGCTTGTGGCTTGGGTCTGTTAGGAATTTCTTTAGCAGGTTATTGTTGGGATGATTCCTAGGACGGATGGTACGGTAGTTTTGGCAGAATTGTCTGTCTTGGTGGGTCTATTGATAACATAGAAACAAGTAAAGTAGTTTAAGTTTGTTAATCATAAAATATATAGTACTGTACCGGCCAAAGTCAAATAACTTGTTTTATAAAATTGACTTATAGATTTCTACAATATTTTCTCTTGAATTGGAAACTACAGCGGTCTGTGTGTAACCAGTTACTTGAGTTTAGTGTGTAGCCGCCAATCTAAGTTTTTATTTTTAAAATTCTATAGGACTAAAATGCCAATCTTCTAGAAGGATGTATGATTTTTTAATTGTTTCAGATCAACCTTTCAGTATTCTGCTTCGCTAACTCCCATACTTCTAAGTACTAGATGCAATAACAATTACCTCTCCTACATAAATAGCACAAGCAACTAATAAAGGAGATACATAGTACAATTGGATACATTTAACATTAAAGGACTAACATGGGCGAATGATTAAAGCAATTAATATAATAAATATGTGATGAGATGGGTTGACCTAATACAATATACTTTCGATAATGCTTTGGGAGATGAATTGTTTACATAAGTAAAGGGAAAGAAACAATACTTTAACAATACTTCCTTGACTTTCGTGATTGGATAGATATTATTTCGCAGCTTCTTTATTCTGGCTTGCATCAATAGGGGAAAGAAACACTCCTTTCTTGAGTTACGTAGTATATCAATTTTTTCCCCTTAGACTGTAGCAGGGGTTGGCAACCCGCGGCTCGCGAGCCGCATGCGGCTCTTTTGATGTCAACATGCGGCTCTCCAGCTCTTTGCACACATATTAATGGTTATATAATTTCATTTTCACTGGGCGGTGGGGTACAAGTTTACCCTGCGTTCAGGTAGGGAGGCGTATAAGCCTGGCGAGAACCTAAGAACAGAAGCGACCGATGCACGGTAATCAAACCGATATCCAATCCAGTTAGTCGGGTTTGTCGTGTTGAGGCCTGCCTGGCTAATGGGAGACACCTCCTGAGACGGCGTTATCCGTAAAAAAAAGAGCTTCTAAAGTTGATTGGGATATTATATTATTTGATTAATAATTTTATTATTCTGGTGAAAAATGTGTATGTTTTTAAATGAATTAAAATTATTTTATATTTAACGCTATTTATTTTAAACAACAAATCAAATTTATTTAACTAATCCTATTTAAATACAAAATGTTGAAAAGTAATTGTTGGTGGCTCTTTAAAAACTGGGAAATTTTGTAAATTGTAACTTTTGGCTCTTCCCCCTCAAAAGGTTGCCGACCCCTGGACTGTAGGGACACAAATAAAGTGTATTTCCTCTTCTGCGCTAATAAAATTGTCGAGGTCTGACTAACACAATACTAGCTAAAAATATAGGGGCTTACGTATGTACATGGATCGGCATTAATTACAAAAAACATTCAAGTATTTTGTGATCATGATAATTTTAACAAAGAAATTATCAAATTTCTATAACTATCAGTGTCATACTTTAAACATAACAACTAACACATCACCGCTAGCCTCAATCCTCATATGTTCATATGCAAGGGAAATAACTATACAAATAAATGAAACAAATTTGAATAGAAAAATAAAATACTTAAAAAAAACTTTTTAAAAAACCACGTTTTTCTTGTGGACTAAAAAGTAGAAAATAACTATTTACATACATTTGATGACAAAAAACGTGGGTTCACCATCAAATTTCCCGACCCATCTGCCCGACCCACGTTTTTTGTCATCAAATGTATGTAAATAGTTATTTTCTACTTTTTAGTCCACAAGAAAAACGTGGTTTTTTAAAAAGTTTTTTTTAAGTATTTTATTTTCTCCTTTTTAGTCCGTTGCTACACATGAAAAACGTGGTTTTTAAAAAAGTTTTTTATATAGTTTATTTTCTACTTTATCTAATGACTTGATTAAGTATGACTTGACTAAGTGTATATAAATACACGGACTAAAAAAATCTTGAGCGACCAGGATTCGAACCTGGGTTGTCGCGGCCACAACGCGAAGTACTAACCACTATACGATCACGGCCAGCGCGCTCACATCGATTGGGGCCGAAGTAACTGTGTCTATAAGCCTCCAGTCTTGTCGGTATCTTTAGAAATCATGTCCTCAATTTTATGGTCCTTTGGGCGTAATTAAATTAAGCTAATTACGGTCTCTAATTGCTAGTTTTTATGATTGCATCTGAAATTGTTAGGCGAAAGTAACCTGCATGCCAAATTTCAGATCTATAGAGCAATCAGAAGTGGGCTAATTTTCGATGTCAATTTTAACAACAAACACATCCACGCGAAGCTGAGTTAATAAAAACGTGTTAAAAAATAAAATTAAAAAATACACCATAGTAAGCAATGCTTTTTTATTAAACTTATACAATTGTATGCTAATTAGAAAATGTGAACTAGTTTTAAATTTAAAGAAAATACAAGTTGTATGTTATTTAAACCTAGAATAAAGACACCTAACTTTTATATTATTAATCTTTATTTAAGTATTGTTAACATATGTGAAACAATGTGTATTTTCATGTTCTTGAACTATTTTTGAATCCCTCACAAAAGGGACTATTTGAATTAAAATTTTGGTTATTGTAGTTAAGTTACAATATTGATTTATTTGGGAGAATAGGGTCATTAAGTTTCTATTATTTTACTAAAACTAAAGGGTCGATGTCGTTCTGTCATGTGCCTCTATCTTGTCAGACATGTCGAATAGTTATGTGGTGTAAAGCTATCTCATTAATTAATTATTGAAAGAAAACATAGGAGATGCTAGTGGTGTAGATGCAAATCTTCTTTAATCATAGTTCTTTCAGGCATTTTTATCTAGGTGGCACTAGAGAAGCATAAAGTAAAATGTCCGTAATTTAGCACGCGTTAAAAACCGAACCCATATAAGAATCATGCATACTATTGCAATCGTATTCGGTTTGTGCAGTAGCAGTGCAATAGATATATTTAAATATAACACAATTGAAATAGTTAAAACATACATTTATTTCCAGAGAAATTTAAACACTTGCAAAAAGTATTATGTGATATGGTCTCTGTAATGTAAAAGAACCGTCAGACATGGTTGTCGTTTATCTCCTATTTCCTTAAATACCCAGGTTAAAACCACTCTAAATACAAAGTTAAATGCCACTATTGTAGATACTGTATTCTCGTTGATAGATATATGTAATAGTTGATGTTAAAAATAATAATCCTCTATCACGATATGAATGAACTATGTGATATAGTAGAAAGTCTGGGCAGTTGAAGTAAAGGGTGAGCGACCACTCAATATGTTGTTTCTGTGATTTCGCTCTTTGATTTAAACAACCTTAGTTTTATTTTAATACATTAAAATCAACAACAACAGAAAGCAACATTATTTACCCTCAAATGCAATATTACTCCGAAATCAGCACGCTGATTTTAATGAAGTTTTAATTTATAAATAATGTTTACTCATGTTATTAGAGCCAGAAGTTGACAAAGCCAACAGTAAAATATTGCATCAAATCTATAAATGGGACAATGATTTGATACAGAAATAAATTTAGGAGCCTCCTGGTAAAGTTCAACCCAAACTACAACAACCCGATACAACCCGTTCTCAGAGGTCACATCATCGTTGCCCATAGGTTGAGATCTATACTGTCCTTGGCCACCCGTGTTGTGGCCCAATGTGTTTGGGCCATCATGTCGAGTCAGACATGTCAATTGGCCAGTGAACAAAACTAATATCTTTAAAATTTGAACGTCAATAATAGCGATGTGCTAATCTTTAGTCAGTGATTAACACAGAAGGTTCTAGCAATGTTTTCTCTAATATCAGCTCAATCCTTCTAGAAGTCATCTTCCCCAACAATTCGTGAGTTTTCAATTTTAGTTGAATGCATTTTGGAACTTCAATTAAAATGTGCGTGTGTATGTTTTTTTTTTTGCTTTGATGCGATCCACCCACCCCCTCCTCCAAGCGTGTAACACTACAATGTCTGGTAATATTTAATTTGACAATATGATGCTTGTTTGTGAACTTTATTTAAATTAAAAATTTTGCACGAAAATTTGGGAAAAGTAAAACAAAACATTTTTTATATAAATCACAATGTCCTACAGTAATATCCAGTTTTTCAACCTTTATCTTATATATCGTTTTCACTCAAAGTAACCATTTCCTTATTATTTTTTTAAGTTAAATGCTCTTTAAGTAAGAAAAAACGATGCATAACTGCAAGAAAATCCCTTTATTAAATATAGATCTCTTACAGAAGGGACACAATTTTATAATGCAAGGGAAATAACTTAACAAAATAGCTCAAACAAATACGAATTGAACAACTCATAACAAAATGCACCATGTCTATTACTGTTTTACTTATATAATGTATGCAATTATTCAAAAGGCAAAAAAATGTGTTCTAGTTTTGGTAAAAAATAAAATACAACTTGTACCATATTTTTCACATATAATTCATAAACATTAGCTTTATTTTAATAATATTTATTTAAGTAGTGTTAAAATTTGTTATTCATAGGCCAATATATTTTCAGTTTCTTTATTTCTGGATCCCTAATGTGAGGGACAAATAAAAAAATAAATAAATAAAAAATAAACGGCATCGTTAGCTTTGGTTTGGAAAACATACCGCTAAACATTATATTTGTTTTATTAAGCATGATCAAAAATATTTAAATAATTGAGTACACTTGGGTATTATATCGACTTCAGCATTTTTCTTAAAGAAACGGTCTGTCTCGTGTCTTTCTTCTTTATGAATTTTACAACAGCCTATTTGCGGTAATGAACAAGAAACTAAGTTTGACAGTAACCTTTAATGAGTCAAAAGAGACCGGCTTTGCATTAGTGCCCAATGTGTGTGTGTGTGTGTGTGTGTGTGTGTGTGTGTGTGTGTGTGTGTGTGTGAGTGTGTGTGTGTGTGTGTGTGTGTGTGTGTTTAAACAGGATGACTTCCGTACGTTTTAATTTAGAGGCCACCGTGACATACATGTCTGTTAGATCAAATTCTCATTAGAACGAGACATCAAAAAAAAAAAAAAAAAAAAAAAATTGCAGCGAAACGAATTAACAGCTGTGAATACAAATCTTAAAAATGCAAAAACACAATACAAAATTTTATTTTTATTTATTTGTTTTAAATTTCTAGCATTTAAGGTACTTCGGTATAGACAACAAATATGTTGTTGGACAATCAGTAATGGAAGGAAAGTACAGTTTTGTGTTATCAAACTCCAGTTGTTTGATTGGACTGTAGTGCATGCCTATTTCATTCACCTTCATAAAACAAACTACAAGATAAAAAATTAAAATAGATGAATGAACCGCATACAGCATGCGATATGTGGTGTCAGTATAGAACAGGCAACACTTCCGGTAATGATGGCGTATATGTTTACAAAATTAATACCTGTGTAGTAATCGAAAAATTAAGGAACTAGAAAAAAAGGTTATATCAATGTGTATATTTCATTTATTTTTATTAAATAATCATTGTTTTATTATTTCTATTGTTAACTATGTAAAAATGAAAAACCCATTTAAAAGAAAAAAGTCATTATTTATAGCTATTAATACACTTTTAAATATTTTTTGTCTCAGATGGTTCTTTATTCTTCTTTAAAATAAATGTATCATATATTTTGGTAAAGAAGAAATTACTATGAAAATAATTTTTATTATAACACACAAATAATGTGATAAGAAGAAGAAAATTGATGTAACAAAAGTGATGCAGATGTTTCAATTATTGCGTTATTGTGTGTACATTTTGATAGCTGTGTGTGGGGTTTTCTTTGATTATTTAATTACGTCGCCCATGAACCTCCGCGTGTATAAGATTTCAAGTTATCTTGTTTGTATATGTTTGTTGTGTCAATTCTGGTAGTACGAAACAACAAAGCGATCATTTATAAACTAAACAAGACACACGAGTCTGTACGCCTCCAGTTTAGATGGACACGCTGGTTTAGATGGGCACGTAGAGACAACAGTTTAAAAAGGTGGATTCAAATGTTTTAAATATATGTACTGTGTTGTTACTATACAGCGGAATACAAGTGATTATATACATGAACGGCAGCGACCCAATAGTTCCCAACTGAGTTCATACTGCAATACTATACTAACAATCATTTATATTAAATTTTGTCTTTATTTGGAAGGGATCCAGAAATAACTTATCAAGAAACAGAGGGAGTTGTTCGTCAAGCACATTTTAACTATACTTTAGCAACGATTCTTAAATTAAAGTTATGGTTTCTCTGTCTAATTAAGATACAAGTTGTTTTTTGTAAAGAAAAGATCTAAAACTAGTACACTTACGACTACTGTAGTATTGCGATTCTTAACAATGTAAGACTCTATTAACTATGGTGCATTTTTTTTTAATCGTATTTGTTTTATTTATTTTCTTAAGTTATTTCCCTTGCACGTCAACAATATTTTTAACAACACGAGTGTGATAAAGCATTCGATCTTAATTAACCGCGCCTTATTATTGTGTTATTTGTTACGTTTAGAGTTTCATGTGAGATGGCTTTGTTATGATTATCATGATCACACAGTTTAACAAAACATTGGGTCAACTTCAGCATGAGTGGGCAAAAAGCTGCTAGTTAGTGCGCCGCCCTCCTTCTTGGAGAAAAAAACAGCATGCATGCAGTAGCGAATTCAGAGTTAGATGGCATTATGACAGATCTCATAATGACTTGTGTTATGTCTCACATACTTTTGCAGCGTAAAGTTTCTTACTGCTAGCATAGACATTGGAGTGTAAAGAGCATCCAACGGCATCCATACTAATATCTCGTGGGCTGACTGTTAGTATTAGGAGCTATTTTACAGTACTCAAAAAAATCTAAAATGTTCACTAACACACTCGCATACAGAGAGGAAGACAAAGAAGGTTCCATAGACTTTTTAGTTTATTTTTTTATTCAGTTCCCAAAATCTGTACGATAGAAAAGCATTACAAATTATTTAAATCTACCCCTCCCCGAACGAAATGGAATTTATATAGAAAATATATACTTTTAACAGTGTCACAACAGATAGGACACAATTAAATAAAGTTTATTTCCTCTTGGGCGCTTATAGAATTGTTTAGGTGTGACTATCACAATACTATTTATTATTTTTAAATTGCTATAACAATTAGTGTCATACTCTAAACGTAACAACTAACACATCACCGCTATCCTCATAGTCGTTGTTAGTCAGGTAGAAAGTATGACATACCATGAATAATGAATAGTTTAATTTTTTTTAAAGCGCTATCCAAGGCCGAATTTATTATCAACCTCAAGTAGTAAAAAAAAAACCGGGAGTGATCTCCCCTAAACTTTCTCGCATATTCGTATATAACACTACGGGAGATGGCACATAACGATATAGACATGATTTTTATCCATTTTAATTACGTAAACTTTCAAAATAGAATAAAATCTCGTAAAAAAAGAATAGCACATCAAGTGAACGGAAAAAAAGGTGTATAATAGTTTGGATCTACACATTTCATATAATACCTATATGTGAAATTTCATCAACCTAGCTGTAACGGTACTCAAGTTATCGTGACACACAAGCACAACCACTCGCACGCACGCACACACACACACAAACACACATACACACACACACACATTGGGCAAGAATGCAAAACTGGGCTCTTTTGACTCAGTAAAGTCTATCGTCAAACTTAGTTTCTTGTTCATTACCGCAAAAAGGTTGTTGTAACATTCATAAAGACAAGAAAGACAAGAGTAAATACCGTTTCTAAAAGATAATGTCAGCAAAAATGCTAAAGTCACTAAATACCCAAAAACCACAAGTGTACTCTTTGTATTAATATTTTTGATCATGTTTAATACAACAAATATAGTGTTCAGTGGTATATTTTCCTCACCAAACCTAACGATGCCGTTTATTTTATTTTAATTTGTCCCTTGCGTAAGGGATCCAAAATATATAACAAAAGAGAAACATCGTAACGTCATTAAACAAGTTGTAACACTACTTAAATAATAATTCTTAAAATTAAGCTAATGTTTATTAATTATAAGTAAAAATATCGTACACAATGTATTTTATTTTATCCATAACTTGTACACTATTTTTTCGTACACAATAATTGCATAGATTTTATAAGTTAAGCAGTAATAAACATGGTGCATTTTGTTATGAGTTGTTCGATTCGTATTTGTTTGAGCTATTTTGTTAAGTTACTCCCCTTGTATTTAGAAATTGTGTCCCTTCTGTATGGGGTACAGAATTAATATTAAATGTGGGATTTTCGTGTAGTTATTTTTTAATAAAGTAAATGTTTATTCTGACTGAAAACGATATATAAGATAAAGGTTGAAAAAAATCGATACAACTGCACGACAGTATGTATATAAAATTATGTAAATTAAAATGTTGAAACATAGAAAAATAACATCGTATTATATTACTACTTTTCCAATGAAATTTGTACTACGATTTAATTAGCTATGAACTTTTTTTAATTATATCATTTTTTTTAAACGATTAATTTGCTTTTCCCAAATTTTCTTACAATTTTTTAATTAAATAAAGTTCACAAACAAATATCTTATTCTCAAATTAAATATAACCAGACATTGTAGCGCTACACGCTTGGAGGAGGGGTGGGTGGATTGCATCAAAGCAAAAAAAACAAAAAATATATATACACACGTAGATTTTAATTGAAGTTCCAAAATGCATTCAACTAAAATTGAAAACTCACGAACTGTTGGGGATAAGGACTTCTAAAAGGATTGAGCTGATATTAGAGAAAACAATTCTAGAACCTTCTGTGTTAATCACTGACTAAAGATTAGCATATCGCTTGTATTGACTTTCAACATTTTTAAGATATTAGTTTTGTTCACTGGCCACTTGACATGTCTGACTCGACATGATGGCCCAACCATATTGGGCCACAACATGGGTGGCCTAAGGCAGTATAGATCTCAACCTATGAACCACGATGATGTGACCCCCGACAACGGGTTGTAGCGGGTTGTTGTAGTTTGGGTTGAACATTACCAGGAGGCTCCTAAATGTATTTCTTTATCAAATCATTGTCGCTAAATAACCTGGCGCCACACTGCGCCTAGCATAATTCAGGTACCTAACAGACATAGCTGAGTAGGCTCATTTCCTTTCTACCGAGTCACACGCGGAATCAATTCGGCTAGGCCAGGCCGTCTAATAACCGGAAGTGTAACAACTCTATTTCCGATTTCATAAAAACATTAACAATTTTACAATTTTTTTATCCCATTTAAAATATTAGTATATAGCAGTATAGTTACAAAAAAATCGTTTGGTATCTGTATATTCTAGAAAATCGAGCGGTTTTTTTTTTCACCTTTACGTAAAATGTCTATTGCACTGAAAGTGTCACCTACACTTACTGTTAAGTATGAGACAGTTCAGGGGAGATAACATTTATTTATTTTCATTTATTTTCTTTTATTTTAAGCGATTTTATTTCAAATAAATAAATGTTAAATTTACTTTTTTTAAATTCTCTATTATTAGGATATTTGAAGGCACGGATGATTGAAGATACCAATTTCTGATAGTAGACTCTACTAAAAGAGGTGTGTTAGGTTGATAGTAGGCCTACTTAGAATTTCTTCCAGGCATCTCTTCGTGAAGGCGAAGACCCCCCCCCCCCCTCAAAGAAAGTCTACCGCACCCCGAACGAAATGGAATTTATATAGATTATATATACTTTGTAAAACATCTGATATAAACCCCCCCCCCCCCACTCTAGAAATTTTAGTCCACCCCTTAAAATTCTGAAAGGCGACCCCCCCCCATATTTTATTCCCCCCTGTGTCGCTTCAATTATTCTGTTGTCACTGTGTTGGGTTGGGATAAGGGTTGGGTACATTCGTATGTTATATTCTGTCATATTTATTATCAAACACAAAGACACATGTCGAGCATGTGGGTTTTCCCTTAGGACAAGTAACACAGTAGTAACACTGGCAGGTGGGGGGTGTGGGGTTTCTTCTCTGTTTGGGTTTCTGCTGAGGTCGACTGGTTTAAGGGTGTGGTTGTTGCTGTCGTGCTGTCTTCTGTGTCGTTAGTTTTGACAGCTTATGGTTGTATTTTTCTGTGGTGGTGCTGTCTTCTTTATTACTCTTGACTGTTGCTGACGGTGTGCCCATGGTGGTTTAAGTTGTCTCAATGTAGTACTAATAATATAGACTACGTGAAGTAATTCATGTTAACAGTAACATTAGTTTCTTCACGATATTTTTTTTCAGATTTTTCCGTATCTTCAACAAAAACAAATAATCGTTTTTAGAAACAATCCTCTTTTCGAGAAAACAATATCCACCATTATGTTGATTTTTTTTTAGAGTTCATTTAAATAGGGAATAACTAAATATTCCAAAAGATTAACCCTAACCCTAACCCATGACATTCACTCATCATATTACTTGTGTCCCTTTTGTAGGGATCCAGAAATAGCCCAAAACTTGAATAGTACATAGGGTAAAGCAAATTTTAACACTAATTAAATACAAATTCTTAAAATAAAGCTATTGCATCAAAATTCTATGTGAAAATAAGGCATTAGTTGTATTTTCTTTGTATCTATAACTAGTACACAAAAGTTTGCCTACTGAACAACTGCATACATTTTATAAGTAAAACAGTAATATAGATTGTGTATTTTGTTGTGACTTGTTCGATTTGTATTTGTTTGAGCTGTTATGTAAAGTTATTTCCCTTGCATTTAATTGTCGTGAAGTTATGCATCGTTTTTTCTTACTTAAATAACTTTTTTTTGATAAAGTAAATGGTTATTTTGAGTAAAAACAATATAAAATAAAAAGGCTGAAAAAAAATCGATATTGCTGTACAATATTACGGTATGTGATTTATATCTTCTTCTTCATTCTTAATATTTAGTGTTGGAAGGAATCGTGCCTTATCTGCCAGAGGAATTGAACTCGAGTCTTTTTATTTTCAAATTTTAACAACCATGATCCGACCCGACCACGCCTCCCCCTGTGATTATATAAAATTATGTAAATTAAAATTGTGAAACATAAAAACTCACATCGTATGAAATTACTAATTTTCAAAAGATTTCTAAACTGTGTTTTAGTTAGTATTCTCCCTTTTTGAAGATCAATAGTTTGATATTTTTAAAAAAAACACCAGGTATAATTTAATTTAACCAAATTTTTCTTGCAATTTTGAAAAAAATATACAGTTCACAAACGAATATTTTATTGTCTTCAGGATTATCGGTTTCAAATTAAATTTGACCAGACGTTGTAGCGTTACACATTTAAATGTGGGGGTGGGGTGGATCGCACTAAAACAAAAGAATTAAAAAAAAACATAAACACACATCTATTTTAGTTGAAATTTAAAAATGTATTCAACTAAATGTAAAAACTCCCGAAATGGGGGAAGGTGGTAGACTTGCAATAATCACATGCGTAAACATTGCTTACGTAATAGATGTCCGTTGAGGGAGAAACACAAAGGGCACTAGGTTAATAAATCGGCTCTAAACCGAAACCTAAATAACCTAAATAACCTTTTTAATTTCATATTTAGCCGTGTGTCAGCTATTTAGTTATTTTTGACTCTACCAATGCTTCAAGTGAAAATATTTTGCTTTAAAACACTATCAGTAGCTCGTGAAGGACGATTATCCCCACCCTCCCATTCCCTTGTAGTGAGAATTCAACCCACAATCCCTGATGTTCAAGACAGCGCTGTTAAAGTTAATTCTTTTTATTAAAACTGCTAATCCGACGATTAACGCAGTAATCGATTGTAATTAATTGGCAGCCCAGGTTTGTGATGGTAGATTATGGAGGAGTATGTGAGATTAACGGATGAAGTTATAAAAATCACGAGAGGAAAAAAACGACATACATAGGACCTAAAAACTAAAGTACGTAATACCTACTTTGCATATAAAACATATATATATATATATATATATATATATATATATATATATATATATATATATATATATATATATATGTATATATATATAATAAGCAGGGATAGAGAATAGTATAGAGATACATTACCAGCTGGGACGTACAGAGTTACAGGCAGTTAAAACAGTTGAAGTTGTCGGCTTGTACAGTGGTCGGAATATGGAGCTACTGTTTGTTATCTCGTAACGTACGGACATGTATGGCAACATGGGTGAAACATGAACAATACAGACAGGTAACATATAACACGAGGGTTGAACATGAACAATACGGACAGGTAACATATAGCACGAGGGTTGAACATGAACAATACGGACAGGTAACATATAACACGAGGGTTGAACATGAACAATACGGACAGGTAACACATAACACGAGGGTTGAAGATGAACAATACGGACAGGTAACACATAACACGAGGGTTGAACATGAACAATACAGACAGGTAACATATAACACGAGGGTTGAACATGAACAATACAGACAGGTAACACATAACACGAGGGTTGAACATGAACAATACAGACAGGTAACATATAACACGAGGGTTGAACATGAACAATACAGACAGGTAACACACAACACGAGGGTTGAACATGAACAATACAGACAGGTAACATATAGCACGAGGGTTGGACATGAACAATACGGACAGGTAACATATAGCACGAGGGTTGGACATGAACAATACGGACAGGTAACATATAACACGAGGGTTGAACATGAACAATACAGACAGGTAACACATAACACGAGGGTCGCACATGAACAATACAGACAGGTAACATATAGCACGAGGGTTGAACATGAACAATACAGACAGGTAACAGTGTAAAATGAACATTTATCCATCCAAACCAGCTGGTCTGGACATAGATCTGCACCATCCACGAGCCACACACTCTGCTAACATCAACTACCCTCTGTACTTAGATCAGGCATTCTATTTTCTGACGTTAGCTGATGACTCGATTTCAATTCATTTAAAGGCTAACACATCTGTAAGGGATAAACTGTAAGGGATAACGTTGATATACATATAATAAAATAATAGGTCACATAATGTATACACTGAACATGGTATAGATCTTGTCACTTGTAACTTGTACTATAGCAAACAGAAATAGACATCACGAATTATGTAGCGCAAATAGCAGGGGGCTAGTGTCATGCTTCACTGGTACTACAGCAAACAGAATGTTAAATGAACATTAAAAGAGACATGACACATTACTAGAATTATTATCAGATAAAGTGTTTTAACATGATATTACAAGAGAATAGAAAAATTGTATCAAGCACAAGCAGAGGATCAGATGGGAGGAGCTTGTCCTATATGGGAGGAGCTTGTCCTATATGGGAGGAGCTTGTCCTATATGGGAGGGGCTTGTCCTATATGGGAGGAGCTTGTCCTATATGGGAGGGGCTTGTCCTATATGGGAGGAGCTTGTCCTATATGGGAGGAGCTTGTCCTATATGGGAGGAGCTTGTCCTATAAATAGACCAGAGACAGAGTGCACTTGTCGCTTATTTAACCATAGCGTTGTGTGTGTGTGTGTGTGATTGTGTGTGTGTGTTTCAGTTTAATAAAATTTGTTTATCTCTTCGAGGCAAAAAATTAAATGTTTTAAGCAAAAGAAAAACGTGTATTACTCAAAGCTAAATTTAAACAAAAAAACTTAATGTTGGAGGATAATTAAAGTAATGTAGACTGTTTCTTAATCAGATTCTGCAATAATTTAGGTTAGAACTGAAAGTCGAAATGTTGAAAAACTTTAAAGATTCATGTCTCCGTATTTTCTTCGCCATAAGTCTTCAGTAGCCTATTTGCTCCTGTCTTCCAGCCTCTACAATTTCAATTGAATATTTGTCCCTTTGGATAGGGAGCCAAAAATAAATCTGTGTTGTGAATTATTTTAACTGTTGTAAATTATAAGTACCCTTAACTAGATAACCTTTACAAAAACAAAACGCATGTTTCTATATTCGTTTTAAAAATAATATTTTAAAAAAAATGTAAAATTAAAAAAAAAATGTATATTTCAGTTTTCCTTACTACACTTTAATTACAAATACAATTTCATTTTCAAATAAAACAAAAAGATAGTTCAAGTAAACTGCATATTATTAATTCCATTTCAGAAGTTAAAGCAGCAGTTCAAAATAAGTTATTTACCCCCCTGCAATTTTTACATATTTTTAACGATTTGTATAGGGGAGGTAATAAACCGCTTTTTAGGTCACTACCCATTAATATAAAGAAAAAAAAAGTCTTAATTACTTTCTCTTTTCAGACAACACATTACTTTAGAAAACAAAGTATAGTATATATATGCTCGAACACTGCACATCAAGAGATACCAGTTTAATGGGTCGGCGTGGTCGAGTCGGAAAAGCTCATGGTTGCTAAACCGAAAAGTTTCTCGAGTTCGAACCCTCGGGCAGATGAGGCTGGTTAGCTGAGGACAGCCACTCTTCTAGGAGAGACAACTCCAAAATAAAAAAAAATGCTGCCTTGTAGTTTGTTCTTGTTTGGACAACGGCTATGGAAGCGAATCCAAAAAAAAATAAATGGAAAATAGGGTGAAAATGGAGTCAAATGCCACAATGGCGCATAATCTATTGACACGTATACTTGTGTTAGTGGTGATCCCTTCCAACATTAAATGAAGAACGAAGAAGAAGATCACGGAGTTCCTTTACAGCCAATCAATGTTTGTCTTACGAAAGTGAAACATCCGGTTATAACTTAGGTTTCATGAAAATAAATAGAAATGTAACTTTAAACTAAAAAAAAAAAATATTCTTAAGTTATCAGGATTTGCAACTGTTATAACATTGATTCTAAAAATATTAAACTTCTAAATTATATTTTGGTATAAGTTTTTAATTTGTCTTATTTTTGTTTTACTGCCTCTATAAAGTAAAAAAAAAACATTATTCATGTCAACAATATAATAAAATGATTCTCGTCAACTGGGTGGCCTCCATTTTGTGCTAGAAATCAGTCTACGATAGGATAGTGTGAGTACTGTAGGATAGTTTGTAGAAGTTAAATGCCACTATTGTAGATCAATCTATTCTCGTTGATAGATATAATAATATGTGAAAACTGATGTTAAAAATAATAAATTACCCTCTATCACGATATGAATGAACTATGTGATATAGTAGAAAGTCTGAGAGTTGAAGTGAAGGGTGAGCGACCACTCAATATGTTGTTTCCGTGATTTCTCTCTTTGATTTAAACAACCTTAGTTTTATTTTAATACATTAAAATCAAGAACAACAGAAACCAACATTATTTACTCTCAAGTGCAATATTACTCCGAAATCAGACACGTTGATTTTATTGAAGTTTTAATTTATAAATAATGTTAACCCCTGTTATTAGAGCCAGAAGTTGACAAAGCCAACAGTAAAATATTGCATCAACTCTATAAACTGGACAATGATTTGATAAAGAAATAAATTTAGGTGCCTCCTGGTAAAGTTCAACCCAACCTACAACAACCCGCTACAACCCGTTCTCAGAGGTCACATCATTGTGGCCCATGGGTTGAGATCTATACTGCTTTGGCCACCCGTGTTGTGTCCCAATGTATTTGGGCCATCATGTCGAGTCAGACATGTCAATTGGCCAGTTAACAAAACTAATATCTTTAAAATGTTGAAAGTCAATACAAGCGATATGCTAATCTTTAGTCATTGATTAACACAGAAGGTTGTAGCAATGTTTTCTCTAATATCAGCTCATTCCTTCTAGAAGTCATCCTCCCCAACAATTCCTGAGTTTTCAATTTTAGTTGAATGCATTTTGGAACTTCAATTAAAATGTGCGTGTGTGTATGTTTTTTTTTTTTTTTGCTTTGATGCGATCCACCCACCCCCTCCTCCAAGCGTGTAACACTACAATGTCTGGTAATATTTAATTTGACAATAGGATGCTTGTTTGTGAACTTTATTTAATTAAAAATTTTGCACGAAAATTTGGGAAAAGTAAATTAATCGTTTAAAAAAAAAGATATATTCAAAAAAGTTCATAGCAAATTAAAACGCAGTACTAATT
Source organism: Physella acuta (assembly GCF_028476545.2). Lineage (NCBI taxonomy): Eukaryota > Metazoa > Mollusca > Gastropoda > Physidae > Physella > Physella acuta. The sequence goes on from NW_026731591.1 coordinate 60,197, forward strand.
TCATTGGAAAAGTATTGATATAATACGATGTTATTTTTGTATGTTTAAAAATTTTAATTTACATAATTGTATATAAATCACAATTTCGTGCAGTAAAATAGATTTTTTTAACCTTTACCTTATATATTGTTTTCACTCAGAATAAACATGTACTTTATTGAAAAAAGCTCTTTATGTAAGAAAAAACAATGCATATACACGTAAATCCCTTTGTTTAATATTTATTCTGTATCCCTTACAGAAGGGACACAATTGTTAATTTCAAGGGAAATAACTTAACAAAATAGCTCAAACAAATACGAATTGAACAAATCATAACAAAATGCACCATGTCTATTACTGTTTTACTTATATAATGTATGCAATTATTCAGAAGGCAAAAAAATGTGTTCTCGTTTTGGTAAAAAATAAAATACAACTTGTACCATATTTTTCACATATAATTCATAAACATTAGCTTTATTTTAATAATATTTATTTAAGTAGTGTTAAAATTTGTTTAAACACGTTTCGTCGATGGTGTCATTTCTTTATTTCTGGATCCCTAACGTGAGGGACAAATAAAAAAAAAAATAAATAAATAAAAAATAAACGGCATCGTTAGCTTTGGTTTGGAAAACATACCGCTAAACATTATAATTGTTTTATTAAGCATGATCAAAAATATTTAAATAACTGAGTACACTTGGTTATTATATCGACTGCAGCATTTTTCTGACATTATCTTAAAAAAGAGGTCTGTCTCGTGTCTTTCTTCTTTATCAATTTTACAACAGCCTATTTGCGGTAAGGAACAAGAAACTAAGTTTGACAATAACCTTTAATGAGTCAAAAGAGTCCGGCTTTGCATTATTGCCCAATGTGTGTGTGTGTGTGTGTGTGTGCGTGTGTGTGTGCGTGTGTGTGTGTGTGTGTGTGCGTGTGTGTGTGTGTGTACGTGTGTGTGTGTGTGTGTGTGAGTGTGTGTGTGTGTGTGTGTGTGTGTGTGTGTGTGTGTGTGTGTGTGTTTAATTAGGATGACTTCCGTTCGTTTTAATTTAGAGGCCACCGTGACATACATATCTATTAGATCAAATTCTCATTAGAACGAGACATCAAAAAAAAAAAAATTGCAGCGAAACGAATTACCGGTTGTGAATACGAAGCTTAAAAATGCAAAAACACAATACAAAATTTAATTTTTATTTATTTGTTTTAAATGTATAGCATTTAAGGTACTTCGGTATAGACAACAAATATTTTGTTGGACAATCAGTAATGGAAGGAAAGTACAGTTTTGTGTTATCAAACTCGAGTTGTTTGATTGGACTGTAGGCGGGATGGGTGCATGCCTATTTCCTTCACCTTTATAAAACAAACTACAAGATAAAAAAATTAAAATAGATGAATGAACCGCATACAGCATGCAATATGTGGGTTTTTTTTCGAACATTTTTAATAATTTTGTTGAGTATTAATTATTTTAATCATTTCATTTACTAGAAAGTAGACAAATGAAACTTTTATTCACATTGTTCTCTACAGATTGAAGCTATGACGCAACATCACCTTTTCTATTGATTTTCAATTTTAATTTTTGACCTCTTAAAAAGGGTACGACAACTGTTGTTAAATTAGCAAATATTATCTGGGAAAGTTTATTGACGGCTGATGGTAATAAATTCGGTGTGCGATAAAGCTCAATCATGTTAATCCTAAAAAAAATATCCGAGATGAGGCTCCATAGCTTGAGACAGCCACTCATTTGAGAGAGAAAACTCCAAAACTCAAACAACTGATGGTAGCACGTGAACAGAATGTAATGGCCATGGTGTCAGTATAGAACAGTGTTTTATTCAGGCAACACTCCGGGTAATGATGGCATCTATGTTTACAAAATTAATACCTGTGTAGTAATCGAACAATTAAGGAACTAGAAAAAAAGGTTATGATATCAATGTGTATATTTCATTTATTTTCATTAAATAATCATTGTTTTATTATTTCTATTGTTAACTATGTAAAAATGAAAAACCCATTTTAAAAAAAAAAGGTCATTATTTATAGCTATTAATACACTTTTAAATATTTTTTGTCTCAGATGGTTCTTTATTCTTCTTTAAAATAAATGTATCATATATTTTCGTAAAGAAGAAATTACTATAAAAATATTTTTTTTTTATAACAAAGAACACAAATAATGTGATACGAAGAAGCAAATTGATGTAACAAAAGTGATGCAGATGTTTCAATTATTGCGTTCTTGTGTGTACATTTTGTTAGATGTGTGTGGGGTTTTCTTTGATCCTTCAATTGCGTCGCCCATGAACCTCCGCGTGTATAAGATTTCAAGTTATCTTGTTTGTATATGTTTGCTGTGTCAATTCTGGTAGTACAAAAACAAGAAAGCGATCATTTATAAACTAAACAAGACACACGAGTCTGTACACCTCCAGTTTAGATGGACACGCTGGTTTAGAAGGACACGTAGAGACAACAGTTAAAAAAGTTGGATTCAAATGTTTCAAAAGTTTTAAATATATGTACTGTTTCGTTACTACTCAAGCTGAATATAAATGATAAATATATGAACGACTGCGACCCATTAACTTCAAACTAAATTATTACTGCAATACTTTACTAACCATTATTTAAATTAAATTTTGTCCCTTTGTATAAGGGATCCAGAATTTACTTAATAAGAAGGAATGTAAATTTCATTAAACACATTTTAACAGTACTAAAATAACGATTCTAAAATTAAAGCTATGGTGTCTGATTACTAAGTGAAAATAAGATGCAAGTTGCATTTTTTTTAAATCTTAAACTAGTAAACTTAATATATGACTACTGTAGAGTTGTAGTTATTAAATATTAAGACTCTAATAACTATGGTGTATTTTGTATTTTTATTCTCGAACTGTTGTTGTCTAAGTTATTTTGTTAAGCTATTTCCCTTGCAAGTCAAAAACGTTTTTAACAACACGAGGGTGATAATGCATTCGACCTTAACTGCCCCTTGTTGTTGTGTTATTTGTTACGTTTAGGGCCGAGTTTCTTCCAGGCAGAGCCCCCCCCCACCCCAAAGAAAGTCTACCGCCCCCCCCCCCCCCACCCCCGAATGAAATATGAAATTTATATAGAAAATATATACTTTTAACAGTGTCCGCCCCCCTCAAAGAAAGTCTACCGCCCCCCCCCCCCCCCCGAAAATTTCAAGTGCCCCCCCCCCCCCCCCCGGAGAAAAAATTCTGGAAGAAACACTGGTTTAGAGTTTCATGTGAGATGGCTTTGTTATGATTATCATGGCCACACAGTTTAACAAACCATTGGGTCAACTTCAGCATGAGTGGACAAAAAGCTGCTAGTTAGTGCCCCGCCCTCCTTCTTGGAGAAAAATATCCGAAAGAAATTCTGCACAAAATACTTGACAATCTGTGTTAAACAAATAGAGCGTTTTCCCCCATTTTTAACTGCTAGGGCTGATACCCGATACCAATTTAAAAAAAACAAAAAACAATACCAGACGATTTATAACAGAGTTATTACCCCTGACACGTTGGTTTTTTTCTAATTATAAAAAAAACCGGTTTGTTTTGATTATATAGTTGTTATATAGAGCTCGCGTGTTTGATACTTAATATTTGCATGTTGGCTATACATGTAAGAACAGGAATCGTTTACAACAATTTATTGTATTACAATAATCGTTTACAATAATTTATTTTATTCCCTAGACGTGTCCTACCGTTATAAAACCAAGTCACTTAGTTCGTAATGTGGATAGCTATTTTTATAAATTCATCCTGTTTGCTATCCGATTATCCCGTTCGTAATCCTGATTAGTCAATTCTTAGGCAGAATTCTACAGTTGGATAATTTCGTTCGTTATCTGGTTGACATTATTTAACTCTGTAATTGAGAATATATGTTGTCAGTATATTAATACAACCCATTTAATTCCCACCAAGACACTTTTTCACGTTAAAATACCCAAACAATTCGCTTTATCTGCAAAAAAATCAACTAGATTTCTCAAATAGTTGTAAGCACATTTTGACGATTAACTGATGTGTTGCGAATGGCAAACATTTTTTTTAAACTGTTCGCGTATTAATGTATCGCTTATCAATGTATAAATTACGATTAATGTATGTACTTACTTTATTAGACAACAAAACCTGCGATGTTTCTAATTACCATAGTATTGTAAGTATTTTGTAATTTTTGAAACAAAAATTATTTTACAATGCTGTAATCGTAAACTGTTGTTACCTCCCATGTATTTCATTTTTTTTTTAATTTAAAGGGAAACCAAAAAATCAGCGTGCTTAATTAAATATGCACAAACGTGTAATACTTTTTCAGATTAAAAAAAATATATTACTTATTTTTCTTATTACATTTCGCCCCCGCCCAATAGCAAACGAAATAGAATAGATATAGAAAATATAAACTTTTACCTATTTATACTTTCACCTAGCAGTAATTGTGTTTATGTGTGTGGGGTATTTGACTCTAAAACGAAAAGGGGGAGGGGGACGCACGGTGCGGACGAGTTGGATTTGTAAGGGCGTTTGTTGCTTTTTGGAACGGTGGATGTGTTATTGACATCAAGATAGGTTACAGCTGAACACATATCACAATCAAAATACAGTTTTAAAATGTTTTGTTTACAATTTGTACACTGGGGTTAAATAAAAACAAGTAGCAAATACACTAGTGATAAGCATACACATGTAAAGAATGATGTGAAATAATTATGAATACATGTTTATTGATACGAGTGGCGGTCAGTAACAAAGGGGAAGTAAGGGGTTTACGTAACCAAATTTAGACAGTGCCTAGGAAAAGAGTACACAAATAATGTAATTATTCAGTGATAGAAGCTAAAAGCTTTCTATTACGTGATATGATTTATAGAGCAGGTAATTTTTAAGTCTCAATAAACAGCTAAATATAGCTGTATAAGCGTAGGGGTCATGTTTTATTTGAAAAACGAGGAAATTTATTAGGTTTAATATCAGGTTAATATAAAGATTGTTACTGGTTGTAACGACGCCATTGCTGGTCACTAATTGTTACACATTCCTCATCCTTTCTCACCTCTTGTTCAGTGGTTCTAACTACGTTTTCATCTAGAGTTTAGAGTTTTACAATTTATTTTTTTTGTCGGCCTAATTTGTGTTTTATTACAAATTCGGCGCCTTGTGTTTGCCATTTTCGCTCTCCCTACACCGAAAACAACGATGTAATACGGAGGTGGTGTCGTAGTTATGGTGTAACGACTTTGGTGATAGGTATCGAAGAGTGATTGGCTACAGTTTTGTAGTGACTTGCTACGTTGAGACTTTGTTCGTCGGGAGTAGAACTTGAAGAGGTGAGGGGTATTGTAGTGTTGAAACGTTGACTAGTCTTGAGTAATAGAGGGTAGTGTAATCGTAAGTTGAGTGTTGTTTAATCGTAAGTTGAGAGTATCGAGTTAATCGTATATCTTTGATGTCATACGTTTTTTTTTAGTAATCGAGATATGAGTAATCGTGAGCTGAGTGTATCGGGTGCATAGTATACATTACTTGAAAAGTGTTTTCGAGTAATTTTTGTTCGTTAATATCGAGTAATCGAGTTACACGTTAAATATAGTTAGTCGAAGTTATTGGAAGTTTGAGTGTCTGACGGAATATCCTCACTAACATAGCTCTTAAGTAGGCGTTTTCTTAATAACAATAGTTAAGGAGATATTAACTACACGCACATTGCATCCACTGAACAAGAGATTAATCGAATTCATTTTTTTAAGTGTCCCCAATCAGAAGGGATCCAAAATTTTAAGCGTATTTGCAATTTTTACCACTATAATTAGGCTGTTGCTCGTATTTTTTAAACTCCACTAATTTCAAGTAAAATTATACCACAATAAAACAGGATTTTTTTCCCTACACATTGATACCAATTTTGTGTCTCTAGCTTAATTAGGAGCTAAGATATGGCCTTTTAAAAATTTGTGGGCGTGGCTAAAACAGCTTAGACCTTCGTCATTCAAGTCAATGTTACATAAGCAAAAAAGTTGGCACCGATGGTTTTTTCATTGCATCATCACGGATTCGCATTTTTCGAAAAATTAAAAAATTATAATTTTATTGCATCATCCGGGATTCGCATTTTTTTTAAAACTAAAAAATTATAATCAAGCTTACAGTCTAAGTTATACTGGACTGGATGTGATTTGAATGAGTAATTTAATGCCATTCATATATTATTATGGACTTATTACTCCGTGTAAAAAAAAAATGTAGATCTAGGTTTAAAATAAACTAGATCTAGTTATTGTAAATCGATTTATTAATATTTAATACTGTTACTACTATTATTATATAATAGAAATGCATAAGCACATATTACTGCACAAGTTCTTTATATCTAATTGTAATGAACGATATTACTTGGGTAGATGAAGTAGAGTAGACCTACACACACACTACATGATAAATGGAAGTAGCAACTGGTTGCCTTTACGTTACTTTCTCAGCCCCCCCCCCCCCCCCCCCCACTTACTTGATATTCAGTGTCTATATCAGGAGGCCATAATAAAATTATAGAACAAAATAAAAGAAAACAGCTGTCAAAGTGTGTACCAGTGTTTATTACTACTAAACTATGCAATGTAAATTATTAGAATGTGAGAAACACAGTATTAAAATACAGTAATCAGATTACCACATGAATTTTAATTTTGTCTAATAAAATAGAAACATTTAGGAGAATGGCAAAGTAAAAAAAAGATTTTTTTGCAATAATTTAAAAATATGTTTATCAGAGCAAAGAAATAAACTACATAGTGACAACCTAAATTTAGCCCTTGTATAATCTACGACCATCACAGTACTGTAAAACAGTTACATAATCATAATTAGTGTGAAGAAACAAATCTACAGTACAAGAAATCAACCTCGTCTCATTACGATCCCTCTTAAGAAGAAAAGTAGTATAGTATTAATTATCCAGGAATAAACATTAAAATATTGGTTTAAAGTATAATTACTAGTAAATCTAACCAGTCATTGAATGTATGCTGGAAAAAAAAAAGGTGACGAAAAATTTCTTGGACCACTTTAGTCTCTTTAGTGTTAAAACAATTTTCTAAAGTATCAATTATAATTAATCTTTAGATACAATTAGCACATCTGAGGAAAAAATATATATTTTAAAAAGCGTTAGTACTTGTGTGATAAATTAGTTTGGACCAACATTTTTGAAGCACATTAACTACTGATTCTAGGATTATCTAGCTGATGTCAATTACCCTGAAAAATTAGTTAAGTAATTAATTAAAATGTAATTTTTTTTACACTATGAAAACTAAACTTAATTATAAACATTGTTAGTATTAGTTTTCAAAATAAGTTTACAATTCAGAGCAATCATTTTTTCAGTAACAATTTACAAAAACACTAATGTTTAAAAAATAAAGTTCATTTGTATACTAAAAATGAAAGAAGTACTCTGAAATTCTGATAAGCTATTATTCAGAAAGAAAAACAAGATTCCTACAAAGTCAACAACCAGTGATTCTGCCAGATCACTGAAATCCTCAGCATTATCCTCATCCTCTGCCCAGTAGCTTATGGTGTAAAGAGCTGACTTTTGTTTTGTTGCTGGCACCCTTTTGATAGTCCTTCCACTGTATTGCGACACTCCCTGATCACCTTGCTTCCACTTATGAGTCAGCTGGACACCAATCAGATTTCCCATCAGATACCTCTCCAGCTGTCGCACCAAGAAAGGCTCAGTAGAAGTCAACTGTCAACAAAGCTTCCATGAGTTTAAGAAACAGAGTAGATCTACATTTGATTGCCACATTGCATTCTTGTAAATGATCTTTATCAAAGGGCCAGAAATTAACTTCTTAATCAGCCTGAGTGCTTGCGGTGCTGCACGAGAACCCCAGGCTTCTTGAGATCTGCAAGCAGTTGAATGTAGATTTTAGTTATGTCCCAGCAGCCACATCATTCTCTTTAAGATGAGCCTTGAATAAAGCTGGATCTCCATGGAAACTGTACCTTAAAAGAGAAGGGCAAATGGAATTAGAATTTAGGAGACCATTTCACAAAATATATACCAAGCACAACATATTGCAAAGTATATAAAATAAATATAAAAATTTGAAATAAATTCAGTCTCCATACTTACTGAATGTACTTCCACCTGAGACATTTGTTGAACATAGAAAGGGCTGTACACAAGTTCCACCAACCTATTCCACTCACAAGCCTCTGTTCTCCTCAGCCTCTTTATCTCAGCCATCAAGTTTCTGATTACATTAGCGATCCCCTTTATACCAAGTTGTAGGCACACAAGTCTAGAATTAAATTAATATTAATAAAATTATCAAGTACTAAAATTGTCTAGGACTAGTTATAGATATATAGATCTACAATACATAGGCTTATATTAATTTAAATATATTAATAGGCCTAGTTGATGGAGAATTATACCTGAACTAGTCTAAATCTATTCTTAACCATTTAACAATGTTTCACTATGTGACTATTTTTACAAGATCTAGATCTAGACTAGATCTAGTACTTGTATGAAATAGAATAGTTTCGGCAAAAATAAAAAAAACATTACTGTAGACTGTAGGCCTAACTGAAAACGTGTAAAAATATAACTAAAAAATTAATGTAGAGTCCTAATCAAACATAATGATTAAATGATTGTGTTCATCTAAATGTACTGAATTAAAATAAATAGGCTAATTACTGAAATGGTATAGGCCTAGGACAGGACTACTTAATACTTAATGCAGAATTAGATGAACACTTAGGCCTATACCTAATTAATTTAACTTATCTAGATTCTAGATCTAGAATCTATATCTAAATGAACTAGCACCTATTTCTTACTAGATGTAGAATCTAGATCAGTGTTGGCCCTATTAGATTCAATTAGATCTAGATCTAGAATTAAACTTGAGTCCAGAACTAGCTAGGCCTAAAGCTAGATTCAGTAGATTATTTTTTATAGATCTATCTAGACTCTAGTAGTATATAGTCTGATCTAGATCTAGTTACTATAGAATAGATCAATAGAGCTAGATCTAGTAATCGGGATTTGTTTTTCTAAATCCAAAATCTATTAGGCTATCTTAATATCATCTAGAATCTAGATCTAGATCTCTAGATCTAGGCCTATTTACTGAGTCTAGTTCTAGATCTAGAAATCTATATCAAAATTTAAGTTAAGTCTACCTGTGTAAAAATCTAAAAATTAAATTAATGTAGAGTCTAGACCTAATTGTCCTAAGTAATCAACCGTAATAACTTAGTAAATGTAGGCTACTTAATCTAAATTATTAATATTTGGCCTAAGTAATATAATATATATCATAGATATCGGAGAGCCGTTATCAAGTAATGCGATATTTTAATAATGTAAGAATCACAGGAAATTTGGCGCGAAATTAAGGCTCTCTCGCGGACAGCCTTCCTAGGCTTGCGGACCATTGAAATCGTAATTTTAAAATATAGGTTAATTTTACAAGACCCAATTATTATTCTCATCAACATTTAGGCATCTCTTTCTAAATATTAAGTACTTTATTATTTAAAGACTCTTACCTTATATTTCAGCACATTGCTCCTCTGTAAGATAATAAACGAGATCCAAAAATTAAAATAGGCTTGGAATCTAAATCCTCTTGAGGTTAAAACAAAGATGCGCACTGTGTCATGCGTAGATAAGGTGTGCTGTGGTAGCGCCTTAAGCGACATGGCCTTAATTACCAATGGGCAACCGGAAACATGGAATTTAGGTTCAAGGTACAGCCATGATTACCATGGCAACAAAGGTCACGGCGCAAGCTGCGCAACTCGCTACTATAATGTCAATAAAGATAATTAATATTTATTCTAAAATTAAACTCAAACAATTTTGGGGTGCAAAATTTAAAAATATAGAAATATTTAACAAAATTTACAAACAATAAACAACATTCTACTGTTTTCAGATTTATATAAATTTACAAATTAAGAATTTAAAAAAAAATTGAATTATAATAACGTTTTTTCTTAAATTACAATCAAAAATTTACAAAAGACATTTCAATTACATTAATTCCCCTGCAGATAAGAACAAACAAAGAAAATAAAATAAAATCTACATGGGAGGTAATTTCTTTTTGTCACCGCCTCCGAGAAGTAACTCGCTTGTACCATCCCATTTTCTTTAACGTTTCGTTGGAAAGGAGACCATACTTTAACAAAAAATGTTTGTAAGCAGTAGTTAATTAAAATGTATTTTAAAATGACACATCCGTTTTGTATTAGGGCTTAACCTTCGAAGTAGAATAGCATGCTATACAATTTAGGTCACAATTATTAAAAAAAAAAATACATTTCGGATCACTAATAAATAGAGCAAGTATTTAAAATAAGCTACTACAAACGTTGTGTACCGGTACAGGTATTACCATCGTATAATGACTTTTCATAATGCTATAAAGAGAAAAACGTTAATGAAAGATCATTATTGTCATATCCGCACACTGTGACGCCAACCCTGACAACACCAAAACACAAAGTTACTAATTTAAAATCAAAACATGTTTATATATAATAAAATAAAATAGACAATAGAGAAACCTGGACAATATACCAACCTCGCGCTCTACTTCTAGTTAACCGTTTTAATATCTCATACATCTGGTATATAGTGAGTGTCAATTTTTTATATATTATATAGCATTTTCAAAACTCTTTGTGAACAATATATTGTTTTTTAATGTTATTAAAAACGGTAGGCCTATAACAAATCTATTTTCATAGAAATTGTTAGGTCTCGAGTTCGAAACCGTGTCCAGTAGAACGTACTGACCACACCCTCACTTCTTATACCAAAGTGAAGAAACATATAAACTCTTCTTCATCTGCCCAATATATCGCTGGATCTAAAGTTGAGTCTTTACTTTATATCAACAATATTATACATACAATAGGTCTACAGATTTGGATCTAACCACAAGAAATCTCAGTCCTCTACAGTTTAGTGGCTAAAACACAATTTCTTGAGGAGAGTTTATTCTTCCATGTCTACGTATTGTTAACTGCTAATTGTTTTACACACGTTTTATTTTTGTTTGTCTAAATAACAAAATTATTTCTTAACCTGTTTTCCTACATCATATGCATAGATTAGATACATTTTCTACGTATTAGTCTCTGCTACCGTAGTACAGACACCACGGATACTGAGCCAGCCTAATGTCATGTGAGAGTGTGACGCTCTACACTAGCCACACCACGTCTTGATGCTAAACGTCAGGTAATGTAAACACAGATGTTATATTTGATAGGAACATGTGCTCAAAGTTTTCTTAATAAATGTTTACCTTATAGTCTCCCATGTTGGACTCACCAACACTTACATATAACATGTTGGACTCACCAACACTTACATATAACATGTTGGACTCACCAACACTTACATATAACATGTTGGACTCACCAACACTTACATATAACATGTTGGACTCACCTACACTTACATATAACATGTTGGACTCACCAACACTTACATATAACATGTTGGACTCACCAGCCAACACTTATTTTCTAAGCAATATTATTTAATTCTTACTTTTAGTCATAGAACAATCGCATTAGCTTCGATTTAAAATTAATTATCAAGTTCAGTTAACATTAATTTGCTTCTGGATATTTCTGGATGTTAGTTTATCAACGTAACGTGGTTAAAAAATTGCTAGAAAAATATTTTTTTTTTAAACTTTTACTTCAAAAAGGCGAATAATTAAGTTTAAAAATTAATACAAACATGACTCGATATCTAGATAATATGTACATAATGCAGTATATTGGTTTTTTTTTTATATTTCACCATTTTAATGTACATAATTTTATAGAAATCACCAAATCGTGCAGTAATATCGATTATTTAAACATTTATATTATATACTAGGCATACTGCCTAGCTTCGCTTAGGTTTTTAAAAAACATTTGAGAATTTGAATACTTAATTATTTAGCGATGGATTGGGTGTGGAGTGCTTTAATAAGTTGAATTTAAACAGTAATGCTAACTTTAGAAAAGACATGTTTTTGTTCGTCATTTATAATATGTTCGTACAGAATTTTTGGAAAGTACGCAATGTATAACTAAAATGGAATTAGAACTACACAGGTTTCATGAACAGTATATCTCATAGTTTATATTACATTGCCTTTTGAAATTAATTAATTAATTTAATTAACATACTTAACTAAATTAACAACTTAATTTTGTACTAAAACAAATGCTATACTTCGTCATTTTCTGTTTCTGTTTAAAATAGTATACAATTATTTGAAAAATAATAATTTTAAAAACGTTACCTCCCTTGAAAACTGAACGTATGACGTATGTCATTGTTTACTTATATTGTTTGCTTATATAAGAAATTACGTTATATGAACATATTTAACGACTATAATGGCTGTTTATGACGGGAATAAAGTTTTTTTGTTACCCTCCATGGTCGGTCTACGACGTCACATAATATTAAGGGGATCGTTCGTCAATTTATTTATATATATATATATCTCGTATAAGGAGAATTTCACTCAAGATCATCTTTTAGCCCTCGTCGAGGGCTTTGAGTCTGACCAACAGTTTTTCCATACGGCCTAGTCATCTTTAGTAGTGTATGCAAAAACGTAGCATGATGTACAGACATTAAGTAACCTAAAAATTGTGTTAAAATTTCCCTGTTTTTCCCATAAAATACATAGATTATATAGGGAAATACAACTGGTCAGTTTTGACCGCTTTACGAAGTTTTCCCAGATATGCCGAGTTTTTTGTGACACCCCTAGGTGTTCTTCTACCACCTCACAAAATATCAAGGGGGGTCGTCGGAGGAATTTTTTTTTCGTAATAGAGCTCATATAAAGAGAATTTCACTCGCGGTCACATTTTAGCCCTCGTCGAGGGCTTTGAGTGAAACCGACAGTTTTCCCTAAAGGTCAAGCCATTGACCTAGGAGCATGCAAAAAATTAGCCAGATATACTGAGCTTAAGTACCCTAAAGTCTGCGTTGAAATGACCCTCTGTTTTTCCCATAAAATACAAAGATTATATAGGGAAATACAACTGGTCAGTTTTGACCGCTTTACGAAGTTTTCCCAGATATGCCGAGTTTTTTGTGACACCCCAAGGTGTTCACCTACCACCTCAGAAAATTTCAAGGGGGGTCGTCGGAGGAATTTTTTTTTCGTAATAGAGCTCATATAAAGAGAATTTCACTCGCGGTCACTTTTTAGCCCTCGTCGAGGGCTTTGAGTGAAACCGACAGTTTTCCCTAAAGGTCAACCCATTGACCTAGGAGCATGCAAAAAATTAGCCAGATATACTGAGCTTAAGTACCCTAAAGTCTGCGTTGAAATGACCCTCTGTTTTTCCCATAAAATACAAAGATTATATAGGGAAATACAACTGGTCAGTTTTGACCGCTTTACGAAGTTTTCCCAGATATGCCGAGTTTTTTGTGACACCCCTAGGTGTTCTTCTACCACCTCACAAAATATCAAGGGGGGTCGTCGGAGGAATTTTTTTTTCGTAATAGAGCTCATATAAAGAGAATTTCACTGGCGGTCACATTTTAGCCCTCGTCGAGGGCTTTGAGTGAAACCGACAGTTTTCCCTAAAGGTCAAGCCATTGACCTAGGAGCATGCAAAAAATTAGCCAGATATACTGAGCTTAAGTACCCTAAAGTCTGCGTTGAAATGACCCTCTGTTTTTCCCATAAAATACAAAGATTATATAGGGAAATACAACTGGTCAGTTTTGACCGCTTTACGAAGTTTTCCCAGATATGCCGAGTTTTTTGTGACACCCCTAGGTGTTCTTCTACCACCTCACAAAATATCAAGGGGGGTCGTCGGAGGAATTTTTTTTTCGTAATAGAGCTCATATAAAGAGAATTTCACTCGCGGTCACATTTTAGCCCTCGTCGAGGGCTTTGAGTGAAACCGACAGTTTTCCCTAAAGGTCAACCCATTGACCTAGGAGCATGCAAAAAATTAGCCAGATATACTGAGCTTAAGTACCCTAAAGTCTGCGTTGAAATGACCCTCTGTTTTTCCCATAAAATACAAAGATTATATAGGGAAATACAACTGGTCAGTTTTGACCGCTTTACGAAGTTTTCCCAGATATGCCGAGTTTTTTGTCACACCCCAAGGTGTTCTCCTACCACCTCAGAAAATTTCAAGGGGGGTCGTCGGAGGAATTTTTTTTTCGTAATAGAGCTCATATAAAGAGAATTTCACTCGCGGTCACTTTTTAGCCCTCGTCGAGGGCTTTGAGTGTAACCGACAGTTTTCCCTAAAGGTCAAGCCATTGACCTAGGAGCATGCAAAAAATTAGCCAGATATACTGAGCTTAAGTACCCTAAAGTCTGCGTTGAAATGACCCTCTGTTTTTCCCATAAAATACAAAGATTATATAGGGAAATACAACTGGTCAGTTTTGACCGCTTTACGAAGTTTTCCCAGAAATGCCGAGTTTTTTGTGACACCCCAAGGTGTTCTCCTACCACCTCAGAAAATTTCAAGGGGGGTCGTTGGAGGAATTTTTTTTTCGTAATAGAGCTCATATAAAGAGAATTTCACTCGCGGTCACTTTTTAGCCCTCGTCGAGTGCTTTGAGTGTAACCGACAGTTTTCCCTAAAGGTCAAGCCATTTACCTATAAGCATGCCAAAACTGAGCCACATGTAAAGAGAGTAAGTGCCATAAAATCCGTTTTGAAATGACCCTCTGTTTTCCCCATAAAATACAAAGATTATATAGGGAAATACGACTGGTCAGTTTTGACCCATTTCCCGATTTTTCCCGGACATGGCGAGTTTTTTGTGACACCCCAAGGCGTTCTCCTACCACCTCACAAAATATCAAGGGGGGTCGTCGGAGGAAATTTTTTTTCGTAATAGAGCTCATATAAAGAGAATTTCACTCGCGGTCACCTTTTAGCCCTCGTCGAAGGCTTTGAGTAAGACCGACAGGTCTGCCCTACGGTCAAGCCATTTACCTATAAATATGCCAAAAATTAGCCAGATGTAAACAGGGTAAGTGCCCTAAAATCCGTTTTGAAATGACCCTCTGTTTTTCCCATAAAATACAAAGATTATATAGGGAAATACGACTGGTCAGTTTTGACCCATTTCCCGATTTTTCCCGGACATGGCGAGTTTTTTGTGACACCCCAAGGTGTTCTCCTACCACCTCACAAAATTTCAAGGGGGGTCGTCGGAGGAAATTTTTTTTCGTAATATAGCCCATATAAGGCGCCGGTCAGTCGAGGTCAGTTTTGACCCCTTCTCCGTAGACTTTTCGGCCAACCGTCACCGGCCTTCGTGTTCTATTGCCCGAAGGCACCATCGTGCCAAATTTGACGCGCCTGCGGCGCCGGGAAGTGCCCTATCGGGCACTTGACCACTTTGCTTTATATATATAGACTAGGCATACTGCCTAGCTTCGCTTAGGTTTTTAAAAAACATTTGAGAATTTGAATACTTAATTATTTAGCGATGGATTGGGTGTGGAGTGCTTTAAATTTAATTGAATTTAAACAGTAATGCTAACTTTAGAAAAGACATGTTTTTGTTCGTCATTTATATTATGTTCGTACAGAATTTTTGGAAAGTACGCAATGTATAACTAAAATGGAATTAGAACTACACAGGTTTCATGAACAGTATATCTCATAGTTTATATTACATTGCCTTTTGAAATTAATTAATTAATTTAATTAACATACTTAACTAAATTAACAACTTAATTTTGTACTAAAACAAATGCTATACTTCGTCATTTTCTGTTTCTGTTTAAAATAGTATACAATTATTTGAAAAATAATAATTTTAAAAACGTTACCTCCCTTGAAAACTGAACGTATGACGTATGTCATTGTTTACTTATATTGTTTGCTTATATAAGAAATTACGTTATATGAACATATTTAACGACTATAATGGCTGTTTATGACGGGAATAAAGTTTTTTTGTTACCCTCCATGGTCGGTCTACGACGTCACATAATATTAAGGGGATCGTTCGTCAATTTATTTATCTATATATATAAAGCAAAGTGGTCAAGTGCCCGATAGGGCACTTCCCGGCGCCGCAGGCGCGTCAAATTTGGCACGATGGTGCCTTGGGGCGATAGAACACGAGGGCTGGTGACGGTTGGCCGAAAAGTCGACGGAGAGGGGGTCAAAACTGACCTCGACTGACCGGCGCCTTATATGGGCTATATTACGAAAAAAAATTTCCTCCGACGACCCCCCTTGAAATTTTGTGAGGTGGATGGAGAACGCCTTGGGGTGTCACAAAAAACTCGCCATGTCCGGGAAAAATCGGGAAATGGGTCAAAACTGACCAGTCGTATTTCCCTATATAATCTTTGTATTTTATGGGAAAAACAGAGGGTCATTTCAAAACGGATTTTAGGGCACTTACCCTGTTTACATCTGGCTAATTTTTGGCATGTTTATAGGTAAATGGCTTGACCGTATGGCAGACCTGTCGGTTTGACTCAAAGCCCTCGACGAGGGCTAAAATCTGACCGCGAGTGAAATTCTCTTTATATGAGCTCTATTACGAAAAAAAATTTCCTCCGACGACCCCCCTTGAAATTTTGTGAGGTGGTAGGATAACGCCTTGGGGTGTCACAAAAAACTCGCCATGTCCGGGAAAAATCGGGAAATGGGTCAAAACTGACCAGTCGTATTTCCCTATATAATCTTTGTATTTTATGGGGAAAACAGAGGGTCATTTCAAAACGGATTTTATGGCACTTACTCTCTTTACATGTGGCTCAGTTTTGGCAGGCTTATAGGTAAATGGCTTGACCTTTAGGGAAAACTGTCGGTTACACTCAAAGCACTCGACGAGGGCTAAAAAGTGACCGCGAGTGAAATTCTCTTTATATGAGCTCTATTACGAAAAAAAAATTCCTCCGACGACCCCCCTTGAAATTTTCTGAGGTGGTAGGAGAACACCTTGGGGTGTCACAAAAAACTCGGCATTTCTGGGAAAACTTCGTAAAGCGGTCAAAACTGACCAGTTGTATTTCCCTATATAATCTTTGTATTTTATGGGAAAAACAGAGGGTCATTTCAACGCAGACTTTAGGGTACTTAAGCTCAGTATATCTGGCTAATTTTTTGCATGCTCCTAGGTCAATGGCTTGACCTTTAGGGAAAACTGTCGGTTACACTCAAAGCCCTCGACGAGGGCTAAAAAGTGACCGCGAGTGAAATTCTCTTTATATGAGCTCTATTACGAAAAAAAAATTCCTCCGACGACCCCCCTTGAAATTTTCTGAGGTGGTAGGAGAACACCTTGGGGTGTCACAAAAAACTCGGCATATCTGGGAAAACTTCGTAAAGCGGTCAAAACTGACCAGTTGTATTTCCCTATATAATCTTTGTATTTTATGGGAAAAACAGAGGGTCATTTCAACGCAGACTTTAGGGTACTTAAGCTCAGTATATCTGGCTAATTTTTTGCATGCTCCTAGGTCAATGGGTTGACCTTTAGGGAAAACTGTCGGTTACACTCAAAGCCCTCGACGAGGGCTAAAAAGTGACCGCGAGTGAAATTCTCTTTATATGAGCTCTATTACGAAAAAAAAATTCCTCCGACGACCCCCCTTGAAATTTTCTGAGGTGGTAGGAGAACACCTTGGGGTGTCACAAAAAACTCGGCATTTCTGGGAAAACTTCGCAAAGCGGTCAAAACTGACCAGTTGTATTTCCCTATATAATCTTTGTATTTTATGGGAAAAACAGAGGGTCATTTCAACGCAGACTTTAGGGTACTTAAGCTCAGTATATCTGGCTAATTTTTTGCATGCTCCTAGGTCAATGGCTTGACCTTTAGGGAAAACTGTCTGTTACACTCAAAGCCCTCGACGAGGGCTAAAAAGTGACCGCGAGTGAAATTCTCTTTATATGAGCTCTATTACGAAAAAAAAATTCCTCCGACGACCCCCCTTGAAATTTTCTGAGGTGGTAGGAGAACACCTTGGGGTGTCACAAAAAACTCGGCATATCTGGGGAAACTTCGTAAAGCGGTCAAAACTGACCAGTTGTATTTCCCTATATAATCTTTGTATTTTATGGGAAAAACAGAGGGTCATTTCAACGCAGACTTTAGGGTACTTAAGCTCAGTATATCTGGCTAATTTTTTGCATGCTCCTAGGTCAATGGGTTGACCTTTAGGGAAAACTGTCGGTTTCACTCAAAGCCCTCGACGAGGGCTAAAATGTGACCGCGAGTGAAATTCTCTTTATATGAGCTCTATTACGAAAAAAAAATTCCTCCGACGACCCCCCTTGATATTTTGTGAGGTGGTAGAAGAACACCTAGGGGTGTCACAAAAAACTCGGCATATCTGGGAAAACTTCGTAAAGCGGTCAAAACTGACCAGTTGTATTTCCCTATATAATCTTTGTATTTTATGGGAAAAACAGGGAAATTTTAACACAATTTTTAGGTTACTTAATGTCTGTACATCATGCTACGTTTTTGCATACACTACTAAAGATGACTAGGCCGTATGGAAAAACTGTTGGTCAGACTCAAAGCCCTCGACGAGGGCTAAAAGATGATCTTGAGTGAAATTCTCCTTATACGAGATATATATATATATAAATAAATTGACGAACGATCCCCTTAATATTATGTGACGTCGTAGACCGACCATGGAGGGTAACAAAAAAACTTTATTCCCGTCATAAACAGCCATTATTGTCGTTAAATATGTTCATATAACGTAATTTCTTATATAAGCAAACAATATAAGTAAACAATGACATACGTCATACGTTCAGTTTTCAAGGGAGGTAACGTTTTTAAAATTATTATTTTTCAAATAATTGTATACTATTTTAAACAGAAACAGAAAATGACGAAGTATAGCATTTGTTTTAGTACAAAATTAAGTTGTTAATTTAGTTAAGTATGTTAATTAAATTAATTAATTAATTTCAAAAGGCAATGTAATATAAACTATGAGATATACTGTTCATGAAACCTGTGTAGTTCTAATTCCATTTTAGTTATACATTGCGTACTTTCCAAAAATTCTGTACGAACATAATATAAATGACGAACAAAAACATGTCTTTTCTAAAGTTAGCATTACTGTTTAAATTCAACTTATTAAAGCACTCCACACCCAATCCATCGCTAAATAATTAAGTATTCAAATTCTCAAATGTTTTTTAAAAACCTAAGCGAAGCTAGGCAGTATGCCTAGTATATATATATATCTCGTATAAGGAGAATTTCACTCAAGATCATCTTTTAGCCCTCGCCGAGGGCTTTGAGTCTGACCAACAGTTTTTCCATACGGCCTAGTCATCTTTAGTAGTGTATGCAAAAACGTAGCATGATGTACAGACATTAAGTAACCTAAAAATTGTGTTAAAATTTTCCTGTTTTTCCCATAAAATACAAAGATTATATAGGGAAATACAACTGGTCAGTTTTGACCGCTTTACGAAGTTTTCCCAGATATGCCGAGTTTTTTGTGACACCCCTAGGTGTTCTTCTACCACCTCACAAAATATCAAGGGGGGTCGTCGGAGGAATTTTTTTTTCGTAATAGAGCTCATATAAAGAGAATTTCACTCGCGGTCACATTTTAGCCCTCGTCGAGGGCTTTGAGTGAAACCGACAGTTTTCCCTAAAGGTCAACCCATTGACCTAGGAGCATGCAAAAAATTAGCCAGATATACTGAGCTTAAGTACCCTAAAGTCTGCGTTGAAATGACCCTCTGTTTTTCCCATAAAATACAAAGATTATATAGGGAAATACAACTGGTCAGTTTTGACCGCTTTACGAAGTTTTCCCAGATATGCCGAGTTTTTTGTAACACCCCAAGGTGTTCTCCTACCACCTCAGAAAATTTCAAGGGGGGTCGTCGGAGGAATTTTTTTTTCGTAATAGAGCTCATATAAAGAGAATTTCACTCGCGGTCACTTTTTAGCCCTCGTCGAGGGCTTTGAGTGTAACCGACAGTTTTCCCTAAAGGTCAACCCATTGACCTAGGAGCATGCAAAAAATTAGCCAGATATACTGAGCTTAAGTACCCTAAAGTCTTCGTTGAAATGACCCTCTGTTTTTCCCATAAAATACAAAGATTATATAGGGAAATACAACTGGTCAGTTTTGACCGCTTTACGAAGTTTTCCCAGATATGCCGAGTTTTTTGTGACACCCCAAGGTGTTCTCCTACCACCTCAGAAAATTTCAAGGGGGGTCGTCGGAGGAATTTTTTTTTCGTAATAGAGCTCATATAAAGAGAATTTCACTCGCGGTCACTTTTTAGCCCTCGTCGAGGGCTTTGAGTGTAACCGACAGTTTTCCCTAAAGGTCAAGCCATTGACCTAGGAGCATGCAAAAAATTAGCCAGATATACTGAGCTTAAGTACCCTAAAGTCTGCGTTGAAATGACCCTCTGTTTTTCCCATAAAATACAAAGATTATATAGGGAAATACAACTGGTCAGTTTTGACCGCTTTACGAAGTTTTCCCAGAAATGCCGAGTTTTTTGTGACACCCCAAGGTGTTCTCCTACCACCTCAGAAAATTTCAAGGGGGGTCGTCGGAGGAATTTTTTTTTCGTAATAGAGCTCATATAAAGAGAATTTCACTCGCGGTCACTTTTTAGCCCTCGTCGAGTGCTTTGAGTGTAACCGACAGTTTTCCCTAAAGGTCAAGCCATTTACCTATAAGCATGCCAAAACTGAGCCACATGTAAAGAGAGTAAGTGCCATACAATCCGTTTTGAAATGACCCTCTGTTTTCCCCATAAAATACAAAGATTATATAGGGAAATACGACTGGTCAGTTTTGACCCATTTCCCGATTTTTCCCGGACATGGCGAGTTTTTTGTGACACCCCAAGGCGTTCTCCTACCACCTCACAAAATATCAAGGGGGGTCGTCGGAGGAAATTTTTTTTCGTAATAGAGCTCATATAAAGAGAATTTCACTCGCGGTCACTTTTTAGCCCTCGTCGAAGGCTTTGAGTAAGACCGACAGGTCTGCCCTACGGTCAAGCCATTTACCTATAAACATGCCAAAAATTAGCCAGATGTAAACAGGGTAAGTGCCCTAAAATCCGTTTTGAAATGACCCTCTGTTTTTCCCATAAAATACAAAGATTATATAGGGAAATACGACTGGTCAGTTTTGACCCATTTCCCGATTTTTCCCGGACATGGCGAGTTTTTTGTGACACCCCAAGGTGTTCTCCTACCACCTCACAAAATTTCAAGGGGGGTCGTCGGAGGAAATTTTTTTTCGTAATATAGCCCATATAAGGCGCCGGTCAGTCGAGGTCAGTTTTGACCCCTTCTCCGTAGACTTTTCGGCCAACCGTCACCGGCCTTCGTGTTCTATTGCCCGAAGGCACCATCGTGCCAAATTTGACGCGCCTGCGGCGCCGGGAAGTGCCCTATCGGGCACTTGACCACTTTGCTTTATATATATAGATGTTATCACACAGAATAAAGAAACAAGAACCATTTACTTTATTTAAATTATAGTTTTTTTAAGAAAGTAACAACGATACTTAACTGCATGGCGATTCCTAAATTCATTATAAATGGTACACAATTCTTAATGCAAGGGAAATTATTTAACAAAATAAATTTTAAAAAAATGAATAAAAAAAAACTCAAAACAAAATTTACCATTTCTTTTACTGTTGAACTTATTAAATGAATATATTTTTTAGTTGTTTTTTTAATGAGTATAAAATTATTTTCTAACAAGTTCAATTTTTATCTTATTTTCACTTAGCATAAGATACTATAACTTTCTTTAAAAACTATCTTTATATACATAATGTTAAATAAATTGAAAGTCTTGAAAGTAATTCAAATTTCATTTGTTCTTCAATCTTTGGCTCCCGTTAGAAAAGGGACAAACATAATCAACTAAAACAGGGATTGGTAACGTGCTGCTCGCGAGCCGCATGCGGCTCATTTGATTTCAAGTTGCGGCTCTCCCGTTCCATGCACAAATATTACGAATTATATTATTTAATTTACAAAACTCATACAAAGTATGATACTGTAAAAAAAAAAAAAAAACTTAATCATAATTTAAACACTCATCAGAGAACAATGAGAGTAGGTGAGGTAGAAAGTATACAGTCAGCTGACAGCCGCTTGAGCACCAGAATCCACGGTCGTGTGTTTTATTAATGTTATATTGTTATAATTGACTGGTTGCAAATACTTGGCCAAGTGAAAGGGTTTGAAATTATGAGTCAATAATTAACTCAGTGCAAAAGGTGTAACAACGATTTAACGTTCAATACATGAAGGTTGTCATAGAGTAATGAACATAGGAGCAAAGTTTTAACTCAGTCAGAGTAGCCTGAAATGGGCGACTGGTCTCCAGGGCGGCGTGGTCACATTTGCTCACACACGGACCTCTGTAGCGTCTAGGCTTTAGCCCCAAGCTGGCCGGCTGTAAAATACATTTGGCAAACTTTCTAACATCTGTGTGATATACACATTCATTCAGACTTCAGACACATACAACGTTACTATTGTAACAAAGATAATACATTTACCATATTAAATTATCTTGACATAGCGC
Source organism: Physella acuta (assembly GCF_028476545.2). Taxonomy (NCBI): domain Eukaryota; kingdom Metazoa; phylum Mollusca; class Gastropoda; family Physidae; genus Physella; species Physella acuta. The sequence goes on from NW_026731591.1 coordinate 82,854, forward strand.
CTGCCATACACATTACTAAAAATATCGCTTTCTTTCATAAATTGTTGTATACACATTCCATAATTATGTTATAATATATAGCAGTACAGTTAATACAAGTAAGTGCAGGCTACCTCCGTAGAGGGGAGAAGGTAGAGTGACCGGACTGTGGCGTCCCTACCCTACAGGTCACATGACTCAGGCTCCACCCCCATGACCGCAGTCTGAGGTCGAGCCCCGGTCTACCTTACGATACCGCTGGACTCAGGTCCAGGTGTGTACCGTTACCTGTGGGGTAGCAAGAAGGGGGGGGGGGAAGACACCATGATAGATATTTATAGCAAGAAGGGGGAGAAGTGGAGACACCATGATAGATATTTATAGCAAGAAGGGGGGAGAAGTGGAGACACCATGATAGATATTTATAGCAAGAATGGGGGGGGGAGTAGAGACACCATGATAGATATTTATAGCGAGAAGGGGGGTGAGAAGTGGAGACACCATGATATATATTTACAGCAAGAAGGGGGGAAAAGTGGAGACACCATGATAGATATTTATAGCAAGAAGGGGAGAAAAGTGGAGACACCATGATAAATATTTATAGCAAGAAGGGGGGGGGGGGGAGAAGTGGAGACACCATGATAGATATTTATAGCAAGAAGGGGGGAGAAGTGGAGACACCATGATAGATATTTATAGCAAGAAGGGGGGGGGGAGAAGTAGAGACACCATGATAGATACTTATAGCAAGAAGGGGGGGGGGGTGAGAAGTGGAGACACTATGATAGATATTTATAGCAAGAAGGGGGAGGGGAGTAGAGACACCATGATAGATATTTATAGCGAGAAGGGGGGTGAGAAGTGGAGACACCATGATATATATATTTATAGCAAGAAGGGGGGTTGGGAGACACCATGATATATATTTATAGCAAGAAGGGGGGAGAAGTGGAGACACTATGATATATATTTATAGCAAGAAGGGGGGGGGAGAAGTAGAGACACTATGATAGATATTTATAGCAAGAAGGGGGGGGGTGAGAAGTGGAGACACCATGATAGATATTTATAGCAAGAAGGGGGGGGGGGTTGGAGACATCATTATAGATATTTATAGCAAAAAATGGAGAGAAGTGGAGACACCATGATAAATATTTATAGCAAGAAGGGGGAGAAGTGGAGACACCATGATAGATATTTAAAGCAAGAAGGGGGGGGGGTGGAGACACCATTATAGATATTTATAGCAAGAAGGGGGGAGAAGTGGAGACACCACGATAGATATTTATATCAAGAATGGGGGAGAAATGGAGACACCATTATAGATATTTATAGCAAGAATGAGGGAGAAGTGTAGACACCATGATAGATATTTATAGCATAAAGGGGGGAGAAATGTAGACACAATTATAGATATTTATAGCAAGAATGGGGGAGAAGTGGAGACATCATGATAGATATTTATATTCTATCATAACACTTGCCACTGCCCAAGTGCCTACGTTTTTGATTATCGTTAAATGTGGAATATTATTTTATACAAAAGGCATTCCTCTACCTGTCAGTATGCATTTGTTTGACCTGAGTGACGTAGTATTTTAATTATTAGCTTCCTACAGTTGAGCTAGGTACTGGACTGTGGGTAGGAGTAGGGTGAGAAGCGACCGATACAGTAATCCAACCGATACCCAAGCCAGCAGTCGAAGTTGACCGTGTTGAGGCCTGCCTGGCTATGGGAGACACCTCCTGAGCCAGTGGTGTCCGTAAAGAAAGTAAAACAACTTGTTGGCTTCTAAGGTGGATTGGGTTAGTCCTATATTTATATTATGTGATTACTACTTTTATCATAGCAGAGCTAGCTAAAACACTTCTTGCGCGAAATATCTGTTTTATATGAAAAAACATTTGAAATAAAATAAATGAAATTTATTTACCTAATCCTTATGAAATACCAAAATATTGGAATATATTATTAATGGCACTTTATTAACTGGGGAATTCTGAAAATTGTAACTTTTGGCTCATGCCGACCGCTAGGTATAAGACAAGTGCAAAATTGTCCCTTTTTTAAGGATCAAGAAATTTAAAGCAGAAATCAGGAAGACCCACTATTGTTAAGCATATTTTAACACTACTTAAATAATAATTCTTAAAATAAAGCTAATGTGTCTCAATTCTAAGTAAAAATATGGTACAAGTTAAATTTTATTTTCATCTATAACTAATACAAATAATTTTGCATATTATACAATTGCATACATTTTGTAATTAAAACAATAAATAGAGATAGTGTATTTTGTTATGAGTTGTTCGATTCTTATTTGTTTGAGCTATTTTGTTAAGTTATTTCCCTTGCATTGAAACGTATGTCCCTTCTGTAAGGGATATAGAATTAATTTTTAAAAAAGGGATTTTCGCGTATTTATGCATCGTTTTTTTTCTTACTTAAAGAACATTTAACATTTTAAAAAATAAGTAAATGGTTATTTTGAGTGAAAACTATACATAAAATAAAGGTTGAAAAACGCGATATTTCTGTAGGACTTAGTAATTTATATAAAAAAAAATTGTTTTTGATTTTACTTGTTTTCAATTATTGTTTTATTTTGAAAGTTTACTGAATTAATTCGCTTTACTCTTATAAAATTGTGTATACAAAAGAAGTAAAGCATTATGTTAGTCAGAAATACTCTTTGTTTGGGAGCAGTAGTAAATTTATTTTAAATTCAGTTCGCTATTTTTTAAAGCACATATCGAACTTAAAAACAGGTCGTTTATTATCGTAGTAATTTTTCTGCGAAAACACGACAGTAGCGTATTATCGTTTAAGGAAAGCTTTAGGTGTACACGAATACAATCATGGTTTCTAGAGACACAAGCCATCATAGGTCTATATATTTTTTATGTTATACTAGTTTGAGAAAAAAATATTTTATAAAAAAAGTTATTGGTCAAAACGCAAAATGCTTTACTGCACGTTGAACGATATTAGTGAGAAAGCAATGAAATAACTAATTACTTCAAAATCCGACACATTTAATATAAAATAGCCTTCCAATATTTATCATAAAAACCAAATTATCTACATAATTAGTCAACACAACACCACATTAATTTAATATTATTAAATGCACACACTGATTAAGAGACTTAAATAATTCCATTAAAAACCCGGCCGTTCAATTGAATTTATGTTGTTTTTCAAACTAATTTATTTTTATTATTTTTGGTCGCGAATATGGTATATATTTGACAGCGTACATCCTGATAAATAAATCTATAGATTTAAAGCACATTTGATTGAAATAGTTGATTTATTTATATTCGTAAATTGGATTATGTGTGAAGCAAATCTTATTAAAGATGACTCCATTAGGGTGACAGGACAAATGATCTCAGACAAAATATCTCACAATATCTCAAGATAACTTTACAAAAATCACGACATATTATCAGATAGCATAACTCTACACCAACCACCAGATAAGCACTCCACATGTCTGACTAGATAGAAGCACTGACAAGTCGACCCAACATATTGGCTCAAGTCAAAAACTAAATGTCCCGTGACACAATAGCACACAGCTAAAGTGTTACATCAAGAATCTTCTAGATATCAAGTTGCATTTATTTGAATTTGATTTTTTAAGTTTACAATAAAAATGTGAAACATATATGTTTTTGTTTGTGGGTGTTTGTATTTGGGTTATTTTTATTATTATTTTACTTTTTTTTTTGTCTCTGGAAATATCGCTTTTTTTTTAAATACTAGCGGTGCCGAACTATTTTAAAATGTCTTTCAGCATAACATTAAAAAGTTTATTCATACCTTGCCCATTAATTCATTATGGATGTATTTCCTGAGGGTGGTGCCTGAAGCGGGTCATCCCACCCACCCACTTCTAACTACCCTACGCTGGACCAAACTGTTTATATCATTCTATAAATAGGAGCGGGTAATATGTCTGAACATATACCAAGAGGCTAAATACATATTTCACCACATAGTCAAGTGGTTGTCACGTCAAGTTGGCTTGCCTATTGCCTAATGTTGTTCTACCTAATCTATACAGATGACTTGCCTATTGCCTAATGTTGTACTACCAAATCTATACAGATGACTTGCCTATTGCCTAATTTTGTACTACCTAATCTATACAGATGGCTTGCCTATTGCCTAATGTTGTACTACCTAATCTATACCTAATCTGAACATATACCAAGAGACTTAATACATTTTTCACCACATAGTCAAATTGTTGTCACGTAAAGTTGGCTTGCCTATTGCCTGATGTTGTACTACCTAATCTCTACACATAGCTTGCCTATTGCCTAATGTTATACTACCTATTTTATACCGATGACTTGCCTATTGCCTAATGGTGTACTACATAATCTATACAGATGGCTTGCCTTTTGCCTAATGTTGTACTACCTAATTTATACAGATGACTTGCCTATTGCCTAATGTTGTACTACCTAATTTATACAGATGACTTGCCTATTGCCTAATGTTGTATTACCTAATTTATACAGATGACTGTTTAAAACGTGGAACCATTTGATTACGTTACCTGCCCGTACACAATAAAATGTGAAAAACGAGGTAATTTATTAGGTTTAATACCAGTGTAATATAAAGATTGTTACCGGTTTTAACGACTACATTGCTGTCCACTAATTGTTACACATTACTCATCCTTTCTCACATCTTGTTCAGTGGTTTTAACTACGTTTTCATCTAGACCAGCAGTAGCATGTACCGTTTTAACTGAATAAATGCTCTCTATAAAACCCTCAACAAGAGGGGAAACAATCCTGCTTATGTATCATCATACAACTTTCTAACGCTAACACAGTGGACACAGACGCTATTTGAACAAAAACATATTAGTGGACATATTTTCCGTAGGCCAACCAGAACAAGCCTTCGCCGTTTTGAAAGTTTACAAAGGAGACAACTGGGCATTGGATTGTTGCCCTGTCGTCCACACTACTTGGTGGTTGACATAGAGGGGATACACACACCCTCCTCAATGGTTGACATAGAGGGTGATACACACACCCTCCTCACCCAGCTCAATGGTTGACATAGAGGGTGATACACACACCCTCCTCAATGGTTGACATAGAGGGTGATACACACACCCTCCTCACCCAGCTCAATTGTTGACATAGAGGGTGATACACACACCCTCCTCAATGGTTGACATAGAGGGTGATAAACACACCCTCCTCACCCAGCTCAATGGTTGACATAGAGGGTGATACACACACCCTCCTTACCCAGCTCAATGGTTGACATAGAGGGTGATACACACACCCTCCTCACCCAGCTCAATGGTTGACATAGAGGGTGATACACACACCCTCCTCAATGGTTGACATAGAGGGTGATACACACACTCTCCTCACCCAGCTCAATGGTTGACATAGAGGGTGATACACACACCCTCCTCACCCATCTCAATGGTTGACATAGAGGGTGATACACACACCCTCCTTAATTGTTGACATAGAGGGTGATACACACACCCTCCTCACCCAGCTAAATGGAGGGTGGACAGTTTGCTCCCTATGTTACATAAGCAAACACGGTCATGTTGCCTCAAGAAATGTGTTCATCTGTGATAGTGACAATACAATTAGAGATTAAGATAGCAACTACATGGCTGTATTACAGCAGGAGGAGGATTATGCACTGCGATACATAAGAACAATCCACATAGCTATTAATATACCAGGACTGAGTTTTGGTTTTCCCTTTTGAGAGGGAGTATAAATTCTACTTATGATGAATACCACCACAACTAGTTCTGAGAACATAAAATGTTTATTTAGTATACATTTTTTATTAAAGTTTGAGTTTGATATTTTATGCTATGACAATTATTTTTAACATTTGTGTAAAACGTTAAGTTAATAAAAATATATAACATAAAAAGTTGTTTTTATAAAGAGTTTCAACACACGCTTTAAATGTATATTGAGTATTATATTAATTAGTTGTGGATGTATTTCTGATAAATTATTGCAAAGAGCTGTTTCCCCTATCTAAAAAAAAATAAAAAATAATATTCACAAAGGGGAAGTAATACGTTTTGAACTGGCCAAGCAGAGTTGTGCTGGCCGCTGCATTAAAAAAAAACAAGAGAGATGAAAGATTATTGTTGATTAAACAAATTAAACATGGTCTTTTCTGTTATTGAGATCAAAACGGGATCGAGTTCGAACCCTTGGGCAAATAAAGCTAGGTTGTTTTTTTTTAATGACACAGATGGATAAAGTTTAGTTTTAGAGCAGTAGTTCCCAAACTTTTTCGAGTTGCGACCTTCTTTTATAAAAAAAAATTAAGTGACCCGCAACCCCCATAGAATTAAAAAGTCAAAATTAGTAAGGACATTAATAAGCATAACATAAGATTTTCTAGTAGACTTACATTATAAATCGTTCTTGATAACTGTTTTAATACGATGAGTAAAATTTCTTGCTGTTAATAAAATAGCACGAGGGTTGAACATGAACATTACGGACAGGTAACATATAACACGAGGGTTGAACATGAGCAATACGGACAGGTAACATATAGCACGAGGGTTGAACATGAACAATACAGAAAGGTAACATACAACACGAGGGTTGTACATGAACAATACAGAAAGGTAACATATAACACGAGGGTTGTACATGAACAATACAGGCAATTAACATATAACACGAGGGTTGGACATGAACAATACAAACAGGTAACATATAGCACGAGGGTTGGACATGAACAATACAGACAGGTAACATACAACACGAGGGCTGGACATGAACAATACAGGCAATTAACATATAGCACGAGGGTTGAACATGAACAATACGGACAGGTAACATATAACACGAGGGTTGAACATGAACAATACGGACAGGTAACATATAACACGAGGGTTGGACATGAACAATACAGACAGGTAACATATAACACGAGGGTTAGACAAGAACAATAAAGACAGGTAACATATAACACGAGGGTTGAACATGAACAATACAGACAGGTAACATATATCACTAGGGTTGAACATGAGAAATACACAGACAGGTAACATGCAGATAGAGGGTGGAACATGAACAATACGGACAGGTAACATCGTATAATGAACATTTATCCATCCATACTATTCACTACAAGTATACATTGATCTACAAACTCAAGAAAACAGTGGCATCTAATCGCTCCAGATTATCCTACAATACTCGCACCATATAATATGGACTGACTGCTAGCGTAAATATTGGAGTGCAGTAATTAGTTCATATTTAACGTTGTTTATTTCAAATTAAAAAAAATGAAATTTATTTACCTAATCCTTATGAAATACCAAAATATTGGAATATAATATTAGTGGCTCTTTAAAAACTGGGAAATTTTGTAAATTGTAACTTTTGGCTCTTCATCTCTTAAGGTAGCCGACCGCTGGGCTAAGATCAGTACAGATTTGTCCCTTTTGTAAGGGATCCAGAAATTTAAAATGAAAAACATTATAAGATGCATGTGGTTAAATGTATTTTAACACAACTTAAATAATAGATTCTTAAAATAAAGCTAATGTGTCTCTGTTCTAAGTGAAAATTTGATATAAGTTATATTTTATTTTGTTATCTAAAATTAGTACAAAATTGTTTGCATACTGTACAATTGCATACATTGTATATGTAAAACAATAAATAGAAATGGTGTATTTTGTTATGAGGTGTTCGATTCGTTTTTATTTGAGCTATTTTGTTAAGCTATTTCCCTTGCATTGTAAAATTGTGTCCCTTCTTTAAGGGATATAGAATTAATCTTCAATAAAAGGATTTTAGTGTAGTAATGCATCGTTTTTTTTTTTACTTAAAGATCTTTAAAAAAAGAAGTAAAAAAATTATTTTGAGTGAAAACGATATTTAAGATAAAGGTTGGAAAATCGATATTACTATAAGACATTGTGATTTATATATAACTAGTGTGCCCTTCCCGCGCGTTAATGCGATCTTAAAAGTTTAAACAAATTAAAGAAACACATTGTGAAATTAATGATGACATTACATTTACATTTTTTATTGAAACTTATCATTCCTTTAAAAAAGGAAGTAATATTACACTTAATTTGCATCTTCAAAAATGTATAAAATAATTTTATACGGAAAAATACTATAGCATTCATTGTACATTTTTACTATCATTGTAATATGGAAATATGATCAACATTCATATATACATATTAATTGATACGTATATAGCATTTTAATATATTGTTACCATTTCTCAACTGTCATCTTCCCAATTGTTTTGCAAAATGTTTGGTGGAAGCACATATTGAAGTTGATCACGCATATTGGTTGTCAAGGTTAATTTCTTTACATGTCGCCATAGAAAAGATGATTTGAGACATGCATAAAGCGTATCGGCTGGTGTTGAACGTGGTATAACTGGCAGACTTTTCTAAAATAAAATGACAATAAAATGATAGATCCGCAAAAGTGCTGCCCAATATCCCTCAAATCTTGAACTGTGCCGTCCATCGCTTCAAATGTTTTTTTGAGCGCCTTCGTGCATTCTTCCCATATGGTCAGCTCACATGTTTGGTGAACTTTTCCCATTCCAGAATTTTAGGTGATATTGCATGTTGGCGTCTCGATGGAATGCAAATTCAACGGTAATTTTAGGGCTGAATGTGCTGTTCTACCACCACCTAAAAGTGTTGCTGCAATTCCAGATGAGGCAATTGCCAAGGCAATTTTATTTTTTTGATCGTATCGTTGCCAAAATGATTGAAATAAGAAAGCGCCTGAGGCGCCGGGAAGTGCCATATCGGGCACCCGACAACTTTGCTTTATATTTATATATTACATATACTTTTGTATGTATGTATATACGCATGTGAATATGTATTCACATATATTTTTTCTGGATGTATTTAATTTTTTTTACCTCTAACCATACATGAATTAACACATACGTTATTACAATTCTCATCCAAACCATTTACATCAGGCATATTTAGCAACATTGAGTTAATGTAACTTCCTCCCACTCACCCCCTCCCCACTCCTGAGGCGATTGCTTTAAACTGTGCTCAGATAATACTAACGATTTTTATCTGTAGTCGGTTATAAATACAGCTTGATGTAGCATGTTTTCATTACGTTTACGTCATGGTGTCACCCCCCCCCCCCCCACCCTCTTTACCCTTGTCGGGCTTTGTAGACTTTGCTCTTAAAAGACTATTTAACTCACTCTAATTAATCACTTAATTAAATGGAGTTTTTTTTTGCTTTGGTGTCACCCCACTCCCCTAAATGGTGTCACCCGGTGCGGTCCGCGGCCCTGCCCCCCCCCCCCCCCCCCCCCTCCCTCGCGACGCCTTTGATTGTAATTAAAACAATTGGAGACCTAATGTGATAGTCTTTAACTTAACTAGTGAGTTGGGAAGGTAGGGGGTGGGGTAAGAAAAGGTATACCAACTCTCAAAGCTTAAGAAAAATAAACTGATCTGGTAAATTTAGATGCTAGATGTTTTTGAAATTAGTAATTGAGAAACGCTACATTTTACTTTAAATAGAAAATTAATATGTTTATTATAAGGAGTTGATAAAATACTATTAGCTTTTCTTTAATTTAATTAAAAACATAAATGATAAACTATAGACATTATATTAGTCATATGTACACCACATAAACTGTTTAAGGCAATTGATGCTCTATAAACTGTAGCGCTGTTATCGAATCAGTGGAAATAACAGATTTTAAACAAAATCTGAATATTTTCTTTGGTTATTTCCCTTTTATGTGAAAATTATAACAGCGTTTTGTGTTGTCCTTTTAACCTATTATCGATTTGTCTCAACGCCCTTTTCGTTCATGAAATAAAGAACAAAAGTAAATGTGCTGTTCGTTACAGCTTCAATAATAAAATAATACATTTGTGCTGTAAGTTGTAGGCTACTAGTAAAATTTAGTCTTATTTTTGCTTAAATCATTTGTTATTTAACTTACTAAATATAAATAATTAAACAAATCATAAACGAAATTATTAAAACGTAACTATATTCAGAATTTATTTTAAGGATATTAAATAACTTTAAATAACTTGGTGAAAAAACTATTTAAAATTAAAAAAAAGCAATCCAAAAGTAAACCAACCTAGTGCTGAAATTTTTTTTACTATTCTAGTTACAAGTTTATTCAAACCATAAAATTGTTTGAATGAGATTAGCTGATGAATCAATGACAACCAGCTGTTTCGGTGTACTTAACACATAGCTCATACTACACGTATGTGGGGAGTGTTAAGGTTTTAGTTTTACTTTATCATACAACATCTACATAAAACAAAATCTGAGTTTAAAAGAAAAAGCAATATAGAGGATTATCCTTAAATTTTACTTTAAATATTCAACAACAAATTCGATTAAAGTTCAGGTTTAAATCTGCATTTTATTTTGGCAAATTTTCAACTAAATCAAATAAACAATTTTTGTATACGGTATTAGTGTACAAACGAAATTTAAAAATATAGATAACAAACTGAATACAAGCCTCCATAGCTCAGTGGCTAGAGCACTGGTCTTGTAAACCAGGGGTCGTGAGTTCAATCCTCACTGGGGGCTGTATTTTGTTTCCTTTTTGTTTCTCCTACGAATCTTGATATTTAAATGTTGCTCATTAATCACATACCCTCGCTAAAGTACAATAAATTTAACAATACCTTGTAAATAGCGCGTTTAATACAAATAAAAAAAAAATGCTATGCGTTGCAAGCATTATATCGTATAGGTAATAAATTGGGTTCTATTAAATTTAAATAGGCCTATTGTTATAATTTTTTTTCATTAATGGCGAACTTTCTTTTCTTTCGCAATCGCCAGTTAATCAACTAAAGAACATACATAAAATATTGTACATTATTAAAAGACAATAAAGGGCTCAATATCAAATGATGTATTCATTTTAATGGTAGACTGATACAAAAAAAAGGATACATATTGATAAAAGTCGAGTGAATATAATTAATTAATTAATACGAAGTGACTACTCGGAAAAAGATTTTTCGACAGAAGATACGAAACACAATAGTTCTGCGCATGCGCAGTGGCCTTAACAGCTGCGCGAGGGTTCGGGTTAGGGTTAGTGACAGGGTTAGGGTTCTGCGGTTTGTTTGTAAACACACGCATGCGCAGTACCATCGAAAACATCGCCGTGAAAGAAGGCGGTGGTTTCTCTCCATTGCGGTTCCCAGAAAGAACCGCAACGGAAAAAAGCGCAACGGAAAAAAGCGCAAATCAAAAAGCGCAACGGAAATAAGCGCACACAGAAAAAAGCGCAAACAGAAAAAAGCGCAAACGGAAAAAAGCGCAAAGAGAAAAAAGCGCACACGGAAAAAAGCGCAAAGAGAAAAAAGCGCAAAGAGAAAAAAGCGCAAAGAGAAAAAAGCGCACACAGAAAAAAGCGCAAACAGAAAAAAGCGCAAACGGAAAAAAGCGCAAAGAGAAAAAAGCGCAAACGGAAAAAAGCGCAAACAGAAAAAAGCGCACACGGAAAAAAGCGCAAACGGAAAAAAGCGCAAACGGAAAAAAGCGCAAACAGAAAAAAGCGCAAACGGAAAAAAGCGCAAACAGAAAAAAGCGCACACAGAAAAAAGCGCAAACAGAAAAAAGCGCAAACGGAAAAAAGCGCAAACAGAAAAAAGCGCACACAGAAAAAAGCGCAAACGGAAAAAAGCGCAAACAGAAACAGAAAAATGCGCAACCAGAAAAAACACAACGAAAAATGTGCAAAAGAGAAATTTAGCACAAAGACCATATGGACTAGATGACACATTTATACATGACTGTTAGGGCTGCTGTGAGAGTGTCGTGTTTGATCACGTGATCTACTACCATTTAAAGCGTACCACTACCATCTGCATTCCCATCACCACGATACAGGCGATAATCACTTTACACAATGCCTATTATTTTCTTGGTCAATAATTATTCAACTACTATTCTCGTATAAACATAAAACTATCGACATTCCACGAAGTATCTTTCACATTCTCCCTAGTCCGAACTACCTAGCTTGCATACTATAACAACCCGTTCCTATGGCAAAACTTCACTCTCTTTCATCCGCGTCATCAAACATGCATTCGTCATATCTCTCGTAACAACATTCATTCGCACCAAAATAACAATTTTGTATTTAATATTGTTTCACATCATGACGCAGCTACTTACCTACCTACTACCCACCTACCTACCTACCTACCTAACTACCCACCTACCCACTTACCCACCTACCCACCTACCCGCCTACATACTTACCAAACTACCCACCAAAAAAGTATCGGCGAAGTTCGTAAGTTTCGTAAACTGTACTAGACATCTTTTTTTTTTTAATGAAAATTCATTGACATCATTGACATACGTTACATATATGTTACATTTTGCGACAACCTTAATTAGTGGTTGGCTTGTATGAAAACTCACTTCGAACTAACTCAATTACATGCTATTTATTTTAACATTACACGGTAAGCGTCACCCAACTGTTGTGATGTGAGGTGAGGACAGGTTCGACAATAAACCAACACGAAAGTACGAAAGAGACATAGATTGCCTATTAGAGAATGGACCCCTTAACTTTCCTAACCCCACCATTTATTATACCCTACCTAACCTCTAAATTTACTGCGCTAAATGTCACTTCCCTCCCAATCGTTCCTATTCTACAGAATTGTGTATACTATTTATTTACATTCTTTAATCTCAATATAACTAAAATAGACTTTTGTTTGAAGGGTAATGAAAACATGTAAACAAAAGGGACGCTACTCTAAATCTATGCGAATACTTATATGCAGTGGCGTAGGCAGGGGGGGGGGGGTTATGGGGGGTCATAACCCCCCCCATAGACCCCTCGGTATATATATATATATATATATATATATATATATATATATATATATATATATATATATATATATATATATATATATATATATATATATATATATATATATATATATATATATACGAAAAGTTTACGAAACTTACGAACTTCGCCGATACTTTTTTGGTGGGTAGTTTGGTAAGTATGTAGGCGGGTAGGTGGGTAAGTGGGTAGGTGGTTAGTTAGGTAGGTAGATAGGTAGGTGGGTAGGTGGGTAGTAGGTAGGTAGGTAGGTGCGTCATGATGTGAAAAAATATTAAATACAAAATTGTTATTTTGGTGCGAATGAATGTTGTTACGAGAGATATGACGAATGCATGTTTGATGACGCGGATGAAAGAGAGTGAAGTTTTGCCATAGGAACGGGTTGTTATAGTATGCAAGCTAGGTAGTTCGGACTAGGGAGAATGTGAAAGATACTTCGTGGAATGTCGATAGTTTTATGTTTATACGAGAATAGTAGTTGAATAATTATTGACCAAGAAAATAATAGGCATTGTGTAAAGTGATTATCGCCTGTATCGTGGTGATGGGAATGCAGATGGTAGTGGTACGCTTTAAATGGTAGTAGATCACGTGATCAAACACGGGTCTACGACAAATTCCCGAAAGACACTTGCCCGAATGCCGTTTGCCCGAAGGCCGATTTCCCGAATGGACACTTCCCCGAATGCGACAAACGCCCGAATGGACACTTGCCCGAATGCGACAAAGGCCCGAATGGACACTTGCCCGAATGCGACAAATGCCCGAATGAACACTTGCCCGAATGCGACAAATGCCCGAATGCCACTTGCCCGAAGGCCGTTTGCCCGAAAAATGTTAACATTATATATTACTAAATAATCATTCGTAATCAATTTAAATTTAAAATGTTGGTAAACAAAACACATCTACGCAAAAAAAAGTGAAAAAAATAATATATATGTTACCACGCAGACATTTTAAATTAATTTGTATTTGATATTTAAAAAGTGTAGAAAAATACTTTCTCTTCCATATGAAATTAGACAAAAATACAATTTTCATTCATCTCCGGATTTTAAAATGAGTTTTGCTTTCTTTATTAAGTAATCGTTTCAACACATTGTCTTAACAAGGCGCATTAAATGGAGATCAAACATATTTGGCTACCTTTAGTTTTTAACATCGCCACCTAGACCTCGCCTCATTCTTTTGTTAAATGATCACCACACAAGTTTAGCATAATAAGATAAACAAACAAACGTTCCTCTGTTCAATGTTGCGAGACGCCGCGCCGCCCACGCCGTGTCATAAAAGCTATATAACCACCGCAACACGTCGGCTAAACAAGGTGTTCAAAACATTCATCAAAAGAATGTTAGAAAACCTCCGCCAACATCACCTACCATTTATTAAAGAATAAAGTTTTTCTTACAGCGCTTTCTCAGTTTTGAAAAAAAAAAAAAAAAAAGCTAAATTTAAAAATATAAACAACTTTGTTTTATGCTTAGAATTGTGTTTTTAATAAAAATTTCAAACTTAAATTGATTAAAGAATGTCTATTTGAAAATATTATTTATTATCTAATATTAACATTTTTCGGGCAAACGGTCTTCGGGCAAGTGGCATTCGGGCATTTGTCGCATTCGGGCAAGTGTCCATTCGGGCATTTGTCCCATTCGGGCAAGTGTCCATTCGGGCATTTGTCGCATTCGGGCAAGTGTCCATTCGGGCATTTGTCGCATTCGGGCAAGTGTCCATTCGGGCGTTTGTCGCATTCGGGCAAGTGTCCATTCGGGCGTTTGTCGCATTCGGGCAAGTGTCCATTCGGGAAAACGGCCTTCGGGCAAACGGCATTCGGGCAAGTGTCTTTCGGGAAAACGTCCGGCTCCCATCAAACACGACACTCTCACAGCAGCCCTAACAGTCATGTATAAATGTGTCATCTAGTCCATATGGTCTTTGTGCTAAATTTCTCTTTTGCACATTTTTCGTTGTGTTTTTTTCTGGTTGCGCATTTTTCTGTTTCTGTTTGCGCTTTTTTCCGTTTGCGCTTTTTTCTGTGTGCGCTTGTTTCTGTTTGCGCTTTTTTCCGTTTGCGCTTTTTTCTGTTTGCGCTTTTTTCTGTGTGCGCTTTTTTCTGTTTGCGCTTTTTTCCGTTTGCGCTTTTTTTCTGTTTGCGCTTTTTTCCGTTTGCGCTTTTTTCCGTTTGCGCTTTTTTCCGTGTGCGCTTTTTTCTGTTTGCGCTTTTTTCCGTTTGCGCTTTTTTCTCTTTGCGCTTTTTTCCGTTTGCGCTTTTTTCTGTTTGCGCTTTTTTCTGTGTGCGCTTTTTTCTCTTTGCGCTTTTTTCTGTGTGCGCTTTTTTCTCTTTGCGCTTTTTTCCGTTTGCGCTTTTTTCTCTTTGCGCTTTTTTCTGTGTGCGCTTTTTTCTCTTTGCGCTTTTTTCCGTGTGCGCTTATTTCCGTTGCGCTTTTTGATTTGCGCTTTTTTTCCGTTGCCCTTTTTTCCGTTGCGGTTCTTTCCGGCCACCCTCCATTGCGCATGCATATCTTTTTTCCGGCTAGAATCGGCGTTATATTATGCGCTTTACACAGCACTGATCCTGGCGACCCAACGGGATTATTTCATGGCGGCCCAATAGGATTTTTCCCGGTGTTCCAACGGCTCAGATAGTTCCGCCCCTGAATCTATTAAGAAATTTTACTACGTTTATAAAATGCAGTGGCGTAGCGAGGTCGGGTGTCACCCGGTGCGGCACTTAACGGTGTAATCCCCCAGAGGCGTAGCGACCCTCCCCGGGGACAAACTTTCAATTTTCTATTTGCACCCTCTCAAACTCTCAATTAGCAACCCCCCCCCCCCCCCTCAAACTTTCGATTTGCACAACCCTCAAACTTTCGATTTGCACCTCCCCTCCCCTCAAACTTTCGATGATTTGCACCTCTTAAAACACTATTTAACACTCGAATTAATCCCTCAATTAAGTGGAATTATCATTTTTCTCTATATATTTTACTATTTTTTGCCTTGGTGTCACCCACTTAAATGGTGTCACCCGGTGCGGAGAGCACTTGCAATTTTCGGGGCGGTGGGGGGGGGGGGGGCGCGGGCGGTTGATTTTCTTCGGGGGGGGGGGGGGGGGGGGGAGGGACACTTAAAAGTATATATTATCTATAAAAATTTCATTTCGTTCGGCGGGGTGAGCGGAGATGCCTGGAAGAAACTCTGGATAATTTTCTATTTTTAGACAAGGCTTTGTTTGTGTTGTGTCTCTTGTTTCTAAGAATAGCCTGCATGTTTGTACAAGGGTAAATTTTCTTATTGTTTATTTCCAGTCTGGTAACACAAGGAGTGGTAAATATAAAAACTTTTTTTGTAGAAGTAGATAAACAAAGGGATTATGACGTAATGGTTTATTTTCGTTAGCAGCACCAGACCAGAGTTGTAGCGAGGGGGGGGGGGGGTTGCATATGTTTCCGGGCGCCGACCTTAGGGGGCGCCAAAATGGGTTGGAAAAACAAATTAAAATCTGATTCTAGCAGCAGTTTTGAATTACAAATATAAAAAATATATGGGGAGGGGGGGGGGGGTGCAAGTTGAAAGTTTGAGGGGGGGGGGGGTGCAAATAAAAAATTTTTTTCCCCGGGCCGACGGTAAGGGTGTAACGCCTCTGCACCAGACTAGCGGTTGTGGCGTCACTCGAAAAATTTTAGCGATTGGTTATTGCTACACAGTTCAACATAAGTTAATTAAGGTAACCTTATCCCTTTAGTTAAGTGTAATAAATTTGAAAGTTATAGTGAATGTTGTCCCTTTTGAATTTCTTTTTTTCCTCAGACATGTATTTTACAGCGTCAGTTTGCCTTGCCATGTTCGCTTTAGTATTACAGTTTTCATCATCGTTTTGTGAGGACTGATACAGATTTACAATAGTAATATTTCTTTCTTACTTGTAGCCTACTTAAATTCATTTAAGATGGTTTGCTTATAAAAGAACTAATACAAAACGTCTAATTACAATCTTTTTTTTAACCTAAAATTGCAAATGTGTAATTAAAAGGTGATTTAATGGATTTTTTTTCATAGTCGTGGTGGGTTGAGGGGGTTTGAGCTTTTAAGTAGAGCTGAAATAAATGTTTTAATTTTTATAAGCAGCTGGTATGTTATGTAGAGTACAATGAATTGAGACACAACAGATCAATCAATCTTCCTTTTTAAACATCTGTATGTATATCTGTATCTGTTGAGTCCTCCCACACCTCTCTTTTTTTTAATTAAAATTTGTCCCGTTAAGGGATCCAAAATTTTGAGAATTAATTTTAACTTACATACACCATTTTGAGAAGCTATTGAAATATATATTACCAATTAAAAAATAATATTAAAGTTTTTATTATCGGAACTAAATTAAGATAAAATTAATAACTATTTGAAAATAAATAAATAAATATCGGAACTAAATTAAGATAAAATTAATAACTATTTGAAAATAAATAAATTACACATAATATCGATTAAAACCAACTTGATAAAAATAATGTTTTGTGTGAAGAGAGCGACAAATGGTATACTTTGTAATTTACTTTTTTTACAAGTTTTTTTTTTGTAAAAATAGCAAATTGTAATCTAATAGTCTCCCCTGTAATAACAAACAAAATATTAAAGGGAGGTAAAATATTGAATACGAGCCGACCCCTACGACCCCACCCCACCCCCACCCCCGAAAGCTAACTCTTCTTAGTTACCTCCCCTAAGTTTAAAATCGTTTCAAACTACTTTATCTGCCCCTAATAGCCGTCACTAAACCCAGCTCTTCGATTGTAAACATTTAGCGTGAACCACAGTTAGGGGTGGGGGTGGTAGGGAGCGCGCTTACAGCTTGGTGTTTTCTATCGTCTCCAAGAAGAGAATTATATATATATATATATATATATATATATATATATATATATATATATATATATATATATATATAGATTGTATCACGGCGCCTTCCTTATACCAATGTGTTTACATGTGTAACCGATTGTGTGTTGTTGTGATTGATTTATGATTCGTGGTTGTTTGTGTGTATTTCTCGTTTCCATCCTGCCGACGACGCCAAATGTGACAGACGTGTGACGTACCTTGATAGGTTGTGTTGTACCCCTTCTCGCAGCACCTAGATGCGACAGAGGTGTCTTACCGCCTGTCGTGTAGGTATTTGTCCACGACTTAGGACTTCTGTCGCCAGGCTGTGGACACCTCATTCGGCACTGACTCATCCACCTCATCTAAAGAATCACACTCTGACTGCAGGTTCGAGATTACAACACTTTATTTATTGATGAATAATCACAGTTCCAAAAATAACATGAAAATCAATAAACCTCCAATGTCACTAGTCCACACACTGTATCCAGAGTTTCTTCCAGACATCTCTTCGAAATGAAATGTATATAATTTATATGGAAAATATATAATTTTAACTTATAAGTAAAACAGTATTAGACATGGTGCATTTTGTTATGAGTTGTTCGATTCGTATTTGTTTAAGCTATTTTGTTAAGTTATTTCCCTTGAATTTAAAAATGGTGTCCCTTCTGTAAGGGATACAGAATAAATATTAAACAAAGGGATTTACGTGTAGTTGTGCATCTCTTTTTCTTACATAAAGGAGCCTTTTTTTCAACAAAGTAAATGTTTATTCTTAGTGAAAACAGTATAAAAGAAAAAGGTTGAAACAATCTATATTACTGCACGATATTGTGATTTATATACAATTATGTAAATTAAATTTTTTAAACATAAAAAAAATAACGAATCATGCCGAAGCCTTATGTTTTTAAACATATTGGGTTCTGAAATCAAACGTTTTACAAAAAATGTGCATTTCTCGTTTTCATTTACGCCAAATAAGGCTTGTATATAGTTGCTAGTATACGCCGCTATTTAGTTGTTTTATTTTCTACACTTCAGTAATTCATAATTTTAGAATACACCACTACCAACGCTGCGACTGAAAATATTTTGCTTTTAAACCAGGGGTCTCAAAACTACGGCCCGCGGGCCGGATGCGGCCCGCGAAGTCCTCTCATCCGGCCCGCGGAGATCTTTTTGTCCCAGGAAAAATCGTTTGTTGATGATGGCTGTGGAACTTTGCCCAGAAAAATCAAAGACATGCCTGGAAGAAACTGGCCCCCGAACTGAAATTTCGTAGTTAATGCGGCCCTCGGGCTGAAAAGTTTGGAGACCCCTGTTTTAAACACTAGAAGTAGCTCGTGAAGGACCATTATTCCCCTCCCCTTCCCTTTCCCTTGAAGGAAGAATTCAACCCACGATCCCTGATTTTAAGGTATTGCTTTTTTAAAATTTAAACTCCATATCCAAGGATTAACGCAGCAATTGATTGTAATTAATTGACAGCCCAGCTTTCTAATGGTAGATTGTAAAGGAGTACGTGAGATTAACGGATGAAATTATAGAAATTACTATAGGGGGGAAACGATATATATATATATATATATATATATATATATATATATATATATATATATATATATATATATATATATAGACACCTGACAAGACGACACCAGCATATGTACTCCAGGTAAGGCGCTAACTAAATAACCCAGGACTCATTCGTTCACAGAATTATTCCACATGTCTGACTTGATAGAGCTACCTGACAGAACGACATCGACCAATTAGCTTCAGTAAAATAATGGTAACATATTGGCCCTTAACACATTAGTTAAATCCGTACTGCAACCAGTGGCGGAACTAGAAAAAAAAGGGCCACCCCGCAAATTTTAGGCTCCCCAATATATATATATATATATATATATATATATATATATATATATATATACATATATATATATATATATATATATATATATATATATATATATATATATATATATATATATATATATATATATATATATATATATATATATATACTATAGTTTTATTTCCCCTTTATACCTTTTTTTTTTTACTGCATTAGTGTGTTTTGTAAAAATCAGTTTTATTTTGGTTATTGAATAATAATAATAAATAACATGATATTTCCCCTTTATACAAGGGAGCCAAAAATAATTTTATGTTTACAAAAAATAAAAAACGTATAACATAGTGCAAAATTAATTATTAGTATTTTTGTTTTTAAAGTATCTAGTGTATGCAATTTATAATGTCACAATTATTTTTTTACATATGTAAAATTTAAAAAGAATGTATTAGAAATTTCATAATAAAATTAAAAGTTTAATAATTTTCTACACTAAATTTAAATTGATATTGACTGATATATTAATTAGATATGCATATATTTCTGTCAAGACATTGCTTTAAATAGTCTCCCTTGTAAGATTTTTAAAATTAAAATATTTAACATATGGGAAGTAATGCATTTTGTCCAAGTCAAGTTTATTTGCACTTGCCGCTGCTTTAAAAAAAAATAAAGAAAGAAAAGAAAGATGAATTGTTTCTAAACAGATTAAACATTGTCTTCAATATTCATTATTTCAACTGAGCAAATGATGTTTAGACTGAGTGTCAAGAACTGTGCGAAGACATGAATAAAGATCACGAGGTTCTACATTACAGTACGATGGCTGTCAATAGGAAATGTGAATCTCGTTTTTGAATTAAAAGATGAAATCAATTTGTTATTGGAAGTGCAAGGGAAACAACACCTTTTGATATACTTTAACGACAAAGAGTGGTTGGAGCGAGTAGCATACCAAGAAGATATATACGAACATCAACATAAGCTTGACCTGAAGCTTCAGGGAAAGTGAACGAATGTTATCTCTTTTTATGATAATCGCTTGGCATCTTTATCAAAGCTGCAACATTGGTGAAGGTTGGATATATTGCCATGTTTGAGAAACTCTGAAGTGTGATAGATGAATCTGATTGTGAGATAAATAAAATTTGAGAGATGATTCTGGGCATCTTGAATCCCTTGAAAATAGAATGCCGCGTTATTTTCCCTGAGCTGAAAGAAGAAGAATCTGCATTGACATGTTACCCTTTCTCTGCTTCCCTTAATGTGGCAAGCGTTCCCGATGAATTACAGAATGAATTCTTAAATTTGCGGAACGATTACTCGTCAAGTATCGTGTTAAATGAAAAACTGCTTACCGTTCATACCCAAAACTAAAATCGATTGCCTTTTGAGTTTTAGATCTTTTTGTGTCTTCTCCAATTAAAAACAAAACAAAGAAATAAATAAATGGTGAGAATGACATAAGGTTGGCGTTAATAAAAACTCAACCGCGAATGTTGAGGCTAGTGAATAGTATTCAATTCCACCCATCGCAAAAAAAACAGTTAGCAAGAATAAATAATATTGAAAGTCTACTAGAAAATCGTATATTAGTGCTCATTAATTTCCTCACTAATTTTCATCATCGGCTTATGAGGACTGATACAGATTTACAATAGTAATATTTTGTTCTTACTTGTAGCCTACTTTCATTCATTTAAGATGCTTTACTTATACATAGATCTAATACAAAACGTCTAAATAAAAAAAATATAAAACAAAATAAATAAATAAAAATAAATAAATAAAAAACAACCTGAAAATGCAAATGTGTAATTAAATGATGATTCAAATGATGATTTTTCCCTCGGCGTGGTGGGTGAGGGGGGGGGGGTGGAATTTGGGTTTTTAAGTAGATGTGAAATAAATGTGTGATTACAGAGAATTAAAATGATACAAATTTTAAGCTATCGGAAAAGTTATGTTATTACAACGAGACACATCAAAGCAAACATTCTTCCCTTTCAAACATCTATACCTATATAGTCCTCATTTTTTTTTGTTTTAATTTTGTTTTTATTTAATTGTTTTAAACATTTAAATCAGTAATAATAATTCGTTTGATAGTTTTACACTGCATCAGAGATATGAACATCAATTGCATATGTAATAATCAAAGGGAGAAAATAAAATGGCATAAGAACTAGACTAAAATAAAGTTTGCAAACTCGGTTTCTCCTGACTGCTTAGTTTACTGTGCTCAGTCCTTAGCTGCGGAGTTAAAAGTTCACATTGTAGTCACCCATGGACAGTAATAGAAACGACCGTGGAGGAAGTGTCTCTGTAATACTCATACTGATCTATCATTCCAAAAATTTCCATGACATTGAATTGACCCTTGACGCTGAAGGCACGCTACCTTGAAACATCCGCCTGTCCGGCTGAAAGGGATCCAAAAAATTTAAAGGATTAAGAGTTATGCCAAGTGTGGGTGAAATCATTTTAATACTACTTAAATATTGATTCTTAAAATAAAGCTAAAGTGTCTCTATACTAAGTGAAAATATGGTACAAGTTACATTTTATTTTTATTTATAACTAATACACAATTGTTTGCATACTATATAATTGAATACATTTTATAATTCAAACAATAAATATAGATGGTGTATTTTGTTTTGAGTTGTTCGATTCGTATTTGTTTGAGCTATTTTGTTAAGTTATTTCCCTTGCGTAGCAAAGTTATGTCCCTTCTGTAAGGGATGTAAAATTAATTTTAAATAAAATGATTTTCGCGTATTTATGCATCGTTTTTTTCTTACATAAAGAACATTTAGCATTTTTTTTAAAAATAAGTAAATAGTTATTCTGAGTGAAAACGATACATAAGATATTACTGTAGGACAGGGGTCGGCAACCTGCGGCTCGCGAGCCGTATGCGGCTCTTTTGATGTTGAAATGCGGCTCTTCAGCTCCATGCACAAATATTTATAATTGTTTAGTTTTATTTTCAAAACTCAAAAAAAAAATATTATTCTGCAACACTCGGTAATGAACGATATAATAATAAATATAAACAATAAACACTCGCTATTCTATTACGATATTTAGTTACGCCCTATTTCAATGTACTTCCTATTAACTTGTGTATATGAAATTGCAACATTCAACTTATGGTAGAGATCACAAAGAAACTAAACGAACTAAATCTAAAACTGCATGGAAAAGAAAACCCCGCCTATGCCTTGCTTGAAGAAGATGATTGTTTCGAAAAAAAAAATACGGAGAGCGGTAAATTACTTTATTTCGAAAAATTCAATAATAAAAGTTATATACTTTGAATACTGATTTTATTAATCTAGCAGAGCTAGATAAAATACCTTAACACTTTTCTGCGAAACATGTGTATGTTTTTCATTTGAATAAATAAAAATGTTAGTGGCTCTTTAAAAACTGGGATATTTAGTAAATCCTAACTTTTGGCTCTTCCGCCCCAAAAGGTTGCCGACCCCTACTGTAGGACATTGTGATTTATATAAAAACATTTTTTTTCAATTGTTTTTAATTCTTGCTTTATTTTGAAAGTTTACTAAATTAATTCGCTTGGATTTTATAAAATTGTGTATACAAAAGAAGTAAAGCATTATTTTAGTCAGAAATTCTCTTTGTCGGGCTGCAGTAGTAAATTGATTTTAAAAGTTATTTCGCTATTTTATACAGCACATGCACTTAAAAACAGGTCGTTTATTATCGTAGTAGTTATTCTGCGAAAACACGACAGTAGCATATTGTCGTTTAGGGAAAGCTTTAGGTGTACACAAATACAATTATGGTTTCTAGAGCCATCGATACCCTTTACACGTCAATTATAGGCCTATATATTTTATATGTTATACTTGTTTGAGAAAAACATATTTTATAAAAAAAAAATATTGGTCAAAACGCAATATGCTTTACTACACGTTGAACGATTTTAGTGACAAAGCAATGAAATAACTAAATAGTTCAAAATTCGACATATTTAATAGCCTTCCAATATTTATTATAAAAACCAAATTATATACATAATTATTCAACACAACACCACATTAATTTAATATTATTAAATGCACACACTGATTAAGAGACTTAAATAATTCCATTAAAAACCCAGCTGTTTAATTGAATTTATGTTGTTTTTCAAACCAATTTATTTTTATTATTTTTGGCCGCAAAAATGGTATACATTTCATAGCGAACATCCTGATAAATAATTCTATAAATTTAAAGCACATTTGATTGAAATAGTTTATTTCTTCATATTCTTAAATTGGATTATGCGAGTCTTATTGAAGATGACTTCATAAGGGTCACAGGACAAATGATCTCAGACAAAATCTCACAATATCTGATGATAACTTTACAAAAATCACGACATGTTATCAGGTAGCATAACTCTACACCAACCACCAGATAAGCACTCCACATGTCTGACTAGATAGAGGCATTGACAAGTAGTTTGAAAGGGGGAAAATCCATGGCGATTGTTTACGAAAAAAAAAATCTTTAATTAATAAACAAAAATCAATATAAATATCAACTTTATCTTACTACTAAAAAAATTAGACTTCTTGTTTGATTTTGGCTTATCTACTTAAAATTTTGCATAATTTTAATAAATAATGCTAAGTCAAAATAATACTAAAACTACTAGACATATTTCAAAATGTATTATATATAAAAATAATTCCTCTTCAATTTACTATACTTATACATTCAGTTATAAGACTATTTCTGGCACCCTTATAAGAGGGAAAAAAGTAAAATATTGAAAATGCTTAATCATTTAGAGTATTTTAGAGTGTAGGACTGCTCTTATTTATTGCAACCACCCTCTACATCCAGCTACCCTAGGGGTCGTCATCTCGCTATTCTATAAGAACGAGGCGTGCTTCCCAGCTTCGCTTAGGCTTTCGAAAACATTGAGAATTTGAATGCTTAATTAATTCGCCCGAGGGTCGGTCTACGATAGACAGAGTGCCGGCGAGACAGAGAGACATAACAGTGAAACTGAAGCTATTATTGTAGAATAAAACGAATTGCTTGTTACTGGTGTGTTGCAAACAGATGACTTGCATATTACCTAATGTTGTACAACCTAATCTATACATATGACTTGCCTATTACCTAATGTTGTACTACCTAATATATACAGATGAATTGCCTATTGCCTAATGTTGTACTACCTAAAATATACAGATAGGTTGCCTATTGCCTCATGTTGTACTACCTAATCTATACATATGACTTGCCTATTACCTAATGTTGTACTACCTAATATATACATATGAATTGCCTATTGCCTAATGTTGTACTACCTAAAATATACAGATAGGTTGCCTATTGCCTCATGTTGTACTACCTAATCTATACATATGACTTGCCGATTACCTAATGTTGTACTACCTAAAATATACAGATGAATTGCCTATTGCCTAATGTTGTACTACCTAAAATATACAGATAGGTTGCCTATTGCCTCATGTTGTACTACCTAATCTATACAGATGACTTGATTATTGCCTAATGTTGTACTACCTAATCTATACAGATGAATTGCCTATTGCCTAATGTTGTACTGCCTAATCTATACAGATAGCTTGCCTATTGCCTAATGGTGTACTACCTAATCTATTAGGATGCCTATGTTTTAAACGTGGAACCATTTGATTACGTTACCTGTCCGTACATAATAAAATTAAAAAAAAAACCAGGTAATTTATTAGGTTTATTACCAGTTTAATATAAAGATTGTTACTGGTTGTAACGACGCCATTGCTGTCCACTAATTGTTACACATTCCTCATCCTTTCCCACATCTTGTTCAGTGGTTCTAACTACGTTTTCATCTAGACCAGCAGTAGCATGTACCGTTTTAACTGAATAAATGCGCTCTATAAAACCCTCAACAAGAGGGGAAACAATCCAACCTATGTATCATCATACAACTTTCTAACGCTAACACAGTGGACACAGACGACACTAGAACAGCGGTCGGCAACCTTTTGAGACGGAAGAGCCAAAAGTTACAATTTTAAAAATTTCCCAGTTTTAAAGAGCCACACACATTTTTTTATACCAATATTTTATTATTCGATTAGGATTAGGTAAATACATTTGATATGCTATTTCAAATAAATAGCTTTAAATATAACATACACTTCTTTCGAGAATCAAAAAATAAAAACATTGGACTATCCCAATCCACTTTAGAAGCAGTTAACTTTCTCTTTCTTTACGTGCATCACCTGCTCAATGGGTGTCTCCCATTAGCCAGGCAGGCCTTGACACGGCAAACTAGGACTAAGTGGCTTGAATATTCGTTTGATTACCGTGTATTGGTCTTTTCTATCCTTTGGATCTCACCAGGCTTATCTTCCACCCCACTGAACGGAAAGTAAACTCGTATCCCACCGTCCAGTACCCGGTTCAACAATCTATATATATAATTCTCCTCTTCGAGCCGTTAGAAAACAAGCTGCAAACGCTCTCCCTACCTTCCCACCCCTACATGGTTTTAGTGAGCTGTGTTCACTCTAAATGTTTACAAGCAGAGCCAACGATTTTAAACGTAGGGGGGGGGGGAGGGGGGGGGAAGGAAGGGGGGGGGGTTATGGTCCTTAACGAGCTACTTATAGTGTTTTAAAGAAATATTTTCAGTGTCAGCGTTGGTACTGTCGAATTCACAAATTATGAATTATTGAAAATTAGAAACAACTAAATAGCGGCGTATGTTATGCCGCGGGCCGGCTCGTAGTAACTAATCACTTAAAAACTACTACACGCACGTCAAATTAAAGATTACTAACCGATACGGACATGCATTCTGAATAAAATGACATTGACATTTAACGCTATTCGACAAAGTCGGCACTTGACAGTGGCAAGCATGGAATAGTCGCCACGCGGCTGGCCACAACACGGATGTGGGGCTGGGCCTGGTGCCCAAGCAGCTGTCCGTATACTTTCTACTCCACCTACTCTTAATGTTCTCTGATGAGTGTTTTTATCCTGTTTAAAGTTTAGTTTCTTTAAAGTATAATATTTGTTGCGAAGTGGAAATAATATTTTCCGTAGGCCAACCAGAACAAGCCTTCGCCGTTTTGAGGGTTAACAAGGGGGACAACTGGATATTGGATTGGTGGTCTGTCGTCCACACTAAAATACATTAACTATTGTTTATGTCAGGGGTCGGCAACCTGCGGCTCGCGAGCCGCATGCGGCTCTTTTGATATCAAGATGCGGCTCTCCTGCTCCTTGAACAAATACTAATAATCTTAATAAAAAAATAAAATATTTGAAATAAAAAAAAAATTTAGTGGCTCTTTAAAACCAGGGACATTTTGAAAATGGTAACTTTTGGCTCTTCCGCTTCAAAAGGTTGCCGACCCCTGGTTTATGTTCCCTTTTTCAAGGGAGCCAGAAATAGTTTATTATTAACAAAATAGTATGATAGCGTTGAGTGAAGTGCACAGATTATGATTAGCATTAAAACAAAAATTATCTAGTGTTTGTAATTTATAATGTAACATTAAGTTATATTACATATGTAAAACGTTAAGAAAGTAATAAATGTTTCATTAAAAATGTAAAAGATGTAATGATTTTCTACTCTAGTTGTAAATGTTTATTGATAATTTTTATAGTTAGATACGTATATATTTCTTGCAAGCCAGTGTTAAAAGTTGTCTCCCTCGTTAGTTTTTTTTAAATTAATATATTTAACATAGGGGAAGTAATGCATTTTGTCCAAGCCAAGTTAACTTGTGCTTGCCGCTGCTTTGAAAAAAAAAAAGGAAAAAAGAAAGACAAACATTTTCTCAATAGATTAAACATTGCTTAAATATTTATTGTTTCAACTGAGCAAATGATGTTTCGACAGAATGCTTAGTTGTTTGGAAGGAAGCAATCGGTTTTTCAAACCGATGGCAGTTAGGTGGACGAAATATTTGTGTGTAAGTATTAGCTCATATACATGTTTCTATCATGTTTTGGGGGATTTTCGGTAACTGGAAGTGGTGTAAGTTACCGGTTAAACGTCCACTGATGTCATGTGATGGGGTCCACCTTGTGAGGCTAAAGATCTGTACTGTATCGTAATACAAAAACTCTAGGCGATAGTCATAATATCTATAGAGTCGATGGGCCCGTTGTTTAAACCACTGTACATACGTCTGGCCTTTCGCTCAATAAGTTTTAAAAAACGGTAAACAATAACGGCCTCGTTTTAAACAGCTGCATTCATTGGATATTTATAAAATATCACAAGTTTGATGTACTTACAGGTAAAAAGACGTGCGGTTATCTAAAGTGTATGATACCTTTTAAACTGCTTAAGGGTCAATATTTCAGTAAAGAAGGATTCAGTACTGTCGTGAAAGGGTATGGCTGAAGGGACAGAATGAGTTAAAGTCCGTGTAGTTTATCATATTGCAGGTTAACATGTGCATTCTGCCCGTGTCTTCGCGTGGTACTCGAGTACTTAGTTGATTTAAATATATTCCAGGTATAGAAGTAGCATAAGAACATCCCCCGATTGGAATACAGTATTATTTAATACGGTGTAGATACATATTTTATCTACCGTCGATGACGGCTTGTATGAGTGAGAAAAACTAAGACAACTATATTTTTTTTTATCAAGTTATACATTGTAACAATTATAAGATCGTTATAAACTATCTCATTTATAGCGTCGTTGAAAACTGTTAAATTATAACGTCGTTATAAACTTCCGTTTGTGTTTTAAAACAACACAGACGAATAACGCTAGGTTTGGGAGTGTGGGTGTACTGCCCGCTTAAGGCTATGGAGACGTATTTGGTTTTTTGTTCAGTTAGTCGAAATATATTCGACTTCAAATATATCGTCCTCTTTTTTACGTTCTCGTATATACGAAGTATAGAGAAAGCTGTGACTATGTCTGTTCATAACATCTGTACAACGTTATTTTGTGAACGTGTTAAACCTTTTTTTTTCTTTACTAATTTTTTTTACATATATTTTTAGAAATTGAAAATATTTTTAAGAATTGCTGCAGTTAGTTTCTTTACTAACGTTAATGTTTTTTTCCTACATCCCGTTTACGTGATTAAATAATTCACAAACTATTTCACGTTGAATTTTTAATCCTTAGATCGATCTCATACAATCACTCGTGCTTGTAACACACAGTAACAAGTAGTTATATGTTTATAGTTTAGTTATTCTGATTTTTATTCATCCCCCCCCTTCCACATAATAACCACTAATGACATCGAGCAGAAAACAGTGGCTACTATAGCGAACTAAACTCTACTAACCTGGTATTCGGAAGTTACTAGACTGAGACCACGTGACCACACCCCTATTATACACGTACAATAAACAAGAACAAACAGGAGAGGTCAACGTGACAACAGACATCACATAACACGAGGGTTGAACATGAACAATACAGACAGGTATTATATAACACGAGGGTTGAACATGAACAATACGGACAGGTAACATATAGCACGAGGGTTGGACATGAACAATACAGACAGGTAACATATAACACGAGGGTTGGAAATGAACAATACAGACAGGTAACAGATAGCTTGAGGGTTGAACATGAACAATAGGGACAGTAACATCGTATAATGAACATTATCCATCCATACTATTCACTACAAGAATACATTGATCTACAAACTCAAGAAAACAGTGGCATCTAATCACTCCAGATTATCCTACAATACTCGCACTATATAATATAGACTGACTGTTAGCGTAAATATTGGTGTGCAGGGATTAGTTCATATTTAACGCTATTTATTTAAAAAAAAATATCAAATTTATTTACATAATCCTTATGAAATACCACAATATTGGAATATAATATTACTGGCTCTTTAAAAACTGTGAAATTTTGTAAATTGTAACTTTTGGCTCTTCTTCTCTAAAGGTAGCCGACCGCTGGACTAAGATCAGTGCAGATTTGTCCCTTTTGTAAGGGATCCAAAAAATAAGATTAAATAATCAATAGAAAACGTGCTATAGCGTGATTGCTTCAATCTGTAGAGAACAATGTGAATAAAAGTTTCATCTGTCTACTTTCTTCTTTAAAAATGAAATGATTAAAATAATTAATAGTCAACCAAATTAAACTTGCATACTGTTTGTGTTTATTCATCTCTGTTAATTTTATTTTTATATCTTGTAGTTTGTTTTATAAAGGGGAAGTAATAAATATGCAACCATCCTGTCTACATCCCAATTAAACAACTCGAGTTTGATAACACAAAATTGTACTTTTCGTCCATTACTGATTGTCCAACTACATATTCATAGTCTTTACCGAAGTACCTCAAATGCTATAAAATTAAAACAAATAAATAAAAATAAAAATGTATATTGTGTTTCTGCATTTCTAAGCTTTTTATTCGCAGCTGTTAATTCGTTTCGCTGTAATTGTTTTTTTTATGTATCGTTCTAATAAGAATGTGATCTACAAGACATGTCAGTGTGTCCACTTAATTAAAACGCACGGAAGTCATCATGTTTCAACACACACACACACACACACACACACACACACACATACACACACACACACGCGCGCATACATACACACTGGGCAAGAATGCAAAACTGGACTCTTTTGACTCATTAAAGACTATTGTCAAACTTAGTTTCTTGTACATTACCACAAAACGTTTGTTGTAAAATTCATAAAGATTTTTTTTTTATGTCTCGTTCTTATAAGAATTTGATATAATAGACATGGCACGGTGGCCTCTTAATTAAAACGTACGGAAGTCATCATGCTTAAACACACACACACACACACACACACACACATACACATTGGGCAAGAATGCAAAGCTTGACTCTTTTGATTCGATAAAGTCTATCGTCAAACTTAGTTTCTTGTTCATTACCGCAACTAGGTTGTTGTAAAATTCATAATGACAAAAGAGACAAGAGCAAATACTGTTTCTAAAAGATAATGTCAGAAAAATGCTCAAGTCGACATAAATACCCAACATACACAAGTGTACTCTTTGTTTTAATATTTTTATTCATGCTTAATGAAACAAATATAATGTTTGGTGGTATGTTTTCCACACCAAACCTAACGATGCCGTTTATTTTACTTTAATTAGTCCCTCATGTAAGGGATCCAGAAATAAATGATTCTACCATTAACTACCTATGCTGAAACAAATTTTAACACTACTTAAATAATTATTCTTAAAATAAAGGTAATGTTTATTCATTATAAGTGAAAATATGGTACAAGTTGTATTTTATTTTATCCATAACTAGTACACAATTATTTGCCTACAGAATAATTGCATACATTTTTTAAGTAAAACAGTAATAGACATTGTGCATTTTGTTATGAGTTGTTCTATTCGAATCTGTTTGAGCTATTTTAATAAGTTATTTCCCTTGAATTTAAAAAATGTGTGTCCCTTCTGTCAGAGATACAGAATTAATATTAAACAAAGTGATTTAAGTGTAGTTATGCATCGTTTTTTCTTACTTAAAAAACTTTTTTTTAATAAAGTAAATGTTTATTCTGGGTGAAAACGATATATAAGATAAAGGTTGAAACAATCGATATTACTGCACGATATTGTGATTTATATAAAATTATGTAAATTAAAATTATGAATAAAAAAGCCACATCGTATTATATTACTACTTTTCCAATGAAATTTGTACTGCGTTTTAATTAGATATGAACTTTTTTGAGGATATCAAATTTTTTGAACCATATAATTTTACTTTTCCCAAATTTTCTTGCAATTTTTTAATTAAATAAAGTTCACAAACAAATATCTTAGGGGTCGTCCAAAAATGACGTCACACTCGTAGGGGGGAGGGGGGTCCGTAATTTTGTGACGATGTGTGATAAGGGGAAGAGGGGGGGGGTGTTATAAAAAAAGTTAGAAAACGAGTTTTAGCCTTTATTTCACGTTAAAGAAAACGGTTTTAATAAATCGTAATAGGAATTGATCAAAATACTCTACGATGACATAGTTCTGACAAGATTTTGTAAAAATGTCGATGTTTTAAGAAAAATTTAACAGCAATTTTGAGGAGGGATTGTAGGCTGATGAGGGGTGGGGTCTGGTTTTTTGTGACGACGTGTGACGGAGGGGAGGGGGGAGGTAAAAATCGTCAAAACAGCGCGTGACGTCATTTATGAATGACCCTTTATAGTCAAATTAAATATAACCAGACATTGTAGCATTACACGCTTGGAGGAGGGGGTAGGTGGATGGCATCAAAGCAAAAAAAAAAAAAACATATACACCACATGTGTATATCTATCTTCTATATATATAACTCTTCGTGGAGACATAAGAAAACAAACACCACGCAGTTTAGCCACCACCCTCATCCCCACCTGTCAGGTGAGCTGTGGTTCACCCCGAATGTCTACCATACTAGAGCAAGGTTAGTGACGGCTATTAGGGGCAGATAATTTAGTATTAAACGATTTGAAACGAAGGGGAGGTAACAATTTATGATTGATCTTTTCTTTGTCTGTAAATGTAAACGGCTACTTTCACGGGATGGGGGGAGGGGGGGGGGGGGGGGGCGGGAGGGGGTAGTGTTGAATTCACAAATTATGAATTGCTGATAAGCAGAAAATAAAACAACTAGATGGCGGCGTATACTACGTCGCTGGTCAGCTCGTTTCAATTAAAGTTCCAAAATGCATTCTGAACAGAGGCGTAGCGACCCTACCCGGCGCCCGGGGACAAACTTTTCGATTTGCACCCCCCCCCCCTCGTGATTTCGATTTGCACCCCCCCTCAAACTTTCGATTTGCACCCCCCCTCGAGATTTCGATTTGCACCCCCCTCAAACTTTCGATTTGCACCCCCCCCCCCCTCGAGATTTTGATTTGCACCCCCCCTCAAACTTTCAATTTGCACCCCCCTCAACCTTTCAATTTATTTTTCCAACCCATTTTGGCGCCCCCTAAGCTCGGCGCCCGGGGACATATGTCCCCCCCCGCCCCCCCCTCCTTCGCTACGCTAATGCAGCATTCAACAAAAACTGAAAACTCACGAATTGTTGGGGAGGATGACTTCTAGAAGGATTGAGCTGATATTAGAGAAAACAATGCTAGAACCTTCTGTGTTAATCACTGACTAAAGATTAGCACATCGCTATTATTGACTTTCATTATTTTAAAGATATTAGTTTTGTTCACTGGCCACTAGACATGTCTGACTCGACATGATGGCCAAAACACATTGGGCCACAACACGGGTGGCCAAAGGCAGTATAGATCTCAACCTATGGGCCACGATGATGTGACCTCTGAGAACGGGTTGTAGCGGGTTGATGTAGTTTGGGTTGAACTTTACCAGGAGGCTCCTAAATGTATTTTTTTATCAAATCATTATCCCATTTTTGATGCAATATTTTACTGTTGGCTTTGTAAACTTCTGGCTCTAATAACATGAGTAAACATTATTTATAAATTAAAACTTCAATAAAATTAGCGTGTCTGATTTCGGAGTAATATTGCACTTGAGAGTAAATAATGTTGCTTTCTGTTGTTGGTGATTTTAATGTATTAAAATAAAACTAAGGTTGTTTAAATCAAAGAGCGAAATCACGGAAACAACATATTGAGTAGTCGCTCACCCTTCACTTCAACTGCCCAGACTGTCTACTATATCACATATTTCATTCATATCGTGATAGAGGATAAAGTATTATTTGTAACATCAACTATAACATATATCTATCAACGAGAATACAGTGATCTACAATAGTGGCATTTAACTTCTACAAACTATCCTACAGTACTCACACTATTCTACCGTAGAATGACTTCTAGCACAAAATGTAGACCACCGAATTGACGAGAATTGTTATTACATATTGTAGACATGAATTAATAAATTAATACATATTTTACGACTTCAGTACAATCATATATTTTTAAAAAGAAAAACTATGAAGTATAGTGAATTACATTTTTTTTTGTTTCGAATTCATTTCATGTATTTGATTTAGTTATTTCCCTTCATGTAAAAATGTTTTCTAAACTACTCTAAGGTGATAATGCTTTCGGCCTTAGCCCGCGCCCTTTTCAAAATATACTATACATAGTTTTCCCAACTACTGGGCCTTTTAGCGTTGAAAACAAGGCTAAAGATTGGAAGAAACTATATCAATGGGCTAGCTCATCTATTGATGAAAGTGTTAAGAAAACACACCTTCATAGCGAGGTGGCCGCTCACTTTGTTGGCGGACAAGCCATAAGGGAGAAGACATCCGCCCTCATTGGACAATGCATCTAGCATCTAAAATCTAGAGTATTATTTCCTTCACACCTTAGTAATCATACGACAAATCCCAGTGACGTCGTTGTTTCGAGGGTCACCCGGTTTCGCCCTCCTCCCAAAAATCAAATATATATTTGATATATATATATAGTTGCAATTGGTGTCATCCCTCTCCATTTTGCCTAATGGCGTCAATTTGTGCGTGTTAAATTAATCCACCGAAAACCTCATCTTGAAAAACCATTGTTTTCATCGTAGATTATTAGATTTTGGTGTCACCCAAACCTCGGTCGTTGATTGACATCAGCTATTTAAAATATTTAACAAAATCATTTTTTTCATCTGTAAATTTTGTAGTTGGTGTCACCAACACCCACCCGGGTGATAGTTTTAAAGTGTGCACAGTAATAATAAAGTTCTTTATCTATAGTCAGTTATTAATACATGTGGATTAATTTTAATTAATCATTAATTGAACTGGAAAAATGCGTATTTCTTCTATATGTTTTGCAATTTTTCGCCTTGATGCCATTCCCCTTAACGGTGTCATCCGGTGCGGTCCCCACTCCCCACATCCGCCTCGAGACGCCTTTGACAAAACCAATGTTTAAGGAGCAAGGTTATTCGTAATGTGCTTGCAAACAAAGCGGTATAAGTGATTATTATCCTGCTATTACTTTTTCTTTTGTTACTTCGCAGGGGACATCTTTTTTTTTAAAGTCAGATTGGCGCTAGACAACACCCAACAAAGTAATGTTACCTTGTACCTTTGTGTTGATGATACACTAAAAACACTGAATTACTTAAATGTAAAACAAGAAGGCGCTGTTTTTCTTAGATCATAGTTGTTGGGGCGCGGGTTTGTCCACACTACTGCCAGGACGCCCCAGGGAGTTCTGTAAGAAAACCTTGAGAGTACGTTAATTATCTTCCGTTATACTGAAATAGAACAAACCTCGGCGACCGCCCAGGTGTCAGGGTCGTCACTGTGTCAGGAGCCACCGGTTACACTACCACAGGGGCGTCACGAGGCGCACTCAGGAGCCACCGGTTACACTACCACAGGGGCGTCACGAGGCGCACTCAGGAACCACCGGTTACACTACCACAGGGGCGTCACGAGGCGCACTCAGGAGCCACCGGTTACACTACCACAGGGGCGTCACGAGGCGCACTCAGGAGCCACCGGTTACACTACCACAGGGGCGTCACGAGGCGCACTCAGGAACCACCGGTTACACTACCACAGGGGCGTCACGAGGCGCACTCAGGAGCCACCGGTTACACTACCACAGGGGCGTCACTAGGCGCACTCAGGAACCACCGGTTACACTACCACAGGGGCGTCACTAGGCGCACTCAGGAGCCACCGGTTACACTACCACAGGGGCGTCACGAGGCGCACTCAGGAGCCACCGGTTACACTACCACAGGGGCGTCACGAGGCGCACTCAGGAACCACCGGTTACACTACCACAGGGGCGTCACGAGGCGCACTCAGGAGCCACCGGTTACACTACCACAGGGGCGTCACTAGGCGCACTCAGGAACCACCGGTTACACTACCACAGGGGCGTCACTAGGCGCACTCAGGAGCCACCGGTTACACTACCACAGGGGCGTCACGAGGCGCACTCAGGAACCACCGGTTACACTACCACAGGGGCGTCACGAGGCGCACTCAGGAGCCACCGGTTACACTACCACAGGGGCGTCACTAGGCGCACTCAGGAACCACCGGTTACACTACCACAGGGGCGTCACTAGGCGCACTCAGGAACCACCGGTTACACTACCACAGGGGGGTAACTGGGCGCACTGTTATTCGTATAAGATAGTAACTTAGCTGTATTTTGTTTTTACAATATTTGAGTGGGTGGGGGAGGGTTGGATTGAGACGACCGAATCATTGAGGCGTGTTTTGCCGTTAAAATATTTCTTTATGTAGGATGTGTTGCTATAGAGAGACCGATGACGGTAGATGAGGGTAAGCGTGTATCAGCGGTCAGCCAGTCACGCGGAGTTCTTTTCGCTGTGGTTGCTGTGGTTGATGTGGTTGCTGTGGTTGCTGTGGTAGCTGTGGTTGATGTGGTTGCTGTGGTTGATGTGGTTGCTGTGGTCGCTGTGGTCGCTGTGGTTTCTGTGGTTGCTGTGGTAGCTGTGGTTGATGTGGTTGCTATGGTTGCTATGGTTGATGTGGTTGCTGTGGTTGCTGTGGTTGATGTGGTTGCTATGGTTGATGTGGTTGCTGTGGTTGATATGGTTGCTGTGGTTGCTGTGGTTGATATGGTTGCTGTGGTCACTGTGGCAGCTGTGGTTGCTTTGGTTGCTGTGGTTGCTGTGGTTGCTGTGGTTGATATGGTTGCTGTGGTTGCTGTGGTTGCTGTGGTTGCTGTGTTATTGTGGCATGGGGTAAACAGCGGGGTGTTCATATAAAAAGCAGTAGACTTAAAGACATTCGCTGGTATATTTGACCAGATACATAGTGTAAGATTTAAGTAAATAATGGGTAAATACTATAGCTGTAACGAAGCTGTTGAACAGACAGCGGGCTATAAATGTTGAGGATAATATATCGGACACAGTCGAAGTTGCATTTGTTATGGAGATGTAGCCGGCAGCATTACATGTGTAAAATGTTACCGTGTTTGTTTATTGTATGCTTACTTCATGTATGTGTATGTGTGTGTTTGTGTGTGTTTAGTGTGCGGATTTGACTAATACAAAACTGATGTGTTATTTTAAAATACATTTTAATTAACTGCTGCTTACAAACTTTTTTTTAATGTATGGTCTCCTTTCCAACGAAACGTTAGAGAAAAATGGGATGATACAAGCGAGTTACTTCTCGGAGGTGGTGACAAAGATAAATTACCTCCCATGTAGATTTATTATTATTTTTTTCTGTTTTTTTTATTGCAGGTTAAATAATATTAATGTAATTATAATTTCTTTTTTAAATTCTAGATTGTAATTTTTTTTTAAATGAAGGTAATTAGGTTTCAACTTCATCAAAAATTCTTAATTAAAAAATACATAGAAATCTGAAAACATCAATTTTTCTTATTGTTTGTAAATTGTGTTTAAATAAAAAAAAAATTTAAGAAGTTTAGCACCCCCCCCCAAATTTTTATGAGTTTAATTTTAGAATAAATTTGAATTTTTCCTAATGCATTGATATAGAACAGGGGTCTCCAAAATACGGCCCGCGGGCCGCATAAATCAAAGACATGTCTGGAAGAAACTGGCCCCCGAACTGAAATTTAATAGTTAATTTGGCCCTCGGACTGAAAAGTTTGAAGACCCCTGGACTAGACAATAAAGTGGCTCCCTACAATAAAATTATTACAAATCGCCTCACAACAAACCTAACGATACCGATTTATTATTTTCATTTGATTTTTTTTTTTACCTAGGGGTAAAAATGGTTGACGTAATTGTCTGGTGGAAGGCTTTAGCTTTCATCTTGTAGAGCGTCTGCGTAGGTATATAGGCCTATTATGCTGTCTTTGTAGGGCCCCCCTACACCGATATTTCATTATAGCTTATAGGGTTCTGGGGATGTTAGTGTTTTAGGTGTAGCTTGATTCCTTTTACTTGGGGGGGGGGTGTTAAATCGCAGAAAACACATTGGAAGGCAATTACGTTTAAATGCTCTTATGCACGGTGCCTTACATTTTCAAGTGGATAACGTTAATTATGTAATTACTTATTGTTGTCCCTCGAAATAGAAGGAGCCAAAATTGTTTTATATAAAGAGATCATCTATATTCGCTTGATGATTTGAGAATCACCATTGAAAAAATAATGTATCTTAAAATAAAGCTAAAGTTTGATATTTAAGATTTTTTAAAATTTTCAATTTTGTTTTATAAAAATACATTTTTAATTACAAGATTTAAGTTTGCACTAATTTTATTTCTAAAATATTTATTCAATTAATATATGTGTTTAGCAAACTGTACTAATTTCTTATTTATTTATTTTTACTTATCTATTTAAATAAGTTGTCTCCCTTAATATAAATTTTCCGAAAAAGGGAAAGCAATACCCTTTGTCTAGAATCTAGACCAAGCCTAAGGCAAAATTTAACTTTTTGTGTTGGTTATTGCAGTTTTCCTTTACTCTTGTCTTTAGAAGAAAGAAAAAAAAAACGATTAACATCTTATAGACAAAAAGAACATTGTCTTAAAGAATCTAGATTTCAACAAAAAACACTCGAAAGACGCCACACTATCGATTCTCTCAAACAGTGCTCGAAACAAAGTGTAAAAATAAAACTATATTAAAAGGAATTAAACATATCTTTAAAATTCTATTAAAAATAAAAAAAAAACTCTAAATGCGTTGGTGTTTAACATATGAGGCTATTATATGTAAGTGTTGGTGTCCCCAACATATGAGACTGTTATATGTAAGTGTTGGTAGGCCCAACAAATGAGACTATCAATACATTTACATCTTTATTTTTATTTAATTATGTATTTATTTATTTTAATTTTTAATTTTCTTCATATTTTGAAAACAAAACAATCAAAACAGAAGTATGTGCTTAGACATATGTTTACGGCACCGGGAGGCTTAGCGGTAGAGAGCTAGACTGCTAACCTGAAAGTATGGCGATCGAATCCGGGTCCAAGTCAGTAGAACGTCCTTTAATGCACACATCTGTGATGTGTACCTATGTCATGTTATGGAAATTAAGTGCTGACCACACTTTCCGTTATATGCAAGAAACATATGAACTCTATCTGCCCATGATTGCTGGGTGTAAACAGGATTATGTACTATTTTCTTACTTTCTACATCCAACTTATATATTAACATGTAAGCGTTTTCCAACATTATGTTTACTTAATTAATTAATTTGTTTTGCACATTCTTTTTGAATAGAAAGAATATAAAGACCACCATGTGGGTTACTTGAGTTATAGGATCCAATTAGATGTGTTTCTATTACATTCAATTAGGGGAAGTAGAGTTTGATTGCGTGGGTGGCAAACAGAAGACCGACATCAGTGTATTATGGGATAGATGACTTTAAGATAGAGCATATGATGTTCACCATGACCGAAAAAACTTTTAAGCTTCAAATTTTTTTCTGGAAAACTCCCGTCTGACGTATTGCACTGCTGACATACTAGTGTCTCTACGATCAACGAATGTTTAATTACGTTTTGTTGAAGCTTAGTCATTGATTGTGAAATCAATACAACTAACGCTACAAACAGAAACTAATACAAAAACCAAATGCTATTAAAACAAAACGCTACAACAACTAAAAGCACTACTTCATCCGCCTTTTTTGTCTTTAGCGTGAGACAGGTACATCAGAGCTCGGTGGACTCATGAACGTCTTACAGTAAAGAGTCCGATTCGAGATCCGAACTCGAAACCTTCGGGCTAATAATACCACTTTTATATCTTGATTGTTACTGGTTACAGCGACACCATTGCTGTCCACTAATTGTTACACATTCCTCATCCTTTCTCACATCTTGTTCAGTGGTTCTAACTACGTTTTCATCTAGACCAGCAGTAGCATGTACCGTTTTAACTGAATAAACGCGCTCTATAAGACCCTCAACAAGAGGGGAAACAATCCAACCTATGTATCATCATACAACTTTCTAACGCTAACACAGTGGACACAGACGACACTCGAACAAAAACATATTAGTGGAAATAATATTTTCTGTAGGCCAACCAGAACAAGCCTTCGCCGTTTTAAAAGTTAAAAGGGGACAACTGGACATTGGATTGTTGATTTGTCGTCCACACAACTTGGTGGTTGACATAGAGGGTGATACACACACCCTCCTCACCCAGCTCAATAGTTGACAGAGATGGTGATACACACACCCTCCTCAATGGTTGACATAGAGGGTGATACACACACCCTCCTCACCCAGCTCAATGGAAGGTGGACAGTTTGTTTTTATATAAGCAAACACGGTCATGTTGCCTGTAGATCATCTGTGATAGTGACAATACAACTAGAGATTAAGATAGCAACTACATGGCGGTATTACAGCAGAAGGTAGATTATGCGTTGCGATACATAAGAACAATCCACATAGCTCTTGATATAACAAGACTTATTTAATTATCCCTATTTGAAAGGGAGCCAAAAATTTTACAGAGTAATAATAGCAAAGTAATACGTTTAGGCAACATGAAATATATATATAGAATATATTTTTTATTAGAGCTTGTGTTTTATATTTCAGGCTATAGCAATTATTTTTAATATCTATGTAAAAAATTAAGTTACTAAACAAAAATGTAATAAAAAGTGTTGTTAGGTAAAAAGTTTTGATACACATTTTAAAGGTATATTGAGTATTATATTAATTAGTTGTGCATGTATTTGTAATAAATTAATGCAAAGAGTTGTTTCCCCTATTTTTTTAAAAAATGTATTTAAAAAAAATAATATTCACATAGGGGAAGTAATACGTTTTGAACTGCCCAAGCAAAATTGTACTGGCCGCTGCATTTAAAAAAAAACGAGAGAGATGAAAGATTATTGTTGATTAAACAAATTAAACATGGTCTTTTCTGTTATTGATTTCAACATGATCAAAACGGATTCGAGTTTGAACCTTAGGGCAAATAAAGCTTGACAGCTAGAGGCAGTAATTCTTCTGGGACTGCGTAACGCTTTTTTTTGGACGATTTTTACCTCCCCCTTCCCCTCTGTCACACATCGTCACAAAAAGCCAGACTCCCCTTAAAATGAAGTCATACCTCAGCCTAAAACCCCCTCAAAATTGCAGTTGAATTGTTCTTAAAACAGCGATATTTTCTCAAAATCTTGTCGGATCTCTGGCAACATAGAGTGTTTAATCAACTTCCATTACAATCTATACAAACAGTTTTCTAAAATTCGTTTTTTAATAATGCAAAAGCATGACATCACACCATCTGAACACCACAACCCCCCCTCGCCCCACTCATCACACACCGTTACAAAATTACGGACCCTTCTCCTTACATTGTTTACGTGATTAAAATAATTCACAAAATATTTTACGTCGAATATTTTCCCGAGTTTGGTCTCATACAATCAGTCGTGTTTGCAACACAGAGTAACAAGTAATTATATTGTTATAGTTTAGTTATTCTGATTTTCTTCATTACCTCCTCCCCCCCCCCCCCCCCCCTCTTTCCACATAATAACGACTAATGACATCGAGCAGAAAACAATGGCTACTATAGCAAACTAAACTCTACTAACCTGGTATTAGGAAGTTACTAGACTGAGACCACGTGACCACACCCCTATTATACCCGTACAATAAACAAGAACAAACAGGAGAGGTCAACGTGACAACAGACATCACATAACACGAGGGTTGGACATGAACAATACGGACAGGTAACATATAACACGAGGGTTGGACATTAACAATACGGACAGGTAACATATAACACGAGGGTTGAACATGAACAATACGGACAGGTAACACATAACACGAGGGTTGAACATGAACAATACGGACAGTAACAGCGTATAGTGAACATTTATCCATCAATACTATTCGCTACAATAATACATTAATCTACAAACTCAAGAAAACAGTGGCATCTAATCACTCCAGATTATCCTACAATACTCGCACTATATAATGTGGACTGACTGCTAGCATAAATATTGGAGCGCAGTGATTAGTTCATATTTAACGCTATTTATTTCAAATAAAATATCAAATGTATTTACCTAATCCTTATGAAATACCACAATATTGGAATATAATATTACTGGCTCTTTAAAAACTGTGAAATTTTGTAAATTGTAACATTTGGCTCTTCATCTCTAAAGCTAGCCAACCGCTGGGTTAAGATCAGTGCAGATTTGTCCCTTTTGTAAGGGATCCAGACATTTAAAATGAAACACATCAATCATAATATGATTGAGAATATTTTACCACAACTTAAATAATAGATTCTTAAATAAAGCTAATGTGTCTCTGTTCTTAGTGAAAATTTGGTACAAGTTAAATTTTATTTTTTATCTAAATTTAGTACAAAATTGTTTGCATACTGTACAATTGCATACATTTATATGTAAAACAATAAATAGATATGGTGTATTTTGTTATCAGAACTTCTTCCAGGCATCTCTTTTACCGCCCCCCCCCCCCGAACGAAAGTCTACCGCCCCCCCGAAAATTTCAAGTGCCCCCCCTGAGAAAAAAGTCTGGAAGAAACACTGTTTGTTATGAGGTGTTCGATTCGTTTTTATTTGAGCTATTTTGTTAAGTTATTTCCCTTGCATTGTAAAATTGTGTCCCTTCTTTAAGGGATATAGAATTAATCTTAAATAGAAGGATTTTAGTGTAGTAATGCATCGTTTTTTTTTTACTTAAAGATCTTTAAAAAAAAAAGTAAAAAATTATTCTGAAAACGGTATTTAAGATAAAGGTTGAAAAATCGATATTACTATGGGACATTGTGATTTATATATAACTAGTGTGCCCTTCCCGCGCGTTAATGCGATCTTCAAAGTTTAAACAAATTAAACAAACACATTATGAAAGTAATGATGACATTACATTTACATTTTTTATTGAAACTTATCATTCCTTTAAAAAAGGAAGTATTATTACATTTAATTTGCATCTTCAAAAATGTATAAACTAATTTTACGAGCCGGCCCGCGGCATAACATACGCCGCTATTTAGTTGTTTCTAATTTTCAATAATTCATAATTTGTGAATTCGACAGTACCAACGCTGACACTGAAAATATTTCTTTAAAACACTATAAGTAGCTCGTTAAGGACCATAACCCCCCCCCTTTCCTTCCCCCTCCCCCCCCCCCCCCGTACGTTTAAAATCGTTGGCTCTGCTTGTAAACATTTAGAGTGAACACAGCTCACTAAAACCATGTAGGGGTGGGGAGGTAGGGAGAGCGTTTGCAGCTTGTTTTCTAACGGCTCGAAGAAGAGAATTATATATATAGATACGGAAAACTATTATAACATTCATTGTACATTTTTACTATAACATATTTATCATTGTAATATGGACATATGATTAACATTTACTTTACATATTAATTGATACGTTTATAGCATTTTTATATATTGTTACCATTTCTCAACTGTCATCTTCCCAATTGTTTTGCAAAACGTTAGGCGGATGCATCATATCGAAGTTGAGCACGCATATTGGTTGTCAAGGTTAATTTCTTTACATGTTGCCATAGAACAGATGATTTGAGACATGCATAAAGCGCATCGGCCGGTGTTGAACGTGGTATAACTGGCAGACTTTGTCTAAAATAAAATGACAATAAAATGATAGGTCCGCCAAAGATCTGCCCAATATCCCTCAAATCTTGAACTGTGCCATCAATCGCTTCAAATGCTTTTTTTTAGCTCCTTCGTGCATATTTCCCATATGGTCAGTTCACATGTTTGGTGAACTTTTCCCATTTCAGAATTTTCGGTGATATTGCATGTTGGCGTCTTGATGGAATGCAAATTCAACGGTAATTTTAGGGCTGAATGTGCTGTTCAACCACCATCTAAAAGTGTTGCTGCAATTCCAGATGAGGCAATTGCCAAGGCAATTTTATTTTTTGATCGTATCGTTGCCAAAATGATTGAAATAAGAAAGCGCCTGAGGCGCCGGGAAGTGCCATATCGGGCACCCGACCACTTTGCTTTATATTTATATATTACATATACTTTTGTATGTATGTATATACGCATGTTTATATGTATTCTCATATATTTTTTTCTGGGTGTATTTAATTTTTTTTTACCTCCCACCATACATGAATTAACACATACGTTGTTACAATTCTCAACCAAACCATTTACCTCAGGCATATTTAGCAACATTGAGTTAATGTAACTGCCCCCCCCCCCCCCACTCACCCCCTCCCCACCCCTGAGGTGATTGCTTTAAACGGTTCTAAGATAATACTAACGATTTTTATCTGTAGTCGGTTATAAATACAGCTTGATGTTGCATGTTTTCTATATCATTAGCAGGTTTACGTCATGGTGTCACCCCCCCCCCCGCTCTACCCTTGTCGGGATTTGTCAAATTTGCTCTTAAAAGACTATTTAACTCACTCTAATTAATCACTTAATTAAATGGAACTATCATTTTTCTGTATATGTTGCTATTTTAACACGTTTTTCTTAACTCAGCTTCGCGTTTGTTTGTTTGTTTGGATGTTTGTTGTTAAAAGTGACATCGAAAATTAGCCCACTTCTGATTGCTCTAGAGATCTGAAATTTGGCATGTAGGCTACTTTCGCCTAACAATTTCAGATGCAATCATAAAAACTAGCAATTAGAGACCGTAATTAGCTTAATTTAATTACGCCACAAGGACCATAACATTGAGGACATGATTTCTAAAGATGCCGACAAGACTGGAGGCCTATTGACACAGTTACTTCGGCCTCAATCGATGTGAGCGCGCTGGCCGTGATCGTATAGTGGTTAGTACTTCGCGTTGTGGCCGCGACAACCCAGGTTCGAATCCTGGTCACGGCATGTATGCTTAATTAAATTACGCCCTTTCTCTGTTTAAAGCGTATCGGTCGCTCAAGATTTTTAGTCCGTGTATTTATAAACACTTAGTCAAGTCAAACTTAATCAAGTCATTAGATAAAGTAGAAAATAAACTATATAAAAAACTTTTTAAAAACCACGTTTTTCATGTGTAGCAACGGAATAAAAAGGAGAAAATAAAATACTTAAAAAAAACTTTTAAAAAAACCACGTTTTTCTTGTGGACTAAAAAGTAGAAAATAAATTTTTCTTTTGTGCTTCCTCGAGCTGTGCAGGTTCTTGTGATGACTGACAAAAAACGTGGTTCGGGCAGATGGGTCGGGAAATTTGATGGTGAACGCACCCACGTTTTTTGTCAGTCATCACAAGAACCTGCACAGCTCGAGGAAGCACAAAAGAAAAATTTA
This sequence comes from Physella acuta, assembly GCF_028476545.2. NCBI lineage: Eukaryota > Metazoa > Mollusca > Gastropoda > Physidae > Physella > Physella acuta. The sequence goes on from NW_026731591.1 coordinate 127,787, forward strand.
TTTTCTACTTTTTAGTCCACAAGAAAAACGTGGTTTTTTAAAAAGTTTTTTTTATTTAAAACGTTTTTCTTAACTCAGCTTCGCGTTTGTTTGTTTGTTTGGATGTTTGTTGTTAAAATTGACATCGAAAATTAGCCCACTTCTGATTGCTCTAGAGACCTTAAATTTGGCATGCATGCTACTTTCGCCTAACAATTTCAGATGCAATCATAAAAACTAGCAATTAGTGACCGTAATTAGCTTAATTTAATTACGCCCCAAGGACCATAAAATTGAGGACATGATTTCTAAAGATACCGACAAGACTGCAGTCCTATTGACACAGTTACTTCGGCCCCAATCGATGTGAGCGCGCTGGCCGTGATCGTATAGTGGTTAGTACTTCGCGTTGTGGCCGCGACAACCCAGGTTCGAATCCTGGTCGCTCAAGATTTTTAGTCCGTGTATTTATAAACACTTTTTTAAAAACCACGTTTTTCATGTGTAGCAACGGACTAAAAAGGAGAAAATAAAATACTTAAAAAAAACTTTTTAAAAAACCACGTTTTTTATGTGTAGCAACGGACTAAAAAGGAGAACGGACACGGTAACACATTGTTAAAGGTGACACGGTTGGTACGCTGGGCATGCTAAAATACACATAAACACGTTTTTCCTTAACTCAGCTTCGCGTTTATTTGTTTGTTTATGGGAGATTTGATCACGTGATTCGTGAGTAGATCTCCACGCCAGCAACGTAAATTACACCCTTTCTCTGTTTAAAGCGTATCGGTCGCTCAAGATTTTTTTAGTCCGTGTATTTAAAAACACTTAGTCAAGTCATACTTAATCAAGTGATTAGATAAAGTAGAAAATAAACTATATAAAAACTTTTTAAAAACCACGTTTTTCATGTGTAGCAACGGACTAAAAAGGAGAAAATAAAATACTTAAAAAAAACTTTTAAAAAAAACACGTTTTTCTTGTGGACTAAAAAGTAGAAAATAACTATTTACATACATTTGATGACAAAAAACGTGGGTCGGGCAGATGGGTCGGGAAATTTGATGGTGAACGTACCCACGTTTTTTGTCATCAAATGTATGTAAATAGTTATTTTCTACTTTTTAGTCCACAAGAAAAACGTGGTTTTTTTTAAAGTTTTTTTTAAGTATTTTATTTGCTTTGATGTCACCTCGCACTCTAAATGGTGTCACCTGGTGCGGTTCGCACTCCTGCCTCCCCATCGCGATGCCTATGATTGTACTTACATCAATTAGAGAGCTATTGTGATAGTCTTTGACTTAGCTAGTGAGTTGGGGGGGGGGGGGGGGAAGTTGAAAGGGGGTGGGGGGGGGGGGCGGGGAAGGAAAAGGTATTCCCTTTCCCAAAGCGAAATAAAAAAAAATGATGTAGAAAATATACCTACCAGACATTTTTAAAAGAGCCGTTGTAAAATGCTAAATTTTATCTATCTATAAATATAAAAAGCAATGTATGTTTGTGTGTGTGTGTGTGTGTCTGTCTGTTTGTCCTTTATGCATTACTACACCTCTCATCACATCGCCGTGAAACTTTGGGAGGTTGTTGAGAATATTCCTGGGGAGGTTTCTGCGAAAAAAAATATCAAAGATAACGCCACAGACAACAATCAAAATAAAAGATCAACAAAACGCAATAATTGAAACAACAGTGTCACTATTGTCTCATCAAGTTTCTTAATCTTTTCATATTTTAAGCGTACTTTATTATAATAGAAATTATTTTATAGTAATTTATTCTTTACGAAAATGTATGATACATCTATGTATAGAAGCATATAGAACCGTATTTTAAAAAAAAAATGTGTAAAAAAATTCCATATATAAGTGTTTTATCAAAATCGTAGATCCGTATCAACTTTTGAGCGATTTCCGATAACCGGAAGTGGTACTTTTCCTACTTTGAATTTTTCAAAAGCCTATAACTTGAGTACTATTTCAGATAGATAAATGAAATTTCACATGTAAGTAAAAGATCTAATTCTCTACTTTCTGTCAAATTTTGAGTAATTTCCGTTGACCGGAAGTAATAATTTACGCTACTTCCGATTTCTCAAAAAACTAATGTAAATTTTAAAAGTACTAATAATATTGCGCACTATTATGCGCTTTTTTATTTGGCGTTCACTTGGTGTGCAATTAATTTGTCTACGAGATTTTATTCTATTTTTAAATCTTTAAGTATTTAAAATGGATTAAAAATCATGTCTATAGCCCGAGTTCCCATCCCCTGTTATTTTATATAAGAATATTCGAGAAAGTTAAGGGGAGATCACTCCAGGTTTATTATATCTTGTAGTTTGTTTTATGAAGGGGAAGTAATAGACATGCACCCATCCCGTCTACAGCCCAGTCAAACAACTCGAGTTTGATAACACAAAATTGTACTTTTCGTCCATTACTGATTGTCCAACTACATATTCATTGTCTATACCAAAGTACATTAAATGCTATAAATTTAAAACAAATAAAAATGTTTATTGTGTTTCTGCATTTCTAAGCTTTTTATTCGCAGCTGTTAATTCGTTTCGCTGTAATTGTTTTATTTTTATGTATCTTTCTAATAAGAATGTGATCTACAAGACATGTCAGTGTGTCCACTTAATTAAAATGCACGGAAGTCATCATGTTTCAACACACACACACACATACGCATACATACACATTGGGCAAGAATGCAAAACTGGACTCTTTTGACTCATTAAAGTTTACCAGCCGACCCGCGGCGTATCATACGCCGCTATTTAGTTGTTTTATTTTCTACTTTTCAGTAATTCATAATTTGTGAATTCGACAATACCAATGCTGCCACTGAAAATATTTGCTTTAAAATACTAACCCCCCCCCCTTTCCCCTGACCCCGACCCTACCCCCCCTCCCACCGTGAAAGCAGCCTCCTCTTAGTTACCTCCTGTAAGTTTAAAATCGTTTCAAACTAAATTATCTGCCACTAATAGCCGTCACTAGGCCCGGCTCTACGATTTGTAAACATTTAGTTTGACTACAGCTCACCAGACCGTGTGGGGTGGGGTGGGGGTGGTAGTGAAGGTGATATAGAGAAAGAGAGGGGACAGTAAGGCGCGCTTTGCAGCTTGTTTTCTAGCGTCTCCCAGAAGAGAATTATATATATATAGATTGTCAAACTTAGTTTTGTTCATTACCGCAACTAGGTTGTTGTAAAATTCATAATGACAAAAGAGACAAGAGCAAATACCGTTTCTAAAAGATAGTGTCAGAAAAATGCTGAAGTCGACATAAATACCCAAAAATACACAAGTGTAGGCCTACTCTTTGTTTTTAATATTTTTTATTCATGCTTAATAAAACAAATATAATGTTTGGTGGTATGTTTTCCCACACCAAGCATAACAATGCTGTTTATTTTATTTTAATTAGTCCCTCGTGTAAGGGATTTTAATTAGTCCCTCGTGTAAGGGATCCAGAAATAAACGATTTTACAGGTAACATCAAATGTTTAGACAAATTTTAACACTACTTAAATAATTATTCTTAAAATAAAGGTAATGTTTATTCATTATAAGTAAAAAATATTGTACAAGTTGTATTTTATTTTATCCATAACTAGTACACAATGTTTTGCTTACAGAATAATTGCATACATTTTTTAAGTTAAACAGTAGTAGACATTGTGCATTTTGTTATGAGTTGTTAAATTCGAATTTGTTTGAGCTATTTTGTTATGTTATTTCCCTTGAATTTAAAAAAAAAATGTGTCCCTTCTGTAAGAGATATAGAATTATTATTAAACAAAGGGACTTTCGCCTCTGTTTGTTTGTTTGTTTGTTTTTCCAATCAAATCTTGCGATCGAAATTTCGGGCACTTCCAGGTTAGCTAGCGCGCTGAAATTTTCAGGGAAGCTTTGTTTCCGATGACAATAGAATATTCAATTGTTATTATTACTAAATTGATCCATGGAAACATTTTATTGATCATTTTAGACCGCTATATAATTGTACAAAAAACGTGGGGAAAAAGGGACATAACCCAGTAACTGTAATTTGATGAAAACAAGGTTCGGTACTCTCCCTCTTTTTGCTTACTGAGTAGTGTTCACGCGGTGTTTGTGTACAAACAACCGTAACAACTGGTGGCCAGTATTCGGGAGACGATATGGTCGAGTGGTTGGGCACACGATTGCTATCCCACTCGACACGTGTTTTTTACGAGTTGTCTTCGTTTACCCAAAAAAGAAGTGAAAAGATAAAATCGATAGAAAGATTTTAATGCAAACAAACAGACAAAGACTAAAAAGTAGAAAATAATAATCATTAAAAAAGTTAAAAAAAACCACGTTTTCTGATTGAACTAAAAAATAGAAAATACATGCTATACATCACAATAATGCAAGCGATCACTCTACTATAATCGATGAAAAACGTTGGGCGCCGTGATTTTCTTACAGTTTCTAATACTGTTGACTCTCTACAAGCTCCCTAATAAAAGTCAATAGTATTATCTAATCAATAGTAATATAACTTTTACTAGAATAGAATCTCATAGAAAAAATAATTGCGCACCAAGCGAACGCCAAAACAAAATGTGCATAATAGTGCTCAATATTATTAGTACTTTATAAATTTACATGCGTTTTTTGAGAAATCGGAAATAGCGTTAATTAGTACTTCCGATCAACGGAAATTACTCAAAATTTGATAGAAGGTAGAGAATTAGATCTTTTACTTACATGTGAAATTTTATTGATCTATCTCAAATAGTACTCAAGTTATAGGCTTTTGAAAAATTCAAAGTAGAAAAAGTACCACTTCCGGTTATCGGAAATTGTTCAAAAGTTAAACAGGATCTACGATTTTGATAAAATACTTATATATATAAAATTTCATCAACATAGCTGTAACGGTACGCAAGTTATCGTGTTTACACACAATGTGGCACACAGACAGACACACGGACATACGGACAAGATTGCAAAATTATGTTTTTCCGTATCCGTGAGGTGTAAAACGTCGAGATTTGTAAAAATCTCGATTTTTTTGCACGATTTCTATACTTTCTCTATAGGCCTACTTCGTATATACGAGAAAGTAAAAATGTTTAATTGCAAGGGAAATAACCAAATTAAATATATATATATTAAATATATATATATATATATATATATATATATATATATATATATATATATATATATAATGCAAATCCAAAATCAGAAAACTTAAATACACTAAAGTTATTACAGACTTATATAAATACGTATACTTCTGCTTAATAATCAAACATGTCTACCAACACTAGACGTATTTAAAATGCAAGTTACATCTTATTTTCACTTAGAGACTAGAAACATTAACTTTATTATAATAATCGTTCATTTAGTATTGTTAAAGCACGCTTTACCATACCTGTGAGCATAGTGATGTTTTTGTATTTCTGTATCCCTTGCATAAGGGACAAAATCAAATTAAAATTATACTTAGTGTACTTTATTTAAAGTATAGGTTTAGTTGGGCGCCGAGTTATAATGGATCATTAAGATACCATTATTATACTGAACCTAATGTAACATGTAACATTTAAATCTACATAATAGATGAAATAGACATCACAACAACAACAAAAATAAACCGGGAGTGATCTCCCCTAAACTTTCTCGAATATTCGTATATAACTTGGAATACAGACATGGTTTTTAATTAATTAAACTTTAAAAAAAAAATCATAAAAAACGTTTTAATAACAAGCTTTTATGTAATAATGCACTAAAAAGTAGAAAATAAATTATAGACTACTATTTAAATAACTAAAAAGAAAAGCGTGGGTGTCTTCCTTAACATCAGTAAAGGTATCAAATAGATACTAATAGTGACCCACGTTTTTCTTTCTAGTTATTTAAATAGTAGTCTATAATTTATTTTCTACTTTTTAGTGCATTATTACATAAAAGCTTGTTATTAATTCGTTTTTTTTTTAAAAAAATTTCAGTATTTTACATGTTTTATTTACAATAGTTACATGACTAAAAACCATTGCGCGCCTAGCTACTGAACGTGATGGCGCAGCCATTGAACGCGATGGCGCAGCTATTGAACGTGATGACGCGTGTGGTGTGGTTGGATAAACATGCCTACTAAAGTGTTTACTTCTTATAATTTATTCTGGTATTAGACTTGTTTATAATCTTCATCTGCATGCACATCTCACGAATCACTCTCCCGACTTGAGTCACACCGGTCAGTATACGTCCTTTCACCACGATGATATTCTTCTTCTTCGTTCTTAATGTTAGTGTTGGAAGGTATCCTTTTTAGTATACGTGTCAACTGGTTATGCACCATTGAGCCCATTCACTCCGATTTTTTTTTTGGATTTGCTTCCGTAGCCTTTGTCCAACCAAGAACAAACTACAAGGCAGCAGTTGTTTAAGACAATAAGATAGTCGTTTGTGAATTTTATATGGTTTCAAAATTGCAAGAAAAATTTGGTAAAAGTAAAGTATGCTGTTTTTTCTAAAAATCGTTTATCTTCAAAAAGGGGGACACTAATTAAAACACAGTATAGACATCTTTTGAAAAATAGTAATTTAATACGATGTGGGTTTTTTTAATGTTTCACAATTTTAAATAATTGTGTATAAATATCAATTTCCAACAGTAATATCGATTTTTCTCAAACTTTATCTTTTAAATTGTTTTCACTGAGTATAGACATTAACCTTATTTAAAAATACTTCTTTAAGTAAGAGCAAACTTGCATAACTAATCAACAATCCCTTTATTTAATATGAAATCTGTATCCTTAACAGAAGGGACACAATTTTTAAATGCAAGGGAAGTAGCTTTTAAAAATAACTAAAATAAATACAAATCGAACAAATCATAACAAAATACACTATATGTATTACTGTTATACCATTACAATGCATGCATTTGTTTAATAGATAACACAATTGCGTTAATAGTTATAGATATAAATAAAATACAACAAATACCACAATTTCTATTAGAATTTAGACACATTAGCTTTAATTTAAGAATTCTTAAATAATTAGTGTTAAAATTTGCATAATCTGACTTGTGGATTCGTTTCACTATTTGATGAGTATAATTTACTATAATATTTATGTTGTGTACAGCATGAAATATGTTGGAAGCCAAAGTGGCATATGTCCTTCAGTTAGCTATTATTTATTAAGATAAACTGGTGAGCTCAAATTTCCCTGGGTATCGACTCTGGTTAAAATGCATTCTCCCCTCACCCCCCCCCCCTCCCCCCACCCCCTTGAGGAAAGACTTACGAAATAATCAATACGAGCTGACCCGCGACGTAGCATACGCTACAATCAAGTTGTTTTATTTTGTGAATTCAACACTCTCCCTCCCGAGAATCATATATATAGATACGTAATGATCAGACACTGCTCTGCCTGTATGAAGGTTAGTGGATGCTATAATATAAAGTTCGAGGTTGGTACAATGTCCAGGTTTCTCAACTGTCCATTGTGTTTTATTTTATACAAACATGTTTGTAAAATTTGGTAATTTTGATCTTTGGTGTTGTGGCCAGGGATGATGTCACAGAGTGCGGATATGACAATAAGGATCTTTCACTTACATTTTTCTCTTTATGGTATATGAATTGAACTATACAATGTTAATGTCTGGAACAATTAACAGTGTCCGTAGAAGCTTAATTAAAATATCTGCCCCAATGTATATGGATCCAAAATTTACGTTTCGATAATTAAACCACATTACTTTAATATTTTTTATCATATTTAAGGGTTAAGCTTTAACATAAAAATAATGTGTAACGTTGTAATATACATTTTAATTAAATAATATTAACACACTTTTTTAAAATGTCAAGTTTGCATTTAATTTTTTTTTTCTTTTGAAAGTCGTCTCCATTTATAAAAATTGTATAAAAACAAAAAAACAAAAACTTCACAAGGGAAAGACATAGAATAAAGTGGACAGTATATAAAGGTTAGGATCCGAGTCACATTAGGACATAGAGGCAAGTAGTAAAACAACTTCAATACGTCCACTGAATGCAATGGCGTAGCCAGGATCGTCTCATGGAGGGGAGGCTTCAAATTTTTTCCAGCATTATATATATATATATATATATATATATATATATATATATATATATATATATATATATATATATATATATATATATATAATGGCTTCACTATGACGTAAAATAAATTGAAAGTACTCTGAAAGTACTCTGAAGAAATAAGAAAAAAACACAATGTTGGCCGACAAAATAAAACAATTTATCACTCTAAATAAATAAACCAAAAAAAGACACACACAATGAACGCAACACAATCTTTTTGTAATCCTTTTAAAAAACAATTTGAAATAATGATTCCTAGAAAATTAAGATAAACGAACTAGGGGAAATAATCGCTCTCTTAATATAAATATGTATATTTCTACAAATTTAATTGTAAATATAAAAACATATCACTAATTACTTTAGTATGTAGTAAAAAACTTTACTTTATTCGTTTTTACAAAAATAATTTGTCTGCAATCAGAATTTAATATATTGTCATCATAAATGCTAAAATGTTACGGTATAATTTAAGTTTTCAAAATTAGAGTTGGTATAAAATCACGCTTTTCAGTTTTTATTAAAAGTAAACCTGATAGGTGGAAGATTTTAATTAATAGCCTACATGTAACTAAACAATTGGACTTACAGTTGAGATCAAACATTTTCTAATTAGCAACAGTTTTTTTGTGTTCTTTAAAGATCATTTTTTTTTAAATAATGATAAGGTATGGGTTGGATCAATGAATTGCACACACACCTATTTACTGGTAATTGCAAAAAATAATATTTAAATAGTTTTACCTGTTTCAAAAGCTATTATTCTGGCGGCAAGATACTTTGGTACGTCATTACGCTGTTCCCCAAATGTACCAACAGATCAGTTTTGGGTGGATTGGGAGGGGCGGGGGTTCAACTTCATTCACCGCTGTCCGGTCACCTTAGGTCAATTATCCTACCCAGCGTATACCTAGGTGTGTCCCGTTTTAGGTGGTGAAGTGTGGTTTTTAGATGATGGTTCTAAACATACATATACAATTTTACATATATACTGATTCAGAAATAGATTTAAGTAAGGAACAGTGGTATTATGACAGTAAAAAATTTACAGAGGGGTCCGTGGGGGTTGTAACCCCCCCCCCCCACCTCTGCCTACGCCACTGACTGAATGTCATGTTTGTCTTGTCAGAGTGTCGTGTTTAGAAAATAAGTTGAGTAGCATCCTAGTCACTCTAGACAAAATGTATTACTTCCCCTATGAATTAGGGGAAAATATGATATCTAAAAATAAATAAATAAGTAATTAGTACAATTTGCCAAAACAAATATATTATTGTATGAAGTTAGTAAAAAAATGTAATGCCAACTGGAGTAAAGTATAGTTTATATTTTTTTTGATAAACACATTTAATACAATTTTTAAAATCTGAAAAATATAAACTTTAGCACTATTTTAAGATGAATTATTTTATAAAGGTAATACAGATATAATTAGCATTTTAATTGTTGTGTAATGACAATTTTTGGCTCCCTTTGAAAAGGGACACATTAAAATTTTAAAAATTGGTATTTTTAGGATTATTGTGAGGCAATTTGCTGTAATGTTATTGTAGGGAGACCCTTTATTTTACTTCTTTTGTATACACAATTTTATAAAACTCAAGCGAATTAATTCAGTGAACTTTCAAAATAAAACAAGAATTTAAAACAGGTAAAAAAAACATTTTTTGATATCAATCACAATGTCCAACAGTAATATCGAGTTTTTCAACCTTTATCTTATATATCGTTTTCACTCAGAATAACCATTTACTTATTTAAAAAAAAAAAAAATGCTCTTTAAGTACTAGCTAACTACAGGAAAATCCCTTTATTAAATCTATATCTCTTACAGAAGGGACAGAATTTTACAATGCAAGGGAAATAACTTAACAAAATAGCCCAAACAAATATTTTGCGGACAGAAAGAGAGAGAGAGAGAGAGAGTAGTGCGCACATGGGCTTTTATATATTAGGATTTGTATGCCCAATATTTGACGCATCCATTAATGAATTTCGTCCGGTTTTGTTACAAATATTTACATCACATCTACTTTCAATTAATAATCCTGCAATCTTGTCATGGCCGTTTTGAGAGGCCAGATTTAATGCATTCCATCCATTATAATTGACAGCATTTACATCACAGCCGCTATTAATTAACAGCTGTACAACATTGTCATGTCCATTTGCAGCAGCAAATATTAAAGCGTTCCATCCATCTTTATCGACATCATTAACATTACAACCTGCTGTAAGCAATAGCTTTACCGTCCCCTCATGTCCTCTACCTGAGGCCAGCATTAGAGCATTGGTTCCATTCTTATTAGCAGCATTTACAGCACAGCCGCTCTTTATTAAAAGTAGTACAACAGTTTCATGTCCATTTTTAGAGGCTATAATTAGTGCACAGTTTCCATCCTTATCATCAGCATTTACATTAGCTCCACCTTTAATTAACTGTTGTACAACTTTGTTGTGCCCATTTGTGGCAGCCCAGACTATTGCATTCCACCCATAACTGTTAACAGCATTAATATAGCTACCTTCTATAAGCAACAGCTTTACTATTTCCTTATGTCCTCTATCTGATGCCAGCATTAGAGCATTGTTTCCTTCCTTATTAGAAGCATTTACATCACATCCATTGTCTATTAAAAGCTCAACAACATCGGTGTGACCATTCTGAGAAGCCAACATTAAGGCATTCAATCCATTATTGCCTACAGCATTAAGATCATAGCCGACTTTTTTTAAAAGTTGTGCAACGTTAACATGAACAATCTCAGGAGGTAACAGTAATGCATTCCCTCTAGCTTGTATAACAACATAATTTAAACTAAGCCATCTATCAATTATATTTTTTAAAGTTGAACAATGCCCATGTTCCGCAGCGAACAGTAGGGCATCAATTGTAGATTCATCATTGTAATCTCCATTCTGTTTACTATTACTGTTTACTTTTCCATCTTGAAACGCAACTGGTGAATTATTTAAAGCATTAATACTAACGGTATTTAACACCGTTTTATTGTCTTCTGTGTAGTGATTATTCATTTTTTATGAAGATATTTTGTTTCTATTGTATAAGGAAAATACAAGAAGGACTTCTTCGTGCTCTAGAATGTAAAACAAGATGTAAACATTAGGCAATTAGAACATTTCTAGCAACATAATATAACTATAATTAATTTTTAACTGTTTTAATGAGGATTAACGACAAATCTCATTTTATTCAAAACCTCAAAAATATAATAGCTTAAATATACCATCTTAATTAAGGTTGATACAATGTTATTAATAACTCTTATCCTTATCATTATGTACATTCTTTTAGTTATTTCAATGTTTATTGTAATGTCCGATTTTACGTTACTAAAATATAAATAATTACACTATTAAAGTAAAATTATTTGAATAATAGTCGTGTGCGACTCATTAAACTTTAACCGGTTTTCTTTCAAAACATGTGCTAACTTTACCTCATTAATATATTTTCCGAAGATGTAGTGGCAGTTTTAGATGAAAAAAAAAACAATACGCATTAATTTTCGTGTCACGAATTTCTTGTAGGTAATATCTTACATATTCCGCAACCAAGCCTAAGATGCAAATGTCTAAAATACCTTCAAATTAGGAAGTTATTTCAAAAACATGACTATTTGAAATCACTGTTTGAAATATGCTATAGGTACTTTGTCTTTCCAACAATTTTTTTTCCCTACAGAATATCAACATTTATTACGTTAAAACAGAGCTATACTAATCGGTAGCAACGAATTCACTTTTATTTGTTTATAAAGTCAAAAGTTATTAGCCTACACCACAAAAACTCCAAAATCACATGAATGGTAAGGGACTGTATATAATCTCAACTGAACCGGTTATATCCGGTATTCTCGTGTTTTATAAAATCAGCTTCGTGTTTCTAGTGTCTGCTGTGTTCGTCTGACATACCGGTTTACAGTGCTTGGTTTTCCCAAAATGATAACCTTCCGTGACGTAGAATGTGTTAGGGTGTGCATGTAGTACCAAGTGGTGCAAATAGTATGTGTACTGTAGCATGACCGTACGACGTCTGTGTATGTTAATGTTTATGACGTCAACGAGTGTAATTAGAGAAGCGACTGGGTCGAGTTGCAGCTAATGTGTTGTGGAGCTGTCTATTAGGAGGACACATACAATGACACGGGGATGAAGCGGCGGACCGTAAACGCAAATTGTGGTGGTAGGAGAGGCGAAAGACAAATGTGGTCTGAGAATACGTGTTATATACTGGAGAACAGGTATTTGAGTTGATTAAAGAGACATTTTGTTAATTCAAGCTCAGTGTTGTCAATTCAGCTCCTGTTGAGTTCCCAGAAACAATAAACCAGACCCCACCGCTTCTATACTTAAGATAAAGTGAATAAGTGAACTAAAATGTTCACACTAAATACATTCTACATATAACTGCAATAGAGATTCACAAAGTCAGTTGGTATCTACATTACGTGGCATACAGATTATCCATTTAAGGTGTTATAACTGTTCTAAAAATAAAATGGAATTGGTATGTTCACTTAACCGTTATATCCTTCTTGCCTGCTGGTAAAATACAAGACTGTGTTTTTCTTGTGAGTCGAGTCAAATGTAGCGTGAATTCTATACTATAAAATAAAAAGGACTGTAAATGTTTGCTGCGTAAATGAGTAATGTACGCAGGGGGGGGGGGGGGGGGGGGGAGAGAAAAGTGACCCCTATATTGGAGATTAGTTACATTAAATTTAAAACAAGTTCTGCAACACAAAAAACATCAACAGTAGGCATATTACTGAAACTAAGTTTAAGCCATTGTAAGGGTTATTTTTCTTTGCTACACGGAACAATTCAATTCAAGCGTAAAGAATTTTCAAGGAGCGTACAAGAAATCAATATCACGTTTAAATCAATACCTATCATTCAAATAGTGCTACATCCAGCTATATTAATAATCGACGGTAGATAAATATCTTGACTATCAATTGTGATCCCTTTTAAAGCTATCATATTTATACATATATTTATCATATATATATATATATATATACACATACACATATATATATATATATATATATATGTATATATATATATATATATATATATATATATATATATATATATATATATATATATATATATATATATATGTATATATATATATATATATTTATATATATATACATATATATATATTATATATATAATTTTCATATAGGCCTACATTTTTTCCTTTGGTGGGGGTGACACCATGAGTTACCGCACCGGGTGGCACCCGACCTAGCGACGCCACTAGAAGTAATGTATTTTAATAAATTTCCAGTGTTGAACTATATAGAGACTAACATCAGTTTTAAATACTTAAATACGCCTTTCTTAACTGACAAACCGTCTAAGCCTTCAGACTAATCATACTTTGTTTCGATGAATCAGACAATCATTCAGACAATACAATATTTGTAAAGGATATTTTCATGATTTGTTTTCTATAAAAGCTGCTTGAACAAAGGGCACAAAAACACACACCACTTGTTTTATTGGTTATACAGGTGACTTGCCTATTGTCTTATGTTGTACTACCTAATCTATACAGATGAGGCATAAAGCATCACTTCCACTGTGTAAAACCACTAAATATATAACAAGCGGGGTATTTTCAAAATTAACGTGTGTGTACATATACACATAATTTTTTATCATAACTAATTCCTTTCACTTGAATTTGTTTTGTAAGTGTCCAATAAAAAGCGTTAAGTAGATTAAAATATATGTTTTTTGTCTGTGTGTTTTTCTATTTGTGTTATTATTATTCTTTTTTTTTTTTTTTTTTTTTTGTTAATTTCTTTGTCACTGGAAAGATTTTTTTTTAATTTCTATCGGCGCTGAAACTATTTTTAAATGTCTTTCAGCAAGCCTTGCCCAATAAGTCATTTTTGTGGGTGTGCTTCCTGAGGGTGGAGCCTAAAGCGGGTCGTCCCACCTACCCACTTCTAACTACCCTACGCCGGACCAAACTGTTTATATCATTCTATAAATAGGATCGGGGAATATGTCTGAACATATACCTTGAAGCTAAATACATATTTCACCACATAGTCAAGTAATTGTCGTGTTATATTGGCTTGCATATTGCCTAATGTTGTACTACCTAATCTGTACAGATGACTTTTCTATTGCCTAATGTTGTAATACATAATCTATACAGATGATTTGCCTATTACCTAATGTTGTACTACCTAATCTATACAGATGACTTGCCTATTGCCTAATGTTGTACTACCTAATCTATACAAATGACTTGCCTATTGCCTAATGTAGTACTACCTAATCTATACACATGACTTACCTTTTGCCTAATGTTGTACTACCTAATCTATACAGATGACTTGCCTATTGCCTAATGCTGTACTATCTAATCTATAAAGATAAATAGCCGATTGCCTAGTGTTGTATTACCTAATCTATACAAATGACTTGCATATTGCTTAATGTTGTACTACCTAATCTACACAGATAGCTTGCCTATTGCCTAATGTTGTCCTACTCAATCTATACAGGTGACTTTGTTTTAAACGTGGAGCCATTTGATTACGTTACATGCCCGTACATAATAAAATTTGAACAATGAGGTTATTTATTAGTTTTAATACCAGTGTAATATAAAGATTGTTACTGCCTGTAACGACGCCATTGCTGTCCATTAATTGTTACACATTCTTCATCCTTGCTCACATCTTGTTCATTGGTTCTAACTACGTTTTCATCTAGACCAGCAGTAGCATGTACCGTTTTAACTGAATAAATGCGCTCTATGAGACCCTCAACAAGAAGGAAGACAATCCAACCTATGTATCATCATACAACTTTCTAACGTTAACACAGTGGACATGGACGACACTTGAACAAAAACATATTAGTGGAAATAATATTTTCTGTAGGCCAACAAGAACAAGCCTTCGCTGTTTTAAATGTTAACAAGGGGGTCAACTGGATAATAAATGATTGTTGCTCTGACGTCCACACTAAAATACATTAACTATAGTTTAATTTCCCTTTTTCAAGGGTACCAGAAATATATATTATTTCTTGTAATAGCAACATCTAAATTATTTGAAGTGCACGATTTATAAATAGTATTTTTTTTAAATAAATGAGTTTTGTAATTTATAATGTAACAATAATTTATATCAAATATGTAAACCTTTAAGTAAATAATAGAAGTTTTATTAAAAATTTAAAAGATCTAATAATTTTCTTCATTAATTTAAAATGTATATTGACTGTTTTATAAATAAGATATGCATATTTTTTTTAAAGCCATAGCTTTAAGTTGTCTCCCTTGTCAGATTTTTAAAATTAAAACATTAACATAGGGGAAGTAATGCATTTTGTTCAAGCCAAGTTAACTTGTACTTGCCGCTGCTTAAAAAAAAAAATTAACATTTTCTAAACAGATTAAACATTGTCTTTAATATTCATGATTTCAACTGAGCAAATGATATTTAGACATAATGCTTAGACGCTTTGTAAGTAAGCAATCAGTTTTTCAAACCGATGGCAGGTGGACGAAATATGTGTAAGTATTAGCTCATATACATGTTTCTATCAAGTTTTGGGGGATTTTCGTTAACTGGAAGTGGTGTAAGTTACCGGTTAAACGTCCACTGATGTCATGTGATGGGGTCCACCTTGTGAGGCTAAAGATCTGTACTGTATCGTAATACAAAAACTCTAGGCGATAGCCATAATATCTATAGAGTCGATGGGCCCGTTGTTTAAACCACTGTACATACGTCTGGCCTTTCGCTCAATAAGTTTTAAAAAACGGTAAACAATAACGGCCTCGTTTTAAACAGCTGCATTCATTGGATATTTATAAAATATCACAAGTTTGATGTACTTACAGGTAAAAAGACGTGCGGTTATCTAAAGTGTTATGATACCTTTTAAACTGCTTAAGGGTCAATATTTCAGTAAAGAAGGTTTCAGTACAGTCGTGAAAGGGTATGGCTGAAGGGACCGACTGAGTTCAAGTCCGTGTTCTTTGAATTTGACCCCTAGTCAACCGTCCTTCACTATATACTTTATCATATTGCAGGTTAACATGTGCATTCTGCCCGTGTCTTCGCGTGGTACTCGAGTACTTAGTTGATTTAAATATATTCCAGGTATAGAAGTAGCATAAGAACATCCCGCGATTGGAATACGGTATTATTTAATACGGTGTAGATACATATTTTATCTACCGTCGATGCCGGCTTCTATGAGTGAGAAAAACTAAGACAACTATAATTTCTTTATCTAGTTATACATTGTAACAAGTATAAGATCGTTATAAACTGTCACAATTATAGCGTCGTTGTAAACGGTCAAAATTATAGCGTCGTTATAAACTGTTAAATTATAACGTCGTTATAAACTTCCATTCATGTGTTTTAAAACGACACAGACGAATAACGTAAGGTTTGGGAGTGTGGGTGTACTGCCCGCTTAAGGCTATGGAGACGTATTTGGTTTTCTGTTCAGTTAGTCGACATTTATTCGACTTCAAATATATTGTCCCCTTTTTTTTAACTATACGAGTCTTAGTGTACCCCACTGACAGTGGTGTGTGTAGGATTTTTTATTAGAGTGAACCGGGTATCTCTAAATATTCTGTGGTCGAGAAACACATAAACTCTACTTCATCTTCACGATGTACTTTCTTGTCTAAAAGGCGAACGTAATTACGAGTATGTATTTTTTTTTCTTTTTTATTATTGGTGGTGACCTAAGAGTAGTGGATTGCCTCCTCTGGTATTGAAAAAAAAATATATTCTTACATTTCAGGGGAGACTACTTATTTAAAACTGCTACACAAACTTAAAAAAAAATGTTTTTGTAGATAATTTAAACTATATGTTAGTTTTATTCAAAAATAAAAATTAATTTGTTTTTAAAACTTAATAAGGAGAACAACTACATATATATGTTTAAATGTATAGAAATATTTTTAAACATGGTTTTATACTGAACATAGACACATGAGTTGTTTTTTTCATAAACTGTTTTATTCAAGAGTCTGTAACAATTTTGTCATATCTCAAAACTTTAACACATGTAATTTTGGCTCCCGTTCTAATGGGACAACTACTCCATTAAAGGTAATCTATCGTTTTAAGTCAGAGGTCGGCAACCTTTTGATATGCAAGAGCCAAAAGTTAGAATTTACAAACTTTCCCAGTTTTTAAAGAGCCGCAACATTTTTAGTTCAATATTCGGTATTTGATTAGGATTAGGTAAATAAAGTTGATTTGTTATTTAAAATAAATAGCTTTAAATATGAAAAAATATTTATTCATATAAAAACATAGACATGTTTCGCCAGAATAGTAAAATTAGTAATGAAATAATATTATTTTAGGACTCAATTTCCTTTAGAAGCTGTTAATTTTTATTCATTTTTTCTTTACGGATATCACCGGCTCAGGAGGTGTCTCTCATTAGCCAGTCAGGCCTCAACACGGCAAACGCCGACTAACTGGCGTGGATATCGGTTTGAATAACTTGCATCGTTCGCTTCTATCATTTGGTTCTCACCAGGCTTATCTTCCATCCCACTGAACGCAAGGTAAAGTCGTACCCCACCATCCAGTAAAAATGAAATTATAGAACTATTAATATTTGTGCAAGGAGCTGAATAGCCGCATCTGGACCTAAAAAGAGCCGCATGCGGCTCGCGAGCCGCAGGTTGCCGACCCCTGTTTTAGGTACGTCAAATCGCCCGAGTCTAGTATTGTGAAAAACAGGTGACTCCTTAAATTTTAATAATTATTTCATATTTTTAGGACGATTTAAGTTTTCAAAAATACAAAAATGTTTGCTTGTTTCATTTATGTACCTGTTTTTAAACAATTAAATTAAAACATTTCAGTAATAAATGAAGACTAGCGATGTTTCCAACAGATGCAACCATGTTTATTTACCACGAGCCGACCCGCCGCTTATCATACGCCGCTATTTAGTTGTTTTATTTTCTACTTTTCAGTAATTCACAATTTGTGAATTCGACAGTACCAATGCTGCCACTGAAAATATTTGCTTTAAAACACTACCCCCCCCTTTTCCCTAACCCCGACCCTACACCCCCCCCCCCCCCCGTGAAAGCAGCCTCCTCTTAGTTACCTCTTGTAAGTTTAAAATCGTTTCAAAATAAATTATCTGCCCCTTATAGCCGTTACTAAACCCGGCTCTACGATTTGTAAATATTTAGCGTGACCACAGCTCACCAGACCATGTGGGGGTGGGGTGGGGGTGGTAGTGATAGTGATAGAGAGAAAGAGAGGGGACTTCAAGGATGCGCTTGCAGCTTGTTTTCTAGCGTCTCCCAGAAGAGAATTATATATACGAGCCGACCCGCGGTGTATCATGCGCCGCTATTTAGTTGTTGTTTTTTCTACTTTTCAGTAATTCATAATTTGTGAATTCGACAGTACCAATGCTGCCACTGACAATATTTGCTTTAAGACACTAAACCCCCCTTCCCACCCCATCCCCGTGAAAGCAGCCTCCTCTTCGTTTCAAACTAAATTATCTGCCCCTAATAGCCGTCACCAAACCCGGCTTGTAAACATTTAGCGTGAACACCGCTCACCAGACCATGTGAGGGGTGGGGGGGGGGGGTAGCGATAGAGAGACAGAGAAGAACTGCAAGACACGCTTGCAGCTTGTTTTCTAACGTCTCCCAGAAGATAATTATATATATATAGATAGATAGGTGGCAGCTCTTGCCTAATGACATTCATTTTTTTTTCCACTTATTTGACTTAGTGCAGACTTGATAATAAAGTGGCTCCATAAAATAAAATTATTACACGTCGCCTCCCAGGAAACCCAACGATACCGATTTATTAGTTTAATTTGTCCCTTTTTAAGGGGAGCCAAAAAATTTCTATATTTTTTCGTAATCACATTATTTGAAAGAATTACCATTATATTAAATTTAGTCTTTAAATAAAGCTAAAATTTTCTCTTTTTAAATTTTTATTGAATATTATTGAATATTCAATATGATTAAAAAACATATTTAACTTTACATTATTGCAGTTAGCCATAATTGTGTTTATAAATAATTATTTAATTAATATATATCTTTAGGAAATTGTATTAATTATTTATTCATTTATTTTTAGTGATCAATTTTTATAAGTTGTATCCCTTATCTAGTTTTTCCCAAATACAAAGGGGAAGTAATACATTTTGTCAAGGCCACGCCTAATGGAAACTTTAACTATTTGTGTTAGCAAAAGTAGAAAATAAATTATACACTAGTATTTAAATAACTATAAAGAAAAGCGTGGGTCTCTTCCTAAATATTAGACACTACTATTTAAATTAATATAAAGAAAAGAGTGGGTCTCTTACTAAATATTTGTAAAGGTATCCAATAGATACTAAAGTGACCCACGCTTTTCTTTAGCAGAAGTTCTGTGCTTATTGTAGAGTACTAACATTTGGTTCATGTACTAATAAAGCGCCACCTTTTGTTCAGTGCGTACATTGTTCATTCATTACTATTTTAATAAATCGTATCTATGCATACAATGTCGTTCACCTAAATAAAACGATGCTTAAGTTATTGTTATTTTAGAAACTGAAGCTAGAGTAAAATACAACTTCCATGTATAGGAAGACTTTCAAAAATAAATTAAAAAAGGATAATCTATTCATAAAATTATATATTTATAAATGAAATTTCTTCTACCCAACAGAGACAGTAAATTATTAAATGGCATTGCAGATTTTTATCTTAAATTCTGATTTACTCTGATTGAAATAGTTGCATTACTAAAATAGTATCAAGATGGAAGCAGACAGAACAATGAGTGGTAGCAATGGACTCACCAACACTTACATATAACATGCTACGACCATCCAAAACGTAGCTTACATTATTAGTACTACATTAAGACAACTTAAACCACCATAGACATACCGCAGCAACAGTCAAGAGTAAGAACGAGGACAGCACCACCACAGAAAAATACAACCATAAGCTGTCAAAACTAACGACACAGAAGACAGCACGACAGCAACAACCACACCCTTAAACCAGTCGACCTCAGCAGAAACACCAACCAGAGAAGAAACAATATATATTTATATGAGGTAGGTCGTTAGATAGGTAGGTAGGTAGGTAGGTAGGGGGGCGCGTCTTGATGAAATAAGATGAAATGCATCATTATGATGTGTGTTTAATCAGGGTATTTTGATCGAATGATTGTTGGTGCGAGAGATACAACGAATGAATGTTTGATGACGCGGATGAAAGAGAGTGAAGTTTTGGGATACGAACGGGTTGTTATGGTAATCAGGCTAGGCAGTTCGGACTAGTGAGAATGTAAGAGATGCTCCGTATAATGTCGGTGTCAAGGATAGTTTGATGCTTATTTAAACGAGAATAGTAGTTGAATAAATATTGAACAAAAAAATGACGCACCATGACACACATAGGTCACCAGTCACAGGTTTATGTACAACAGGAGACGAGTAGACAATACAGTGACTAGGATGTTTACAAAGACTGACGTGTACAGTGATATAGGGGATCAATCCACACAAATGTTGAAGTTTAGACCCTCGAGCCTCACCTTTTTGATCCCACTTTGTCCCCTCGCCAGGCTTTAATCCTCAGATTTTGAACACAACAACGAAGGATTTAAAGTACGTATACATAACGGTAATCGCCCGCCTCCATAGCGCAGTAGCTAAAGCACTGGTCTTGTAAACCAGGGTCGTGAGTTCAATCCTCACTGGGGGGCTGTGTATATTGAAGCGATCTGCTGCTCCAACTTAAAAAAAAAAGATCGACTAGTTACCACATAGTCTACGCGCTCATTGTTTACATTTTGGAATATTTATGATAGGAAGCGATGGAGTGGGGGCGTATTGTCAACCTGGTTAACGGGGCTGTAGCCTGAAATGTTGGTTTTATATCAAGACAGTAAATACGAATGATACGTAGTCCTTATGATAAGATAGCGACACAAAACATCACGTGACGTCCACTGCTCTGTCAAGACCATGGATCCGAAACAATATTTAATCTAAACAGGAATTTTAAAAGACAATACATCCCCTGGTCCTGACAGGCTGATGTCCAAATTTTACAAGGCTGCTCTTTTTACTGACACGTGATCAGGAAAACGCTTTTAATAGAGTGTCACATAGTTTTTTTTTTAATTTAACACAACACAATAAAAACATGTAGAAGCTTACTTTGTACATTTAAAAATATTATTCAACCATTTTTTTTATCATGATAATCGTAACAAAGCCTTTTCACATTTCTATAACTTCTAATGTCAAACTCTCAACGTTAGCCTCATATTCGTTAAATTGTCAAAGGCGATACACACGTAGCTCCTTGCAGGCATATCTTCTGGGAAGATCTCACCCCCCGTCCCACCCCCCTCCCTCGGGCCGAATAACATCTACCGCTCCCGAACGAAACAGAATGTATATAAAAAGTATATACGTTTAACAGTGTTCGCCCCCACCCCGTAAAGAAAGTCTTATTGTAATTCGACATACTATGATGCGTTTAATTTAAGAAAGGCGCGGGTTAACACCGAATGTATTATCACTTTCCTGTTGTTAGAAAAAAAAAGTTTAATTGTAAGGGAAATAACCAAATCAAATATATGAAACAATTACAAATCCAAAATCAGAAAACCAAAATACACATTAATTTTTTGTGAGACTTTTTACAAACACTTATACGACTGCTATGTAATACAACATGTCTACTAACACTAGATGTATTTAAAATAAATATTAATTCTTATTTTCACTTATAGACTAGAAACATTAACTTTATTATAATAATCATTCTTTTAGTATTGTTAAAGTACGCGTTAACATATGGTCAATTGTTCATTTAGAGAGTATTTCTGGATCCCTTGCATTAGGGACATAAATCAAATTAAAATTATAGTTAGTTTACTTTATTCTAAGTAGGTATATAGTTTTATTTGGGCGCCGAGGTATAATGAGTCATTAAGATACCCTTATTATACTGAACCTAATGGGTCACTGTCGTTCATATATGCAACATACATATTCAGCTTTTACAGTAAAAATACAATACATATATTTAACGTTAACAAAAATAAAATAAATAAAATAAATAAAATACAACTTTATTTCCAGTAAAATTCAAACACTTGCAAAAAGTATTATGTGATATGTTGTCTGTAATGTAAAAGAACCGTCAGACATGGCTGTCATTTATCTCCTATTTCCTTACATACCCAGGTTAAAACCATTTTAATTGTATCTATCACAGGTACAGGTAACATTCAAATCTACGGAATAGATGAAGTTGATATCACAATAAACAATAACAAAGTTGTATGCGTATATTTGGACTTAATAAAAGAATATTATATTTGCTATTACGGCTCTTATGTTTTATATATCTTTTATATATCACTGAACTAACTATTATTCAAAACAACACTGCTTAATAAACAAAAACAAAAAAGTTATATACACATTACATTTCATTTCGTTTTCATTTAAATGTATTATTTTCCATAGTAAAATGTCTCCTACATTGTACACATCTAAAAGATAAACTTATGTGAGGTAATATGTTATGTTAAGTCCACTGCCCTAGCGACAACACTATGTTACCTATATGTACCCTTCCTTCTTTTCTCGAACTGCAAACAATAATCTCGACATTTTTTTCTCAACGATGAACTTGACTACTCGATATTTACAAAAGACGATTACTAAACTCACGATTACTCAAAACACGATTCAACTATCCGATCTACCTGATACTCTCAGCTCACAATTACTCAGATCTCGATTAATATAAAAACACATTTCATCTAAGATATACGATCAAGTTGTTTTATAAAATTGCCTTAAGGAATTCTACGATATTTTCTCTTGCATCAGAAACCACAGCGGTCTGTGTGTAACCAGTTACTTGAGTTTAGTGTGTAGCCGCCAATCTACGATACTTCTCCTAAGTGGAGCCCTGGTTCTTCCCAGGACTGGATTTATTTCAGATTTGGCTTCGGTTTCTGTAACTGTCTTTTGTTGTATGTGGACGAGTAGTTAACCCATCGCACACATATGTCCCTGGGCGCCGACCTTAGGGGGCGCCAAAATGGGTTGGAAAAATAAATTGAAAGGTTGAGGGGGGTGCAAATCGAAAGTTTGAGGGTGGGGTGCAAATCTAAGATGCAAACCACTAAGCCTAGTGTTCCTAATATTTTATTATGTGATACCGGAAGAGTCAACCCCCTTTTAGGTAACCCAAAAGTAAAAACTGTAACTCGGTATTCCTGTGCTTGAAACATGGACTATTTTCAAACTTTAATATTATTGATGATACTTTGGCAGAACATCACTGTTTTCTGTAACTGCATTGTTACATTGATGCCGGCAGTAAGGACAATCCTATTTTATTGTATCATACGCCGCTATTTAGTTGTTTTATATTCTACTTTTCAGTAATTCATAATTTGTGAATTCGACAGTACCAACGCTGCCACTGAAAATATTTGCTTTAAAACACAGTAGCTCGTTAAGGACAATAACCCCCTTCCTTTCCCCAACCCCCACCTCCACCCCCGTGAAAGTAAACTTCTCTTAGTTACCTCCCCTATGTTTAAAATCGTTTCAAACTAAATTATCTGTCCCTTATAGTCGTCACTAAACCCAGCTCTACGATTGTTATGTAAACATTTAGCGTGAACCAAATCTCAAAAGACCATGTAGGGGTGGGGGTGGTAGGGAGCGCGCTTACAGCTTGTTTTCTAGCGTCTCCCAAAAGATACTTATATATAAAGATATCATTTGTTTATATACACATCACCCTTTCAAATGTCAGGCACCTAAAATGTAAATCACGAAGCCTGGAGTTCCAAATATTATGTTATGTGATACCAGAAGAGTAACCCCCCTTTTTGTCATTTGTTAATAAACTCAGCACCCTTCACGAATTCTAGGCATCTAAGATGTAAGCCACTAAGCGTGGTGGTCATAATATTTTATTATGTGATATGGGAAGAGTCATCTTTCTTTTTTTTTTTCAAATTTAAAGCTACCCCAGACCCTTTGTAATCTGTACTATTTTTTATTTTTATTTTTTAAATTTATTTTTGTACTTAACTCCTACAATAATTTCCCCTAGCTCCACTTATGTGGCTTTTTTTTCTTTCTGTATATATCAACCACCAGATATTGGACATGATGCAAATAATTGTCAATTTAACTGTTGTTACTGTTAAATGCGTGGTATTTTGTTTTATTGCAAATAAAAGTATTTAAAAAATGGGACAACAACATAAAATATTAAATGCAAGTGTATGAAGCCAATTCTGTCTTTCTGTTTCTGTGTTTTTATGTTGGATAGCTCGCTAAATCCGAATGTTTATACCAGAAGTTCGTCCACAATACAATAGTGTGAATACTGTTGGCTAGTTTGTAGAAAGTCAAATGCCACTATTGTATGTCATTGTATTTAAGTTGAATATTTGAAATGTGCAGAGGCGTAGCGACCCTTCCCGGCGCCCGGGGCGAACTTTCAATTATATATATATATATATATATATATATATATATATATATTATATATATATATATATATACATATATATATATATATATATATATATTATATATATATATATATATATATATATATATATACATATATATATATATATATATATATATATATATATATATATATATATATATATATATATATATATATATATATATATATATATATATATATATATATATATATATATATACTAGTACTAGCTGTACCCCATTGCTTCGCTAAAATGTACCCACCCCCTCCTCCAAGCGTGTAACGCTACAATGTCTGGTTATATTTAATTTGACAATAAGATATTTGTTTGTGAACTTTATTTAATTAAAAAATTGCAAGAAAATTTGGGAAAAGTAAATTAATAATCTTTTTTAAAAAAATCGATATCTTCAAAAAAGTTCATTGCTAATCAAACTCAGTACGAATTTCATTAGAAAAGTAGTAATATAATAATGTGGCTTAGCCAGGATCGTCTCATCGGGTGTAAGGGGGGGGGGGGGAGTTTAAATTTGTTCCAGCATTTTATAAATATAAATAAATAAATAAATAAATAAATATATATATATATATATATATATATATATATATATATATATATATATATATATATATATATATATATATATATATATATATATATATATATATTTATATTTATATATATATATATATATATATATATATATATGTATATATGTATAAGTAGTATATTAGGTCCCTTTTGGGTATCATTTTTGGCGGAGCAGGGGAGGCGCAGGTACAATGACATATAGTAAAATACTCGGGAGCAGGGAAGGGTGAAGGTACAATGACATATAGTAAAATACTCCCAGCCTGGCGCATCGGGAGGGTAAGGGTGGGTGAGCAGGATGCGCTGCAGGTACAACGACATATAGTAAAATACTACGCCAACTGGGGTTGGCGGAGCAGTGAAGGGTGAGTCACCTTTTGGTGACCTTGTGACGTAATTAGTAACATTATGACGTAATCATTGACCTAGTTACGTAATTTTAATGAGTTTTTTAATTAGTTTTAATGAGTTTTTTAAATTTTAATTAATTTTTGACCTAGTTACGTAATTTTAATGTTTTTTGATTAATTTGATTTTAATTACTTTGTTTGTGTTTTGTTTGTTTATTTTTTAATAAGTTTAATTAATTCGATTTTTATTTATTTTGTATTTGTTTGATTTTAATTATTTTAATTTTGTTTGTTTACTTGTTGTTTAATTTAATTACTTTGTTTATATTGTGTAATTTTTATTGACTAGTTACGTAATTTGATTATTTGTTTACTTTTAATTATTTTTATTGAGTAGTTACGTAATTGGATTTTAATTTTTTAAATTTTTAAATTTTAAATTTTATTTTATTAACTAGTTACGTAATTTGATTATTTGTTTGAAATTCATTTTATTTCTTTGATTTTAATTACTTTGTTTAATTTAATTACTTTGATATATTTCTTTTCTTTGTTGTTTAATTTGTTGGTTTGTTTGAATGTATGTATGTTTTTAAATTCTCCCCTACAACGAGCGTGTATTAGAACAGTCTTTGTATACCAACCTTTAACCAGACATGTAACACCTGTTACGTATCGACCCGCCCGCGAAGTTTTCTCACCGCTGCCCGTTTTAATGAGAATGTATTGATCGCAGCCGCTGGCCCATCACACCTAATTAAATTTCTGTTATGCTTCACCGAGTTACCCCCGCTCGGTTGACGGGTTATGGTAATTAACGACATACATTAAGTAGCTTTCCGCGAAGCACTTAGGTCATTATGCAACAGCTGTTGTGCGACAGCTGGTGCTGTAATTAGGCCGTTCAACCGGATAAATGACCGCGAAAATTGTGTTCTAATCACTTCAACTTCGGACTTCAAATCAAGCGTCACCGCGACTTATCCAGCCTGCGACCTCTGTTGACTCCTGAGACTAAACCCACGCCAGCTTTACCAACCATCACATCCACCTAACCCTATACGGACCACATCTTTTGTGCGTGTTTATTCTATTAAAGGTAAGGTTAATATTACTTTTTGTTTTAAGGGAGCTAACCCCATTAAAATACCCTTTAAATAAATATGTATCTAAATAAGTAGTCATATGTATTCCTTTTAGTGTACAACCGACCCTACGAGACAGACTAACCATCGACCGAACCTATTGAGCTACCTACCCATCCCCGAGGCACCCACTGAACCAAACGTTCCAGCTACATCCAACTACACCATTTCGGATCTCCACACACAGCTAACTTCACGTTCAGCTTACGCGTTCAAACCCATAGGTACGTTCATTTTTAATTTTGTTTTAAGTATGATTTTTGTTTCATGCATTTTATTTTATGTATTTATTTTTATTCTACAGCCAGTGACCTACCCAGTCATCCAACTACTAGACACTTCGTCAATAATGCAAACCGCCCAGTCTACCACCCATCCAGCCATGAGCCGTAACAAGTGTGACATATGCAACCGTGTGTTCACCCGCAAAGACGGTTTGACAAGACATCACGACTCTGTTCACCGCCGACAAGGACATCTCTGTACAACATGCGGGAATCTATTTACACGACTTGACAATTTAACAAGACATTGTAAAACAACACACACCAACCAAACATCACCGACCGACACCCCATCAGCAACCGATAGACAAACTCCACAACCACTATACGTGACCGACAGACAAACCATGCAACCCCTAGCAGCGACCCAAACAACTCGTACCATGACCAACACTATTCCATTAAAGCGACATACGATGTATGACGACATAACAAACAACAAACGCGTAAAGACTAACAACCACAGTGACGTTAATTCACACACCACTATTTTTCCTGTAGACGACCTACCCATGATACGTTATACATGTGACATATGTGAGCATGCATTCAACTGCAAACATGGTTTGAAACGACATCACGACTCTGTTCACCGCCGACAAGGACATCTCTGTACAACATGCGGGAATCTATTTACACGACTTGACAATTTATCAAGACATTGTAAAACAACACACACCAACCAAACATCACCGACCGACACCCCATCAGCAACCGATAGACAAACTCCACAACCACTATACGTGACCGACAGACAAACCATGCAACCCCTAGCAGCGATCCAAACAACTCGTACCATGACCAACACTATTCCATTAAAGCGACATACGATGTATGACGACATAGCAAACAACAAACGCGTAAAGACTAACAACGACAGTAACGTTAATTCACACACCACTATTTTTCCTGTAGACGACCTACCCATGATACGTTATACATGTGACATATGTGAGCATGCATTCACCTGCAAACATGGTTTGAAACGACATCACGATACGGCACACAGACGACGAAGACATACATGTAGAGAATGTTTGCAAGAATTTACAAGAAAATATAATTTAACGAACCACTATAAAATACCACACACCATCAAAACATTACCAGACGACACATCAGCGACCGACACGAATATCCCATAGGATGACTTCTCACAGACATCTCCTTACACCCAACACAGAAACTCACTTTCTTACTTTTATATTAAAAGACAAGTAGACACAATGTGACATCTCCCCTAGACTGTAGACCGATGGGGTTGTTTTTATTCAATAAAAATTTATTATATATGGTCTTTTGTGATTTTTTAATGTGTTATTGTTTTGTTACTTGTCCCTGAAAGTTATGTAACTCGGTATCCTGTATAAGAGGTATGACTGGAATCAAAATCACGGGAGAGAACGTGACGTACATCGCGATATTTGAAAACAGGGCGATGTTTAACCTCAACCAAAAAAGACAATGAACCTAGAAGGAAGACGAATATATATCTTAGTCTTGCAGCAGATTACCTTCCCATGTTCACTTTAGTATTACAGTTTTCATCAAACTTCTTTTTGACTTGAACTTCGTTAATTTTTAAGAAAGTTTACTTATACATAATACATTACGTCTAATGACAATTTTTTATTTTTACCACTCAATGTATTTTCTTTTTCTATATCTTACATTGTCATCTTAATTTTTGATCACCTTAGTAAAAATTTGCTTAAGATTATAAACTTCAAGTTTTAAAAAACAACAACGTTATAGTACGTCGTGTCAAATGACACACCGTTTAAAATGTCTACATTTAAAGTTCACCAAAATAATGACGTAAAATCTAAATATGATATGACGTTAGCATACATATCATTCAACCTAATCACTCTAAAGTACAAATCAATAATTTTTATTGATTAAGGGGCTGGGTGAGTTATTTTTATTCGGGTGCCCAGGGAAGGTTTGGAGTTGGTTGGGACAGATTTTATACACGAGTCGGTGACGTTTTCACCGAGGCAGGGTTCGAATCTAGACCATGCATGTTTTGGAATTGTTAGGGAGAGTTAAACTAAGGTCGGTGAAGTTTTCACCGAGGTTGGTTTTGAACTCGGAACATGCATGTTTTGGAATCGGTAGGTGTAGAGTCCATACTAGGGTCGGGGAGTTTTGCTAACACTGAGGCAGGTTGCAAAGTTGGCACATGCATGTTTAGGAATTGATGGTAGCCGAGTTCATACTAGTGTCGGTGAAGGTTGGTTTTGATCTCGGAACATGTATGTTTTGAAATTGTTGGTAACCGAGTTCATACTAGGGTCAGGGGAGTTTTTGTTAACACCGAGGCAGGTTGCAAAGTTGGTACATGCATGTTTAGGAATTGTTGGTAGCCGAGTTCATACTAGTGTCGGTGAAGGTTGGTTTTGAACTCGGAACATGCATGTTTTGAAATTGTTGGTAACCGAGTTCAGACTAGGGACGGGGGTGTTTTCACCGAGGCAGGTTACAAAGTTCGTATATGCATCATTGGAATTGTTAGGTAGAGTTAAACTAAGGTCGGTGAAGTTTTCACCGAGGTAGGTTACAAAGTTGGTACATGGATGTTTAGGAATTGATGGCAGTCGAGTTCATACTAGGGTCGGGGAATTTTGTTAGCACTGAGGCAGGTTGGAAAGTTGTTACATGCATGTTTGGGAATTGTTGGTAGCCGAGTTCATACTAGTGTCGGTGAAGGTTGGTTTTGAACTCGGAACATGCATGTTTTGGAATTGTTGGTAGCCGAGTTCATACTAGTGTCGGTGAAGGTTGGTTTTGAACTCGGAACATGCATGTTTTGGAATCGGTAGGTGTAGAGTCCATACTAAGGTCGGTGAAGTTTTCACCGATGGTGGTTTCAAAGTTAGTACAGGCATGTTTTGGAAGTGTTAGGGGCCGAGTTCATAGTAGTGTCGGTGAAGGTTGGTTTTGAACTCGGAACATGCATGTTTTGAAATTGTTGGTAACCGAGTTCATACTAGGGACGGGGGCGAGGGCGGCGGACAAAGTTGTCGATGTAGGTAGGGTGCAAGAGATATTCAACGAGGAGTGGTGTCTACAAGTTATGTATCCCAGTCTGTTGGAGTGGTTTCTAGGGGGTTGTGATATTAGTTGAATAAATATTTGTCTGTAGGATTGTCATACAGCCTTTGTCTCTTAAATGGAATAGGTATAGTGCGGGTAGTAGTAGTAGTACGGTCTGTTTATCTAACGGTTGGTATTGAGGTTAGTGTGATGACGCAAGGTTGGATGGGAGAAGGGGAACGGGGTTGCGGACAAAGGGAAGGGGAAGGGCGAATAGTGATAAAAATAACTCACCCAGCCCCTTAATCAATAAAAATTATTGATTTGTACTTTAGAGTGATTAGGTTGAATGATATGTATGCTAACGTCATATCATATTTAGATTTTACGTCATTATTTTGGTGAACTTTAAATGTAGACATTTTAAACGGTGTGTCATTTGACACGACGTACTATAACGTTGTTGTTTTTTAAAACTTGAAGTTTATAATCTTAAGCAAATTTTTACTAAGGTGATCAAAAATTAAGATGACAATGTAAGATATAGAAAAAGAAAATACATTGAGTGGTAAAAATAAAAAATTGTCATTAGACGTAATGTATTATGTATAAGTAAACTTTCTTAAAAATTAACGAAGTTCAAGTCAAAAAGAAGTTTGATGAAAACTGTAATACTAAAGTGAACATGGGAAGGTAATCTGCTGCAAGACTAAGATATATATTCGTCTTCCTTCTAGGTTCATTGTCTTTTTTGGTTGAGGTTAAACATCGCCCTGTTTTCAAATATCGCGATGTACGTCACGTTCTCTCCCGTGATTTTGATTCCAGTCATACCTCTTATACAGGATACCGAGTTACATAACTTTCAGGGACAAGTAACAAAACAATAACACATTAAAAAATCACAAAAGACCATATATAATAAATTTTTATTGAATAAAAACAACCCCATCGGTCTACAGTCTAGGGGAGATGTCACATTGTGTCTACTTGTCTTTTAATATAAAAGTAAGAAAGTGAGTTTCTGTGTTGGGTGTAAGGAGATGTCTGTGAGAAGTCATCCTATGGGATATTCGTGTCGGTCGCTGATGTGTCGTCTGGTAATGTTTTGATGGTGTGTGGTATTTTATAGTGGTTCGTTAAATTATATTTTCTTGTAAATTCTTGCAAACATTCTCTACATGTATGTCTTCGTCGTCTGTGTGCCGTATCGTGATGTCGTTTCAAACCATGTTTGCAGGTGAATGCATGCTCACATATGTCACATGTATAACGTATCATGGGTAGGTCGTCTACAGGAAAAATAGTGGTGTGTGAATTAACGTTACTGTCGTTGTTAGTCTTTACGCGTTTGTTGTTTGCTATGTCGTCATACATCGTATGTCGCTTTAATGGAATAGTGTTGGTCATGGTACGAGTTGTTTGGATCGCTGCTAGGGGTTGCATGGTTTGTCTGTCGGTCACGTATAGTGGTTGTGGAGTTTGTCTATCGG
Organism: Physella acuta; assembly: GCF_028476545.2. NCBI lineage: Eukaryota > Metazoa > Mollusca > Gastropoda > Physidae > Physella > Physella acuta. The sequence continues at coordinate 159,417 of NW_026731591.1, forward strand.
TTGCTGATGGGGTGTCGGTCGGTGATGTTTGGTTGGTGTGTGTTGTTTTACAATGTCTTGATAAATTGTCAAGTCGTGTAAATAGATTCCCGCATGTTGTACAGAGATGTCCTTGTCGGCGGTGAACAGAGTCGTGATGTCGTTTCAAACCATGTTTGCAGGTGAATGCATGCTCACATATGTCACATGTATAACGTATCATGGGTAGGTCGTCTACAGGAAAAATAGTGGTGTGTGAATTAACGTCACTGTGGTTGTTAGTCTTTACGCGTTTGTTGTTTGTTATGTCGTCATACATCGTATGTCGCTTTAATGGAATAGTGTTGGTCATGGTACGAGTTGTTTGGGTCGCTGCTAGGGGTTGCATGGTTTGTCTGTCGGTCACGTACAGTGGTTGTGGAGTTTGTCTATCGGTTGCTGATGGGGTGTCGGTCGGTGATGTTTGGTTGGTGTGTGTTGTTTTACAATGTCTTGTTAAATTGTCAAGTCGTGTAAATAGATTCCCGCATGTTGTACAGAGATGTCCTTGTCGGCGGTGAACAGAGTCGTGATGTCTTGTCAAACCGTCTTTGCGGGTGAACACACGGTTGCATATGTCACACTTGTTACGGCTCATGGCTGGATGGGTGGTAGACTGGGCGGTTTGCATTATTGACGAAGTGTCTAGTAGTTGGATGACTGGGTAGGTCACTGGCTGTAAAATAAAAATAAATACATAAAATAAAATGCATGAAACAAAAATCATACTTAAAACAAAATTAAAAATGAACGTACCTATGGGTTTGAACGCGTAAGCTGAACGTGAAGTTAGCTGTGTGTGGAGATCCGAAATGGTGTAGTTGGATGTAGCTGGAACGTTTGGTTCAGTGGGTGCCTCGGGGATGGGTAGGTAGCTCAATAGGTTCGGTCGATGGTTAGTCTGTCTCGTAGGGTCGGTTGTACACTAAAAGGAATACATATGACTACTTATTTAGATACATATTTATTTAAAGGGTATTTTAATGGGGTTAGCTCCCTTAAAACAAAAAGTAATATTAACCTTACCTTTAATAGAATAAACACGCACAAAAGATGTGGTCCGTATAGGGTTAGGTGGATGTGATGGTTGGTAAAGCTGGCGTGGGTTTAGTCTCAGGAGTCAACAGAGGTCGCAGGCTGGATAAGTCGCGGTGACGCTTGATTTGAAGTCCGAAGTTGAAGTGATTAGAACACAATTTTCGCGGTCATTTATCCGGTTGAACGGCCTAATTACAGCACCAGCTGTCGCACAACAGCTGTTGCATAATGACCTAAGTGCTTCGCGGAAAGCTACTTAATGTATGTCGTTAATTACCATAACCCGTCAACCGAGCGGGGGTAACTCGGTGAAGCATAACAGAAATTTAATTAGGTGTGATGGGCCAGCGGCTGCGATCAATACATTCTCATTAAAACGGGCAGCGGTGAGAAAACTTCGCGGGCGGGTCGATACGTAACAGGTGTTACATGTCTGGTTAAAGGTTGGTATACAAAGACTGTTCTAGTACACGCTCGTTGTAGGGGAGAATTTAAAAACATACATACATTCAAACAAACCAACAAATTAAACAACAAAGAAAAGAAATATATCAAAGTAATTAAATTAAACAAAGTAATTAAAATCAAAGAAATAAAATGAATTTCAAACAAATAATCAAATTACGTAACTAGTTAATAAAATAAAATTTAAAATTTAAAAATTTAAAAAATTAAAATCCAATTACGTAACTACTCAATAAAAATAATTAAAAGTAAACAAATAATCAAATTACGTAACTAGTCAATAAAAATTACACAATATAAACAAAGTAATTAAATTAAACAACAAGTAAACAAACAAAATTAAAATAATTAAAATCAAACAAATACAAAATAAATAAAAATCGAATTAATTAAACTTATTAAAAAATAAACAAACAAAACACAAACAAAGTAATTAAAATCAAATTAATCAAAAAACATTAAAATTACGTAACTAGGTCAAAAATTAATTAAAATTTTAAAAACTCATTAAAACTAATTAAAAAACTCATTAAAATTACGTAACTAGGTCAATGATTACGTCATAATGTTACTAATTACGTCACAAGGTCACCAAAAGGTGACTCACCCTTCACTGCTCCGCCAACCCCAGTTGGCGTAGTATTTTACTATATGTCGTTGTACCTGCAGCGCATCCTGCTCACCCACCCTTACCCTCCCGATGCGCCAGGCTGGGAGTATTTTACTATATGTCATTGTACCTTCACCCTTCCCTGCTCCCGAGTATTTTACTATATGTCATTGTACCTGCGCCTCCCCTGCTCCGCCAAAAATGATACCCAAAAGGGACCTAATATACTACTTGTATATATATATATATATATATATATATATATACATATATACATATATATATATATATATATAAATATAAATATAAATATATATATATATATATATATATATATATATATATATATATATATATATATATATATATATATATATATATATATATATATATATATATATAAACATATAGATACTAGTTGTACCCCGTTTCTTCGCTATGATTTAAAATAAATTGAAGGCAGTACTTTGAAGAAATAAGCAAAAACACACACTGTAGGCTGACAAAAAATGTATCACTCTAAACAAAAAGCAAACAAAGTATACACACAATACAACCAAAAACAATGAACGCAGCACAATCTTTTTGTAATCCTTGTAAAGAAAATTGACATAATGATTTCTAGAATATTAATTAAGACAAGCCAACCAGGGGAAATAATGGGGGGTAGGTTTATTACTTTAGGTCTATTATCCTAACCAGCGCATACCTAGGTGTGACTTTAATGTCGCTCTACACATTTTTTTACAGTCTGTCCTGTTTTAGGTGGTGAGTTGGGGGGAATAAGATGACTGTTCTAAACATACATATACAATTATAAATATATACTGATTTAGAAATAGATTATAATAAGAAACAGTGGTAATATAACAGTAACCCCCCCCCCCCATGCCTACGCCACTGATATAATACCATGCGGTTTTTTTTTATGTTTTTTTATGTTTCAAAATTTTAATTTACATAATTTTATATAAATCACAATATCGTGCAGTAATATCGATTGTTTCAACCTTTATCTTATATATCGTTTTCACTCAGAATAAACATTTACTTTATTGAAAAAAAAGCTCTTTATGTAAGAAAAAATGATGCATAACTACACGTAAATCCCTTTGTTTAATATTTATTCTGTATCCCTTACAGAAGGGACACAATTGATAATTTCAAGGGAAATAACTTAACCAAATAGCTGAAACAAATACGAATTGAACAACTCATAACAAAAATGCACGATGTCTATTACTGTTTTATTTATAGAATGTATGCAATTATTCAGTACTAGTTTTGGTAAAAAATAAAATACAACTTGTACCATATGTTCACTTATAATTAATAAACATTAGCTTTATTTTAATAATAATTATTTAAGTAGTGTTAAAATTTGTTTAATCATATATAACTTTATATAGTTTATTTATTTCTAGATCCCTTACGTAAGGGACAAATTAAAATAAAATAAACGGCACCTTTCGGTTTGGTGTGGAAAACATACCACTAAACATTATATTTGTTTTATTAAGCATGATCAAAAATATTAAAACAATAGAGTACACTTGTGTATTTTGTGTATTTAGTGACTTCAGCATTTTTCTGACATTATCTTTTAGAAACGGTATTTGCTCTTGTCGTTCTTCTTTATGAATTTTACAACAACCTATTTTTGATAAAGAACAAGAAACTAAGTATAACGATAGACTTTAATGAGTCAAAAGAGCCCAGTTTTGCATTCTTGCCCCATGATTACTTACGTACGGTTTCATTAAGCGGCCACCGTGACATGTCTATTAGATCAATCAAATTATCATTAGAACGAGACATAAAAAAAAAAATGAATAAAAGTACAGCGAAACGAATTAACAGCTGTGAATACAAATGCAAAAACACAATACATTTTTTTTTTTAATTTTAAGCATTTAAGGTACTTCGGTATAGACAATGAATATGTAGTTGGACAATCAATAATGGAAGAAAAGTGCAATTTTGTGTTATCAAACTCGAGTTGTTTGATTGGGCTGTAGACGGGATGGGTGCATGTCGGGTTAGCAGGGAACGAAAAAGCTGACTTTCTTGCAAACAGGGGTGCGAAAAAGTGACCGCTACCTCCCCTGTTAATATGGCGAATGTCTTGTGAGACTAAAGGAAAGTTTTAAACAGGAGAGGGAAAAGGAGTGGACAGAGGGGTCTAAAGCCCGGACCGTCTTCAAGCACATGAAGAGACCCTCTAGGTCTGACCCATGGTGGAATTTGCAAAGATGGCAACAGTCCATTATCACCCAGCTGAGGACGAGACACTGCCCGTCTAAGTCATACATGTATGGCCTACAGATTACCCGTGATGACCAATGTCGTCACTGTGGTAATGCCGTAGAAACGGTGGAACATGTCATCGTAGAGTGCCCTGGGATCGACGGGATCTGTGACGTGGATAAGCTCTTGTATAAGAACCTGGGGTTGATGAAGGACGTTTGCAATTTCGAACGAGAGTGGTGTCCTCTCGTACTGCCGCGCGGCGGACCGTGTGGCCTTACTCAGAAAACGGCATTAGACGAACCGAGTCCCCACCAGAACCAACTCGCAGCCCCTGCCGACGACCTAGTAGGTGTGCGGGTGGGAGGCAGGAATCAAAACCAAGTAGTCGTCGATCCGGCCATAGCCGGTAGATCGGGCGACAACCCAAGTTGGGCCGATAGCCGCGTAAGTGGCAGCTTGAGATGAATGCTTCACCCCCCCCCCCCACGTGTTCTAGCCTGGTTGCCCGAATGTACCTATTCGGCGGGGTACGGAAGGGCCACCATAGCTCAGACTTACCCACGGAAGCACGTAAAGAAGTATCCGCGAACGCCCTCGTCTACGTACTGGAGCAGGAGATAAGCCCGAGTCCAACCAGCAGGCGAGGGGGAAGGCAAGCCTGGTGAGAACCCACGGAAGCAAAGCGACCGACACCCAGTCTTCGAACCGATATCTCCGTCAGGCTGCCAACAGCCCACGTAAAGCCAGTTAGTCGGAGTACACTGCGTCGAGGCCGGCCTGGCTAATGCGATCGCAACTCTTTAGCTGCCGCACCGTGTTGTTCGAGTTCGATTACTGATGTTATTATTCTAGCAGAGATAGATAAAATACTTAAATACTTTTTCTGCGAAACAGGTGTATAATTTTATTTGAATAAATATTATTTCATATTTAACTTTTGGTTCTTCTTGCCGACCCCTGCCTTAGATAAAACTTTGAATCAACACCACACCTGCCGCAGTAATTTCGGTTTTATTATTATTATTATTTTAATGTGTCCCTTTTTTAGAGGGAGCCAAAAATTTATAATATTAAAATAAATTGTGAGAATTAACAAATGAAGAATTTATTTTATACAACAAATGGTCTTGAAATACAGCTAAAGTTTTTATTTTTCAGACTTTTAAAAATATTTAACGTGTTTATCAAAACGTCATATAGAAATATCGGGTCTACGACAAATTCCCGAAAGACACTTGCCCGAATGCCGTTTGCCCGAAGGCCGATTTCCCGAATGGACACTTGCCCGAATGCGACAAATGCCCGAATGGACACTTGCCCGAATGCGACAAACGCCCGAATGGACACTTGCCCGAAAGCGACAAATGCCCGAATGGACACTTGCCCGAATGCGACAAATGCCCGAATGGACACTTGCCCGAATGGGACAAATGCCCGAATGGACACTTGCCCGAATGCGACAAATGCCCGAATGCCACTTGCCCGAAGGCCGTTTGCCCGAAAAATGTTAACATTATATATTACTAAATAATCATTCGTAATCAATTTAAATTTAAAATGTTGGTAAACAAAACACATCTACGCAAAAAGAAAGTGAAAAAAATAATATTATATATTACCACGCAGAGATTTTAAATTAATTTGTATTTGATATTTTAAAAGTGTAGAAACATACTTTCTCTTCCATATATGAAATTAGACAAAAATACAATTTTCATTCATCTCCGGATTTTAAAATGAGTTTTGCTTTCTTTATTAAGTAATCGCTACAACACATTGTCTTAACAAGGTGCATTAAATGGAGATCAAACATATTTGACTACGTTTAGTTTTTAAATTTGCCACCTAGACCTCGCCTCATTCTTTTGTTAAATGATCACCACACAAGTTAAGCATAATAAGATAAACAAACAAACGCGCTCCTGTTCAATGTTGCGAGACGCCGCGCCGCCTACATCGTGTCATAAGCGCTATATAACCACCGCAACACATCGGCTAAACAAGGTGTTCAAAACAATCATCAAAAGAATGTTAAAAACACCGCCGCCAACATCACCTTACATTTATTAAACAATAAAGTTTCTCTTACTGCACTTTCTCAGTTTTGAAAAAAAAAAGCTAAATTTAAAAATACAAACAACTTTGCTTTATGCTTAGAATTGTGTTTATAATCATAATTTCAAACTTAAATTGATTAAAGAATGTCTATTTGGAAATATTATTTATTATCTAATATTAACATTTATCGGGCAAACGGCCTTCGGGCAAGTGGCATTCGGACATTTGTCGTATTCGGGCAAGTGTCCATTCGGGCATTTGTCCCATTCGGGCAAGTGTCTATTCGGGCATTTGTCGCATTCGGGCAAGTGTCCATTCGGACGTTTGTCGCATTCGGGCAAGTGTCCATTCGGGCATTTGTCCCATTCGGGCAAGTGTCTATTCGGGCAAGTGTCTATTCGGGCATTTGTGGCATTCGGGCAAGTGTCCATTCGGGCATTTGTCGCATTCGGGCAAGTGTCCATTCGGGCATTTGTCGCATTCGGGCAAGTGTCCATTCGGGCTTAAATTGATTAAAGAATGTCTATTTGGAAATATTATTTATTATCTAATATTAATATTTATCGGGCAAACGGCCTTCGGGCAAGTGGCATTCGGACATTTGTCGTATTCGGGCAAGTGTCCATTCGGGCATTTGTCCCATTCGGGCAAGTGTCTATTCGGGCATTTGTCGCATTCGGGCAAGTGTCCATTCGGGCGTTTGTCGCATTCGGGCAAGTGTCCATTCGGGCATTTGTCCCATTCGGGCAAGTGTCTATTCGGGCAAGTGTCTATTCGGGCATTTGTGGCATTCGGGCAAGTGTCCATTCGGGCATTTGTCGCATTCGGGCAAGTGTCCATTCGGGCATTTGTCGCATTCGGGCAAGTGTCCATTCGGGCGTTTGTCACATTCGGGCAAGTGTCCATTCGGGAAATCGGCCTTCGGGCAAACGGCATTCGGGCAAGTGTCTTTCGGGAAAACGTCCGGCTCCCAGAAATATCATATTCTTTCAGATTGCATTTTTTGATATAAATGTTAATTCAATTAATAGATTTTTTTGGCGAACTGTACTAATTACTTATTTATTTATTTTTAATTATCAATTTTGATAAGTTGTGTCCCTTGTTTTGTATACATAACCCTTATAAAGTGTTCGGTTTTCACCACGAGTGGGGTGAGGGAGGCAAGGGGGTGGTGTAGTGTTGAATTCACAAATTATGAATTGTTGATAAGTAGAAAATAAAACAACTAGATAGCGGCGTATGATACGTCGCTGGTGAAGCTAGATATTGTTTTATTGCTATAAAGATTACTCTATGTATATTTAATTAATAAGACCCGTAAAAAGAAATATAATATTATAATGTTTGCATCAGTCCAGATATTAAAAGAAATAACTACACAAGAACATTCAAAACATGTTAATTGAACCATTGTTGCATTTTTCACAACAGCTCGCTAGATCCGCCCCTGTGATACCCTCTTAAATGTGACCTGTGCTTGTGACAGATACAATGGACCCAAGCGAGAATAGTCTCAAAGGTATTCGAAAGGCCCATTAAATAATTATAAAAGCATGCGCTGTGTAATTAATATTATATGGCTATACAATCGTGATTGCGGTTTTTTTTTTCTTAAAAAAGAGTGGATGTATTCGACGTGTTAGTATTTTCGGTAATTAAACACAATTTTAAAAAAAACAAGCAGATGCAATTCGTTTTTCACCCGGTAATGGCGACAAAAACAATGCCATCCAGCTATTCGATAGGCTTACATTTTATTAAACAAGATTATGTTGTTTAATAACTGAATCTGCAAGTTATGTAAACAAATAACTATCAAACATGAAGTCTCTGGCAGATGAGGCTCGTTAGCTGGGGACAGCCACTCTTCTAGGAGAGACAACTCCAAAATCAAACAACTGCTGCCTTGTAGTTTGTTCTTGATTGCACAAAGACTATGGAAGCGAATAAAAAAAAATGGAAAATAGGGTGAAAATGGAGTCAAAGGCCACAATGGCGCATAATCAGTTGACATGTATTCTTGTATTAGAGTTAATCCATTCCAACACTAAAATGAACGAAGAAGAAGATCACGGAGTTCCTTTACAGCCAATCAATGTTTGTGTCACGAAAATGAAACAAACGGTTATAAAATGGGCTTGATGAAAATAAATAGAAATGAAACCATAAAGTAAAAAAAAATATTCTCAAGTTATCTGGATTTTCAACTTTTATAGTATTAATATTAATTTTTAAAAATTATTCTTAGGCTTAACCTAAAATTGTAGCCTATTTTTAATTTTTTTTTTTACGGCCGCTATGAAGTTAACATATAAATAACATTTCATTTTTTGTTCATGTCTACAATATGTTATAACGATTCTCGTCAACTCGGTGACCTCCATTTTATGCTAGAAGTCATTCTACGATAGGATAGTGTGAGTACTGTAGGATATTTTCTGAAGTTAAATGCCACTATTGTAGATCAATCTATTTTCGTTGATAGGTTGATAGATATATGTGGAAATTTATGTTAAAAATAAGACCTTGCCCTCTATCATGACATGAGTGAACTATGTGAGATAGTAGAACGTCTGAGAGTTGAAGTAAAGGGTGAGCGACCACTCAATATGTTGTTTCCGTGATTTCGCTCTTTGATTTAAACAACCTTAGTTTTATTTTAATACATTCAAATCAGCAACAACAGAAAGCAACAGTATTTACTCTCAAGTGCAATATTACTTCGAAATCAGATACGTTGATTTTATCGATGTTTTAATTTAAAATAATGTTTACACATGTTATTAGAGCGAGTAGTTGACAAAGCCCCCCCCCCCCCCCGAAGAGAAGTCTGGGAGAAACTTTGCTCGAGTTTGATAACACAAAATTGTACTTTTCTTCCATTACTGCTTGTCCAACTACACAGAGGCGTAGCGACCCTTCCCGGCGCCCGGGGACATACTTCCAATTTGGCGCCCCCTCGAGAGCATATTTTCGATTTGCATCCCCCCCTCGAACTTTTCATTTGCAACCCCCCCTCAAACTTTCAATTTGGCGCCCCCCCTAAGGTCGGCGCCCGGGGACATATGTCCCCCCCCCCGCCCCCCCCCCCCCCTCGCTACGCTACTGCAACTACATATTCATTGTCTATACCAAAGTACTTTAAATGCTAGAAATGTAAAACAAATAAATACAAAAATAACAATTTATGTTGTGTTTTTGAATATTTAAGCTATGTATTCACAACTTTAATTCGTTTCGCTGTATTTTTTTAATGTATCGATCTAATAAGAATGTGATCTACTAGACTGTGTCCTCTTAATTTAAACATACGTAAGTCATTATGTTTAAACGCACACACACACACATACACATTGGGCAAGAATGCAAAACTGGACTCTTTTACTCATTAAAGTCTGTCGTTAAACTTAGTTCTTTGTTCATTACCGCAAACAGGTTGTTGTAAAATTCATAAAGAAGAAAGACAAGAGCAAATACAGTTTCTAAAAGTCAATGTCAGAAAAATGCTAAAGTTAACATAAATACCCAAAATACACAAGTGTAGGCCTACTCAATTGCTTTAATATTTTTGATCAAGCTTAATAAAACAAATATAATGTTTAGTGGTATGTTTTCCACACTAAACCTAACGTTACCGTTTATTTTATTTTAATTAGTCCCTTACGTAAGAGATCCAGAAACAAACCGATTACTGCGAGAGAGTGAGATTAAACAAATGTTAACACTACTTAATTAATTATTCTTAAAATAAAGCTCATGTATATTAATTGTAAGTGAAAATATGGTAAAAGTTGTATTTTATTTTATCCTTAACTGGTACACAATTTTTTGTCTACAAAATAATTGCACACATTGTATAAGTAAAACAGTAATAGACATAGTGCATTTTGTTATGAGTTGTTCGATTCGTATTTGTTTGAGCTATTTTGTTAAGTTATTTCCCTTGTATTTAAAAATTGTGTCCCTTCTGTAAAGGATACAGAATTAATAGTAAACAAAGGGATTTGCGTGTAGCTATGCATTTTTTTTTCTTGCTTTAAAAACTTTTTTTTTAAATAAAGTAAATGTTTATTCTGAGTGAAAAGGATATATAAGATAAAGGTTGAAACAATCGATATTACTGCACGATATTGTGATTTATATAAAATTATGTACATTAACATTTTTAAACATAAAAAAACCACGTCGTATTATATTACTGCTTTTCCAATTAAATTTCTACTGCGTTTTAATTAGCTATGAACTTTTTTGAACATAACAATTTTTTTAAAAGATGAATTTACTTTTCCTAAATTTTCTTGCAATTTTTTTAACCAAATAAAGTTCACAAACAAATATCTTATTGTCAAATTAAATATAACCAGACATTGTAGCGATAAACGCTTGGTGGGGGGGGGGGGTGGATCGCATCAAAGCAAAAAAAAAAAAAAAAAAAAAAAATATATATATATATATATATATATATATATATATATATATATATATATATATATATATATATATATGCACACTTTACACTTTAATTGAAGTTCCAAAATGCATTCAACTAAATCTGAAAACTCACGAATTGTTGGGGATAAGGACTTCTAAAATGATTGAGCTGATATTAGAGAAAACAATGCTAGAACCTTCTGTGTTAATCGCTGACTAAAGATTAGCACATAACTATTATTGACTTTCAACAATTTAAATATTTTTGTTTTGTTCACTGGCCACTTGACATGTCTGACTCGACATGATGGTGGCCCCAACACATTGGGCCACAACACGGGTGGCCAAAGGCCATATAGATCTCAACCTATGGGCCACGATGATGTGACCTCTGAGAACGGGTTGTAGCGGGTTGTTGTAGTTTGGGTTGAACTTTACCAGGAGGCACCTAAATGTATTTCTTTATCAAATCATTGTCCCATTTATAGATTTCATGCAATATTTTACTGTTGGCTTTGTCAACTTATTGCTCTAATAACATGAGTAAGCATTATTTATAAATTAAAACTTCAATAAAATCAGCGTGTCTGATTTCGGAGTAATATTGCACTTGAGATTAAATAATGTTGTTTTCTGTTGTTGTTGATTTGAATGTATTAAAATAAAACTAAGGTTGTTTAAATCAAAGAGCGAAATCACGGAAACAAAATATTGAGTGGTCGCTCACCCTTCACTTCAACTGCCCAGACTGTCTACTATATCACATAGTTCACTCATATCGTGATAGAGGATTGTTATTTTTAACATCAACTATCACATATATCTATCATCAAAAATACAGTGATCTACAATAGTTTCACTTAACTTCTACAAACTATCCTACAGTACTCACACTATCCTATCGTAGACTGACATCTAGCACAAAATGGAGGCCACCGAGTTGACGCGAATCGTTTTATTATATTGTTGACATGAATAATGTTTTTTTTTTACTTCATAGAGGCAATAAAACAAAAAATAAAACAAAATAAAAACTTATACCAAAAAATAATTTAGAAATTTTATATTTTTAGAATCAATGTTATAAAAGTTGCAAATCCAGATAACTTGAGAATATTTTTTTTTTTTAGTTTAAGGTTATATTTCTATTTATTTTCATCAAGCCTAAGTTATAACCGTATGTTTCACTTTCGTAAGACAAACATTTATTGGCTGTAAAGGATTCTCGTGATCTTATTCTTCGTTCTTCAATTTAGTGTTGGAAGCGATCACCTCCAACACAATTAAGTATACATGTCAACTGGTTATGGGACAATGAGGCCATTGACTCCAATTTCACCCTATTTTTTTCTTTTTTTTTGGATTTGCTTCCGTAGCCTTTGTGCAACCAAGAACAAACTCCAAGGCAGCAGTTGTTTGATTGTAAACTTGTCTCTCCTAGAAGAGTGGCTGTCCCCAGGTAACGAGCCTCATCTGCCAGAGACTTCGTGATCGATCATTATTTGTTTACATAACTTGCAGATACAGTTTTTAAACAATATAAGGTATTTTGTATGATGTTGGTTTTATATCAAGACAGTAAATACGAATGATACGTAGTCCTGGTGACAAGATAGCGACAAAAAACATCACGTGACATCCACTGCTCTGTCAAGACCATGGAACCGAAACAATATTTAATTTAAACATGAATTTTAAAAGGCAATACATCTCCTGGTCCTGACATATTATTCAACCTTTTTTAATTATGATAATCATAACAAAGGCTTTTCACATTTCTATAGCTTCTAATGTCAAACTCTCAACGTAACTAACACATCACCGTTAGCCTCATATTCGATGAGTTGTCAAAGGCGATACACACGTAGCTCCTTTCAGGTATATCTTCGGGGAGGATCTCCCCCCACCCCTACCTCCGGGCCGTAGAACATCTACTGCTCCCGAACGAAACATAATGTATATAAAAAGTATATACGTTTACCAGTGTTAGCCCCTACCCCGGAAAAAAAAAAGTCTAATTGTAACTGGACATAATATGATGCGTTTAATTTAAGAAAGGCGCGGGCTAATATATTATCACTTTGCTGTTGTTAGAAAAATAAACCGGGAGTGATCTCCCCTAAACTTTCTCGAATATTCTTATATAACTTGGAATATAGACATGATTTTTAATTACTTAAACTTTTAAAAATAGAATAGAATCTCATAGAAAAAATAATTGCGCACCAAGCGAACGCCAAAACAAAATGTGCATAATAGTGCGCAATATTATTATTACTTTATAAATTTACATGCGTTTTTTGAGAAATCGGAAATAGCGTAAATTAGTACTTCCGGTCAACGGAAATTACTCAAAATTTGATAGAAGGTAGAGAATTAGATCTTTTACTTACATGTGAAATTTCATTGATCTATCTGAAATAGGACTCAAGTTATAGGCTTTTGAAAAATTCAAAGTAGAAAAAGTACCACTTCCGGTTATCAGAAATCGTTCAAAAGTTGAGCAGTATCTACGATTTTGATAAAATACTTATATATAAAATGTCATAAACCTAGCTGTAACGGTACGCAAGTTATCGTGTTTACACACAATGTGACACACAGACAGACACACAGACATACGGACAAGATTGCAAAATTATGTTTTTCCGTACGAAGTGTCTACTCGGAATAAGATTTTTCGGCAAAAGATAGTTCTGCGCATGCGCAGTGACCTATGGCTAGGGTTAGAATGAGGGTTAGGGGTAGGATTAGGGATAGGGTTAGGGATAGGATTAGGGCTAGGGTTAGGGATAGGATTAGGGCTAGGGTTAGGATTAGGGATAGGATTAGGATTAGGGATAGGATTAGGGATAGGATTAGGGATAGGATTAGGGATAGGGTTAAGGATAGGATTAGGGTTGGTATTAGGGTTCTGCGGTTGTAAACACTCGCATGCGCAGTACCATCGAAAACATCGCCGCTAAGTCGTAGTTTCTCTCCATTGCGCATGCGTATCGCATGCGTATCTTACTCCGACTAGAATCGGCCTTTTCCGTATCAGTGAGGTGTAAAACGTCGAGATTTGTAAAAATCTCGATTTTTTTTTTGCACGATTACAATACTTTCTCTATAGGCCTACTTGGTATATACGAGAAATTAAAAATGTTTAAATGCAAGGGAAATAACCAAATTAAATATCTATAATAATAGTTTCGCTGTCTGTCTATCTGACAAGAACGCTCTGTCTGACAAGAACGCTCTGTCTGACAAGAACGCTCTAGAGAAAACACAAGCAATTTAAAAACATGCACAGTAATTCGAAAAACGAAATATGACGTCGACACATTTAGCGTAGAGTAGAATATAATCTCAAACCAGAGAGTGCACACAGTAATGTAATGACGTCATTTATTCTCGCGTAAGTAAACATTGAAAAAAAGGAAATGTTGTCTAATCTAAATGGTTTGCGTGAAGAGTTTCTTGCATACAATTCTTCGGGTAGGGGCGAAGCCCCACCCCCCGCGTAAGAACGTCTGAGCCCCCCCCCTCCCCAACTCAAAAGAAATTTCCTCATCGATACTCTATAATAAAATTACCGCCTAATTAATGTGTCTAATCTAAAAAGTGGTTTTCTTGCAATGGGACGGTAGACATGTTTTTTTTGGGGGGGGGGGGGGGGGGGGGGTGGAGGGGTGGGGGGGGGTGTGTGGGGGGGTGTGTGGGGGTGGGGGGTGGGGGTGGGGGTGGTGTGTGGGGGGGGTGGGTTGGTTTCAGTGTTTCTTTCAGACTTTTTCCTCCCCGGAGAGGGGTGGGGGTACTTGAAATTTTCGGGGGCGGGGGTAGAATTTTCTGGGAGGGGGCGGACACTGGAAAAAGTTTATAATTATATTTCGTTGAATGGGACGGTAGACATGTTTTTTTTGGGGGTGGGGGGTGGTGGAGGGGTGGTGTGGGGGGTGGGGGTGGGGGGTGGTGTGTGTGGGGGGGGGTGGGGGGTGGTGTGTGGGGGGTGGGTTGGTTTCAGTGTTTCTTTCAGACTTTTTCCTCCCCGGAGAGGGGTGGGGGTACTTGAAATTTTCGGGGGCGGGGGTAGAATTTTCTGGGAGGGGGCGGACACTGGAAAAAGTATATAATTATATTTCGTTGAATGGGACGGTAGACATGTTTTTTTTGGGGGGTGGGGGGTGGGGGCGGTGTGTGGAGGGGGTGGTGTGTGGGGGTGAGGGGTGGGGGTGGTGTGTGGTGGGGGGTGGGGGTGGGGTTGGTGTGTGGGGGTGGGGGGGTGGGGTGGGGGTGGTGTGTGGGGGGTGGGTTGGTTTTAGTTTAGAGAAAAGAGACAGCACTATCAGCCTAGCGCCCGTTGTACCCTTCCTCAACGGGCCATTTTTCTCGTATATATATAAGATGCAAATCCAAAATCAGAAAACTTAAATACACTAAAGTTATTACAGACTTATAAAAATACGTATACTTCTGCTTAATGATCAAACATGTCTACTAACACTAGATGTATTTAAAATGCAAATAACATCTTATTTTCACTTAGCGATTAGAAACATTAACTTTATTGTAACAAAACTTCTTTTAGTATTGTTAAAGCACGCAATACCATACAGTGGATCACGGGGTTTTAAACTTTATTTCTGGATCCCTTGCATAAGGGAGAAAATCAAATTAAAATTATAGTTAGTGCAGGGGTCGGCAACCTGCGGCTCGCGAGCCGCATGCGGCTCTTTTGATATCAAGATGCGGCTCTCCAGCTCCTTGAATAAATACTAATAATCTTAATAAAAAAATAAAATATTTGAAATAAAAAAATGTTAGTGGCTCTTTAAAACCATGGAAATTTTGAAAATCGTAACGTTTGGCTCTTCCGCTTCAAAAGGTTGCCGACCCCTGAGTTAGTGTAGTTTTTATAAGTATAGATTTAGTTGGGCCCCGAGGTATAATGGGTCATTAGGATACCATTATTATACTGAACCGAATGGGTCGCTGTCGTTCACGTATGCAGCATACATATTCGGCTTGTACAGTAAAAATACAATACATATATTTAACGTTAACAAAAATAAAATACATAAAATATACCTTTATTTCCAGAGAAATTTAATCACTTGTAAAAAGTATTATGTGATATGTTGTCTGTAATGTAAAAGAACCGTCAGACATGGCTGTCATTTATCTCCTATTTCCTTACATACCCAGGTTTAAACCACTCTAATTATATCTATCACAGGCACAGGTAACATTCAAATCTACAAAATAGATGAAATAGACATCAAAACACACAAAAGAAAAAAAAAGTTGCATGCGTATATACGGACTAACTAAAAGAATATTATATTAGCTATTACGGCTCTTATAATTTTTTAATCTTTTTAACTGAAATAATTATTATTCAAAATTACACTGCTTAAACAAAATAAAAGATATTTACATATTATATTTCATTTCGTTTTCATTTAAATGTATTATTTTCGTTAATAACACGTCTCCCATATTTTACACATCTAAAAGATTAACTTAGTCGAGCGAGTATGTTATGTTAAGTCCACTGCCCTAGTAACAAAACTATGTCACCTATATGTACCCTTCCTTCATTTCCCGAATTGCAAACAATAATCTCGACAATCCTTTCTCAACGACCAACTTGGCTACTCGATATTTACAAAACACGATTACTGAACTCACGATTACTCAAAACACTATTCAACTATCCGATTCTGTCTACCTGATACTCTTAGCTCACAATTATTCATATGTCGATTAATATAAAAAAAAAACACCTTTCATATAAAATAAACGTTCAAATTTTTATATAAAATTACCTACAATATTTTCTCTTGAATCGGAAACCATAGCGGTCTGTGTGTAACCAGTTACTTGAGTTTAGTGTGTAGCCGCCAATCTACGTTTTTATTTTCTTAATATAAAGGACTAAAAATGACAAACTACTAGAAGGATGTTTGATTTTTAAATATTTTTAGGTCCATCTTTCAGTATTCTGCTTTGCTAATTCTTTAATCTGTTCTGGCCTCAACCCATACTACCAAGTACCAGATGCAATAACCATTACCTCCCCTGCATGAATAGAACAAACACATAATAAGGGAGAGAAGGATTACAAATTGAGAAAATTAACATTAAAATAACAACATGTACACGCACAAAAAGTGAACGGTGATTAATTAATTATTTCTCTGAGTTACATCTACAAATAATTTTTGTATTCAGAAATGTAAAACTATATTTTTTACGTAAACATAATTTTTATATATATGTTTAACTCACAATACAAACACGCAGACTTTCTTACAGATTTTTTTACACAATTTGTGTTACATGTCTCTCCCCAGCATGCCACCTAATTTTATGTAGGCCTACTCAGTTACTTTGATCCCTGGAATGGGACAACTGAAGCAGGAGAGTAATGAACGTCGTTTTTCCCCGATTATATTAAGAAAGAATGACTGTCGTCTATGTTTGAGATAAAAATGAATTAGAATAAAAGTTACATCTGGTTCAAAAAAAAAAAAAAAAAAAAAAAAGAATGTGACAACTAATTTAAATATCAAGTGCAAGTGTTTGGTTCCACTTTCCACTTCTGTCTATCTGTGTCTGTATTTGTATCTTGGATAGCTCGCTTTACCCGAATGTTTATGCACGCAGATTGTCCACGATACATTAGTGTGAATACTGTTGGCTAGTTTGTAGAAGTTAAATGCTCCTATTGTACATCATTGTATTCAAGTTGAAATATGTAATAGTTGATGTTAAAAATAATATGTTATCCTATCTCATAATATGAATACATTATGTGTGATAGTAGAAAGTGTCAATTATTACAATATTACTCTGAAATCAGACACGCTGATTTTATTTAAGTTTCAATGTATAAGTTATGTTTACCCCTGTTATTAGAGCGAGTAGTTGACAAAGCCAACAGTAAAATGTTACATCGTATCTATACATGGGACAATAAACTGATAAAAAAATACATTTAGGAGCCTCCTTGTCTCGTGCAACCAAAACTACAACAACCTCCATAAACCTTTGTCAGAAGCCACCTAATCGTGGCCCATAGGTTGAGAGCTATATTGCTTATGGCCGCCCATGTTGTGGCCCAAAGTGTTTTGGCCATCATGTCGTGGCCAATAGGTTGAGAACTATACTGCTTATGGCCGCCAAGGTTGTGGCCCAGTGTGTTTGTGCCATCATGTCGTGGCCCATACGTTGAGATCTATACTGCTTATGGCCACCCATGTTTTGGCCCAATGTGTTTGGGCCATTATGTCGAGTCAGGCATGTCAAGTGGCCAGGGTATTGTCAACATAATATCTTGATTTCACAGCGTGGTAAAAATAACTATTAAGGCCTTATTGAAAACACACAGTTTGTTAAGGAGAGTGATTCAGCTATGGCGAGCCGATGGTTGAAATTATTAAGTCCCATATAGTATATCGGGTAAATAGTCTATTATTGATATGTCCGTAAGTTGTATTATATTTCGTTGGGTATGATAACGATGAAATTCGATATTATATATTTTATAAATCTGTATATAACGGAAAAGGTTCGATAAATAGTCGAGATTTCCCAAACATTGTGCTTAATTGTTATATAATTGTGTTTTTTGTTAATAAAATGAAACCGTGTATAATTAGAAAGTTGCGTAATCTACATACAATGATAATTATTTTCAAATTAGTTTTTTTCTGTTTATACTTAGAGTCAACATTATGGATCGTTTGATTTCAATTTTGAGATTTGGGGGTCAGTGGCGAACCGTGGTCGGTTGTCACCCGGTGCGGCACTTTTTCGTGTCACCCCCAGAGGCGTAGCGTCCCTTCATGGGGACAAACTTTCAATTTTCCCTTTGCACCCCCTCCCTCTAACTTTCAATTTGCACCTCTTAAAAGACTATTTAACACTAGAATTAATCACTTAATTAAGTGGAATTATCATTTTTCTCTATATATTTTGCTATTTTTTTGCCTTGGTGTCACCCTCCCTAAATTAAATGTCACCCGGTACGGTCCACACCCCCGCACACCCCTCCCCCCCCCCCCTCGCTATTCCCCTGCAGTACAGACATCTTTTGAAAAGTAGTAATTTAATAGGATGTGGTTTTTTTATGTTTCACAATTTTAATTTGCATTATTTTATATAAATCACAATATCGTACAAAATTTCGAATTTTTCAACCTTTATATTTTATATTGTTTTCACTCAGACTAAACATTAACTTTATTAAAAACATTTTTCTTTAAGTAGCAGCAAACTTGCACAACTACACAATCCTTTCATTTAATATTAATTCTGTATCCCTTACAGAAGGGCACAATTTGTAAATACAAGGGAAGTAACTAATTAAAATCACTCAAATTAAAAAAATCGAACAACTCATAACAAAATACACTATCTCTGTTACTGTTTTATTTTTTAAAAGTTTGCAGTTGTTCAGTAGTCAAGAAATTGTGTTTTAAATATACATAAAATAAAAATACAACTAACACGATATTTTCACTTAGAATTCAGATACATTAGTTTTATTTAAAGAATTGTTATTTAACTTGTATTAAAATTTGCTAAGCTTGAATATAAATAGTTCTTTCTAGCTATGTCTGAATCCCTTAAATAAAGAAACAAGAGTAACATTGATGAGTGTATGTCAGGGGTCGGCAACCTTTTGAAGCGGAAGAGCCAAAAGTTACAATTTTCAAAATTTCCCCGGTTTTAAAGAGCCACTAACATTATTTTATTTCAAATATTTTATTTTTTTATTAAGATTATTAGTATTTGTTCAAGGAGCTGGAGAGCCGCATCTTGATATCAAAAGAGCCGCATGCGGCTCGCGAGCCGCAGGTTGCCGACCCCTGGTGTATGTCAGGGATCGGCAACCTGCGGCTCGCGAGCCGCATGCGGTTTGTTTTGATCTCAAGATGCGGTTCTTCGGCACAAATATTAATATTTATTCTATTTTATTTTCAAAACTCATGAAAATATTGTTCTGCAACACTAGGTAATGAATTATATAATCACAATCATAAACATAAACAATAAACACTCGCTATACTATTAGAATACTTAGGTACTCCCCTATTTTATTTTCAATGTGCTTCCTATTAAACTGTCCATCCCTAATTGAAACATTCAACTTCATGGCGGATATCACAAAGAAACTTAACGAGCTAAATGTAAAACTGCAAGGAAAGGAAAAATCAGCTAGAGAAGTGGATATTTCGAAAACAAATATTACTTTTTTTGTTGTTGAAGACACTGAGAGCGGTATATTACTCTAGAAACCAATGCAACTATTAGCATGAATTGCTTGAGCATTATAATAAACACAATGAAGGATGGATTTGAGCAATTCAAAACAAATGCAAGTACTCTGACGTTCATAGTAGAATATCTCAGCACAAAAACCAATGAGACTAACTTTGAGCTATTTGGAATTGATGCTGGTTTGCTTTAAATGCAATTCCTGGATTTGAAAACGACTCATATGTGGAGCGGATAATTCACAAAACTCAAGACGAGGTAAAAATAGTTGAAGGTTCAGTAAAACATGCACCTTACGCTGCACAGCTGGGCAGCTGTAAAAATTGAGGCACTCATACGTGACGCATGGAATAGATTTGCAGGATGGTAACATCGAGAAGTTGACATCTGAGTGCTGACGATCTTTAGGTCAATATATTCGTGCTAGCAAGAGTTTTCTTACATGAATAGAATAAAAAGTAAAGTAAGACGCCAACTAACAACTAAAAATCTAGAGGCGTGCTTGAAACTTAAAACAAGAAGTTATGAGCCAGATTTAATTAAACTTTTAAACGGCATGCAAGGTCGATGCTTCAATTGATGTATGTATATATATATATATATATATATATATATATATATATATATATATATATATATATATATATATATATATATATATATATATATATATATATATATATATATATATATATATACCTAATCCTAAATATTGAAACACAATGTTAGTGGCTCATTAAAAACTGGTAGCCTACATTTTGTAAATTGCATCTTTTGGCTCTTCAGTCTCAAGATGTTACCGACCCCTGCCTTAAAGAAAGAACAAAGCATTAGACCGCGCTAAAATATTGTCTTTCGATTTTACTTAAGGGTCGCAAGCCGATTATAAAAATTCTAATACTAAAGCGAACATACAAGGCAAACTGACGCTGTAAAATACATGTCTTAGGGGGGAAAAAGAAGGGAAAAAAGTAAATAATAATTTATATGTTGGTTAGTTAGTTTAGTTAAAGTATGGATAAAGTTTACAGACATGTGAGAATGGTTTAATGTGCTTGGTTGTAGTATTAGCTTGGTTCAAAAATGAATCTTAAAATAAAGCTAACGTCTCACATTAAAAACGGCATTCTAGCAAGTGTCTTCCGGTAAAACGTCCGGCTCCCGAATACATCACTTAAAACATAAAACAATGAACTTGTCTCCCCGTATACACCACAACTGGTAGTATCCAAATCTTTTATCTGATCTACCAACGCCTAATAGACTCCACGGTTTGGGTGAAAGAACAATGAGGACTGCTCGAGATATATTTTAAATTTAAATTGCACCCCCTCCTCCCCCGGAAGTTTCAAGTGCCACCTAGATAAAATGTCTGAAACAACCCTGATTAAAGAAGATTCACATCCCCACCACTAACCAGAGTGTCTTCCAGGCATCTCTTTCTACCGCCCCCCCCCCCCCCCCGAACGAAATTAAATGTATATAATTTATATAGAAAATATATACTTTTAACAGTGTCCGCCCTCCCCCCCCCGAAGAAAGTTTACCGCCCCCCCCCCCCCCAAAAAAAAATTTCAAGTGCCCCTCCCCCCCCCCCCGGAGAAAAAAGTATGGACGAAGCACTGTCACTAACATATTTGCTTATTGTTTTTCTTTCAATCCCTAACTAATGAGATAGCTTTACACTACGTAACTATTCGACATGTCTGACAAGATAGAGGCACCTGACAGAACGACATCGACCCTTTAGCTTTAGTAAAATGATGGAAACTTAATGACCCTTGTCTCCTAAATAAATCTATAGTGAAACAAAACTACTCTAACCAAAATTTAAATTCACTTTTGTCCCTTTTGTAAGGGATCCAGAAATAGTTCAAACGCCGGTAAAAGGATATTGTTAAATATATTTTAACAATACTTAAATAATGAATAGTAAAATAAAGTTAAGGTGTCCACTGTCTTCGTGTAAATAAGATACAACTTGTATTTTCTTTGAATTTAAACTAGTTCACATTTTCTGATTAAAGTACAATTGCATACGTTAAATAAAAAATAAATCCAATAATTATGGTGTATTTTTTTCGATTCGTATTTGTTTCATTTATTTGGTATAGTTATTGCCCTTGATTGTGACCATTTTACTACAGGAGGGTGATAATAAATTCGACCTTGGCCAGCGCATTTTTTTAGAATTAAACTATTTACATCAAGCCTTACTGTCTACCTATGTAGCTGCTTTGACAATCCAACGACTATGAGGACAGCGGTGATGTGTTCGTTGTTCCGTGTATGACAATAGTAGTTTTAGCAATTTGAGAATTTCTTTGTTATGATTATAATGGTCACAATATAGTTAAATGCATTTCGTAAATAATGACAATCCATTTACATAAGTAAGCTCGTATATTGTTAGATAATATTGTGTTAGTCAGACGTTTGCAATTTTATAAGCGTCGAAGAAGAAATACACGGTACTTGTGTCCCTACAGTCCAAGGGAAACAACAGCGGATATACTATGTAATTCAAGAAAATAGCGTTTCTCTCCCTTACTGATGAAAAACCAGAATAAATGAAAACCCTAATAATATCCATTCAATCACAAAATTCTTAGCAAATGTGCCTATAACTTAGCTTGATATATATATATATATATATATATATATATATATATATATGTAACGAGTCCCCGAGTCTATCCTGCCGACAACGCCAAATGTAACGAGTCTCTGGCTACCCTGCCGACAACGCCAAATGTGACCTTCCCGAGTCTAACCACTCATTCCACACAACATTGACCACAGCATAGATACTCGAAGATGCAGGTTCATTATTGATCCTTTTATTACATGAATTAAAGAATGCTTCACAATAATATAATGAATCAAGAGAGATGTTTCACAATAATAGTCTGAATCAACGGACCCCCAACAGTCCTCACTAGGCTTCATCTAACTGAATACACATGTCTAACGTCCTTCTTAACACAATACGGCTAACCCGTTCAATAACCAACTGCCACACTGGCTCACTGATCGAAAGCGAGCGAGAGAGAGAGACTCTGACTGCGAGCTCAGCCGTCGCCTTCCTTATTTATCCCCCTCATATCCGTAATCATATTCGGTCCTATCATACTCGTAATCGTAATCGTTGCATTACGCCGCTTCTGTTGTACAGTCCGATTTAATAAGCCATCTGCATCCTGTCACATCAAAGTTGACAGACCGTCTTTCGTATCGCTTCCCGAGATACTACGCCCTGGCTTTCTGATCGTTATCAGCCACCACCTGTGTTATTACATCAGTCGTGTCAAAGTTGACAGCGCTGTACCGCTTTCTTATGTCTGGTAACTTCCCCTAGTTACATCCACCCCTGCCTTTTTTTGTGTGTTATCAACCACAAACAACGCCCGGCAGGTGCAGTCCTTCAAAGCCCATCGCACCACCGTAAAAAAAAATCCATTGTTCCACTCACTGTCAATGTCGTCACATTCGTATAAGATTGACCGTTATCCCTATTTCACATATCAAATGTGTCTACATCATCTTTCTCAGACACAAAACAGTTCTAGAATTCACATCCACCTTTTTTCGTCTGGTGCCTTCACCAGTTCACTTTTATGACTTTTTGAACAGTCTGTTCTCATACCAGCGCGACCATGAAAGAATTGATGGTTGCTGACAAAAAATTTCGTATTCTTTCTGTTTCTCAAACTTCTCCGCGGACCACTTAACTGATGGTCTACTGTCTCTCTGCTTTTGGAGGGACCGGGATCCTCCTTGTTGCCGGTATCCTCCCCTTGTGTATCGCTGTTGCGCTGTTGATGGTGACATGGTTCCGGGATGGGTATGTGAATTTCCGTTATAGTTTCCGGTTCCCTAATTGTCTTGGGTTTCCTTGTGTGTAACTGCTCTTCCTGACTATGACAATATTTCTTTAATTGAGCAATATTCGCCCACCGATCCGGTTTGGTGTGATCGATGGGTCTTATCTTAAAGGGGCCACCTGCTACTTTAGGCATCTCCACGACTTGCCATATCTCCTGTCCCCAGAGGTCGTGGATTTTGTTTCTGCCTAACGGGTGGCTACGCAGTAATACCCTGTCGTTCAGTTTGAGTGGCGGGTCCTTTGTCTGTACCGGCGGTTCCCTTCGCCGTGCTTCATGTTCTAGTCTTTCCTGTACTACCCTGTACATTTCTCTAATTCGTCTCATATGTTCATTCACATATTCCAGTGCAGTGTATGAGCCAGTCATACTCTCCTTTTTTCCTAGGAACAAGTCAAGGGGGAGTCGAGCCTCCCGTCCGAACAGCAACATGTATGGCGAAAAGCCGGTTGTGGCATGGGGTGTGCAGTTGTATAGATATACCAACTCTGGGAGAAAATCAGGCCAACGTTTTTTCTGTTCAGGTTCTAGAGTACGCAGCAAATCATGCATGCTGCGGTTGAACCGCTCGCACTGTCCGTTTCCTTTCGGATTAAATGTGGTTGTTCTAGATTTGTTGATCCCGTAGTGGCTGCACAGTTGGTTAATTACTTCTGACTCGAAGGCCCTTCCTTGGTCAGAGTGTAATTGTCTTGGTATGCCATATTTGATGAACCAATGTTCTATTAAGACCTTTGCCACTGTTTTGGCAGTCTGATCTCGTGTGGGCACCGCCACAGTCCATTTGGTGAAAACATCAGTCATTACCAACACATGTTCCGTCCCATCCGATGATTGCTCCAACGACGTAAAGTCCATAGCCACAATCTCTAGTGGTTTTGTCGCTAATAGGTGTCCCGATGGCTGTCTCATTTTGACAACTGGCATTTTCGCATGCTGACACCTCACACAAGCCTCACAATGGCGTTTGACCTCCATTTCCATATTGGGCCAGTAACACCTTCGTCGTAATATTTTGTGCGTCCTGTCCTGACCCTGGTGTCCTGCCCTGTCATGTGCCAACCTTAGCACTTCTTCTCGTAATTGTCCAGGCACCACCACCTGGTGTATTGTCCCATCAATTTGGTCATAAATTCTCCGCATGAGAACACCATCCTGTATACTGAGACGGTCCCACTGACTCAGTATTTTCTTTGTTTCTCGACCAAATTGTTCTCTTTCCCTTCTTCCTGGGAATTTTTGCTCCTGGACGTGTTTCAACAGCGGCTGTAAGCCACTATCCGTTCTCTGGGCATCTCTTATCTCTTTGTGATTAAGGCAATTAAAATCACTAATGTCCATATGTCCGGGCTCTGTGGAAATGTGCTCCACCCCGGTCTGTCCGTTTTGCATCACTTGCACCCCGTGAGGGATATCTGTTGACGCTCTGACCTCACATATTCCTGTCAGCGTTTCTTCCTCATCGCCCGGTCTCTCGTAAGGATTTCTTGATAAGGCGTCCGCATTGCCATTGGACCGCCCCGGGCGATATTTTATCTCTAGGTCAAAGAGTGCCAATTCTGCTGCCCATCGCTGTTCGATGGATCCCAACTTTGCTGTCTTTAGGTGACTCAAGGGGTTATTGTCAGTGTATACCACACATTTAGCACCTAATAGATAGTCCCTGAATTTTTCCGTCACAGCCCATTTTAATGTCAAAAGTTCTAGTTTCATGGCGCTGTAATTTGTCATGTTCTTCTCTGATTCCTTCAGAGCTCGACTGGCATAAGCAATAACCCTGAAACCTTGCTTTTGTTGTTGTGATAGCACAGCTCCCAGACCTTTCGAGCTGGCGTCAATTTCTAGCCGAAATGGTTTGTCAAAGTCTGCGTATCCTAATATCGGCGCCTCTGTCAAAGCCTTTTTCAATAGCTTAAACGAGTTCAGGCATTCATCAGTCCATAATTCACCTATCAGTTGTGTTTTACCTTTCTTTTTCTCCTTACTGTGTTTCTTTGTCATTTTGTTTACCAAGTCATGCAATGGTGCGGCAATTTTTGCAAAACCAGGCACAAATTTTCTATAATAGGAAGCAAAGCCCAAGAATGATCTGACCTCTACCGTAGTTGTTGGCTGTTTCCATTCTTTAACAGCTGCAATTTTATCTGGGTCAGTGGCGATGCCATCCGACGAAATCACGTAACCCAAAAAATGTACCGATTTCAGACCGAAGCAGCATTTGTCTGGGTTCAGCTTTACTCCTATCTCCCTAAGACGGAGAAACACTTGTTCTAATCTTTCTAGATGGTCCTCCCAAGTTTTTGAGTAAACTAGTATATCATCCAAGTACACCAACATTATTTGAAATAGAAAGTCACTCATAGCACTCTGCATTACTCGCTGGAATGTAGCAGGTGCATTAGTTAGACCAAACGGCATACGGGTCCACTCGTACAGTCCCAGTGGAGAAATAAATGCAGTCTTATGTTGATCGTTGGGGTGCATGGCCACTTGGTGGTAGCCACTAGCCAAATCCAAGGTAGAAAAAAATCTTGCTCCCCCCAACGCATCAAGACATTCATCAATACGAGGCAAGGGGAATGCATCCCTTCTTGTGATATTGTTCAATTTCCGGTAATCACAACACAGTCTTATCTCCCCTGACTTCTTTTTTACCACTACTATCGGTGCCGCATACGGGCTAGTGCTGGTTGTAATAATTCCCTTTTTTAGTAGATCGTTCAGGTATGCCTTCACCGCAGAGTAGTGACTTGGTGGTAATCTTCGATAAGGTTGCGCCACCGGCTTGTCTTGTAGTAAGGGTATCTGGTGTTTTATTACTTCCGTGTAACCCAAATCACCCTCGTACGAGGCAAATATATCCCTGTACTTATTCAACAATTCATTTAGTTTTGGGTCCTCAGTTTCCGGGAATGTATATGATCGGCCATCCTCTTTCTTCACCTCGGCCGTCACATTGACCGACCTAACTGTTACTTCATTACTGCTGGTATTGCTCAGTTCGATGCACTGTGCCGACCTTTGTACCTCGACGTTCTGTGGTACTCCTACCAGAGTATTAGGCGGTATAAAAATTTCCTCATCCAAAACATTTGCCACTAGTCCTTGAACTAGTCCATTTTCCGCTGATGTGTATGTCCGCAGTAACACGACGCCTGCCCTCAGTGCGGCGCCACATGGTTCTATCATCACATCACCATTCACGCTTCTATCACCAATTTGTAATGTGATTGCCTTGACCGTGTTTGCCGGGACTGATATCCTTCCTCTGGTCTTGGCAAACCTGGCCAACTTGGATCCCCGACCTGGTGTGGTCGATCCGACAATATTTGTAAGAAATTCTGGCAACTGGCCAAGAATATTCATGCCCAACAGGCAAGGTATATTTGACACATTTGTCTCTAGGTTGTGTTTCGTAACGAACACCCCAACCTGCTTCACCCTATGTCCCGCCACCACGACATCCGCCAGAAAATAACCACAGTAGGGAATGGTTAGTCCATTAGCTGCCGTCAGGCGCATGCATGTGTCAGACCTCAACCTATGGTCTTTTCCTTTCATCCATTTGGTGTAAAAATTTTCCGTGATTGTCGTCACCTGGGAGCCTGTATCCACAATCGCCTTCACCGCGATGTCCCCAATCGTAATCACCATTTCGGGACAGACTCCCATCATTTTGCTTCTTGGGCCATAACCTCGCCCCTCTGTAGCCTGGCCCTGCCTTACAGAGGACGACCGTTTCCCTGGCAGTACCGTGCCATATGTCCGGGTTGTGAACAGGACAAGCAAATTGGTCGACCGTCAGCCGTCCACCGGAGTGATGGACCGGCGGGTCGCGGCCGTCCAACCTGTCTCTGTTTTGTACCGTTCTTTTCCTGATTCTCAGCTGTTGACCTGCTTTCTAACCTCTCCAATCTTTGGTTAACCTTATCCAGGTGGGCCAACAGTTGAGCCATCATGGTTTCCACCGTGCCGGTCCCCGTGGGTGGGGATTGTTTCTGTTCCGGCACAGAGACTTTGTCCACCGAACAGTTCGATTGGTCCTCATCCTCGGACCTGCGGATCGCTGAGTTCCTGACCTGAAGGAAGGTCAACTGCGGGTCTTTGTGGACCTCCTCTTTCAACTCTCTCCTTAAGATCGGGGTTGCTAGCCCCTCGATGAACTGGTCCCTCAGTAGGCGTACATCAATGTCAGGTGTTTTGCCCTTTACCGAATCAAAGGCCCTGTTTATTCGGTGTGAATACTCCATCACACTCTCCGCCATTCTCTGCTTTAAGCCTACGAACCCCGATAGCAGTTGCGATCCCGACCGTCTCTCCCCAAAGGTCTCCATAATTAGATCCAACACCTTATCTGGATCTGATTGGACGGTTTTATCGTGGCATTTGACCTCTGCCCTAACCGTCTCTCCTATACTGCCCATCAGCAGTCTTAATCTTTCCTCTGGTGACATGTTTCTCGAGGCCCAGGCCGCTTTGACCTCCTCACTGAACCTGTTGGTTAAAGTTGGATCACCGTCCCCGTAAAATTTGTTAATGTGGGACTCTCTGGGCAGGACCACAATATGGGTCTGCTTCTCGTCCAGAGTAGACATTTTATTCCTTTAGTAAAAAAAAAGAGTTCTTTCTTACCGTGTGTGTATGAAAAAATTTTTCCTCGTTCCTCAATTTTCACTGTTCCTGTATGTCCGAATTCACACACACACTAAACACAGTTATGAACTAGGTTGACTATGGGTGCCTAACGCGGCAAGTCTCGTTGAATTCATCCTGATCGCAGCGCCAAATGTAACGAGTCCCCGAGTCTATCCTGCCGACAACGCCAAATGTAACGAGTCTCTGGCTACCCTGCCGACAACGCCAAATGTGACCTTCCCGAGTCTAACCACTCATTCCACACAACATTGACCACAGCATAGATACTCGAAGATGCAGGTTCATTATTGATCCTTTTATTACATGAATCAAAGAATGCTTCACAATAATATAATGAATCAAGAGAGATGTTTCACAATAATAGTCTGAATCAACGGACCCCCAACAGTCCTCACTAGGCTTCATCTAACTGAATACACATGTCTAACGTCCTTCTTAACACAATACGGCTAACCCGTTCAATAACCAACTGCCACACTGGCTCACTGATCGAAAGCGAGCGAGAGAGAGAGACTCTGACTGCGAGCTCAGCCGTCGCCTTCCTTATTTATCCCCCTCATATCCGTAATCATATTCGGTCCTATCATACTCGTAATCGTAATCGTTGCATTACGCCGCTTCTGTTGTACAGTCCGATTTAATAAGCCATCTGCATCCTGTCACATCAAAGTTGACAGACCGTCTTTCGTATCGCTTCCCGAGATACTACGCCCTGGCTTTCTGATCGTTATCAGCCACCACCTGTGTTATTACATCAGTCGTGTCAAAGTTGACAGCGCTGTACCGCTTTCTTATGTCTGGTAACTTCCCCTAGTTACATATATATATATATATATATATATATATATATATATATATATATATATATATATATATATATATATATATATATATATATATTATATTATAATGCTGAGTGCCATACAAAAAAAATAACATAATTATATATATATATATATATATATATATATATATATATATATATATATATATATATATATATATATATATATATATATTATAATGCTGAGTGCCATACAAAAAAAATAACATATATATATAATTATGTTATTTTTTTGTATGGCACTCAGCATTCACCGGTTCCTCTATTTAAATGGAAATAAATATGATTCCATCGAAATCTACAACAGTCTTCATGACATATAGCTGCAGACTTTGGACAACGATAATATACGCTATAAAAATAAAAATGCGAGGCATAAAAACTGTGGACAAAATAATACAAGGCATATGTGATAGGCTCGAAGACAGGAAATAGAGTTGCTACTTTAGGGGACTATACACAACGTGGGTTAAAATACACTACCGTTGCGTATTTTGATTTCGATACTAAAATTAAAATTTTTGAAGATTAAGATTTAGGTTTGGAAAACTGTTAGTTACTTTAATTACTCACAGTGTTTTAGTGTATATATTTTCTTGCCGTTGATATATTTTGACCTTTTGCTAAAAATATTTTTTTTTTTGCTTGAAGAGATACACCTGTAACATTTCGCTTTTTTTTTAAACTTAAGGGTTTAATAAGCGAGTCGTAATAATATTATTTTAGGCGATTGTTAGAATCTTTCTCCCCCCTCCCGTGGAAGTTGCTATTGCCACATAGATAAAAATGTATGAAAGAACTCTGATTAAAGAAGATTCGCATCCACACCACTAGCATTTTTGCTAAGTTTTTCTTTCAATAATTAATGAGGTAGCTTTACACCACATAACTATTCCACATGTCTGACAAGATAGAGGAACATGATAGAACGACATCGACCCTTTAGCTTTAATAAAATGACTTTATGACCCTCGACACTTTGGTTGCCAACTAAATACATAATGTAACTAACTAGTACTATACTAACAATATTAAATTCAATTGTGTCCCTTATGTCAGGGATCCAGAAATAGGTAAAAAGCGTAAGACACACTGTAATGAAATCATGTTAGAAATACTTATATAACTATTCTAAAAATAAAACTATAGTGTCTAAAATCTAATTGAAAATTACGTACAACTTGCGTTTTTGTATAATATAAATTAATAAACATTTCTTGACTATTCTTTTACAGTTTTATACATTTAAAGAACAAGCTTTAATAACTGTGGTGTATAATTATTATTTGTTTGTATTTGATTTTTTTTAAAATTAATTCTTTTTAGTTACTTCCCTTGCATGTAAAACTATACAAGAATGATATTGCATTCGTTGTTAAGCCGGGCCTTTTTCAAAATTTAACTATACATAATATGCCCTACTCAGAGAAGTCGGGAGGCGGGGCGGGGAGTGCGGACCGCATCGGGGGACACAATTTAGGGGGGGGGGGATGACACCAAGACAGAAAATTTTTTTTAGCCCACTTCTGATTGCTCTAGAGACCTGAAATTTGGCATGCATGCTACTTTCGCCTAACAATTTCAGATGCAATCATAAACACTAGCAATTAGTGACCGTAATTAGCTTAATTTAATTACGCCCCAAGGACCATACAATTGAGGACATGATTTCTAAAGATACCGACAAGACTTGAGGCCTATTGACACAGTTACTTCGGCCCCAATCGATGTGAGCGCGCTGGCCGTGATCGTATAAAGGTTAGTACTTCGCGTTTTGGCCGCGACAACCCAGGTTCGAATCCTGGTCGCTCAAGATTTTTAGTCCGTGTATTTATAAACACTTTTTTAAAAACCACGTTTTTCATGTGTAGCAACGGACTAAAAAGGAGAAAATAAAATACTTAAAAAAAACTTTTTAAAAAACCACGTTTTTTATGTGTAGCAACGGACTAAAAAGGAGAACGGACACGGTAACACATTGTTAACGGTGACACGGTTGGTACGCTGGGCATGCTAAAATACACATAAACACGTTTTTCCTTAACTCAGCTTCGCGTTTATTTGTTTGTTTATGGGAGATTTGATCACGTGATTCGTGAGTAGATCTCCACGCCAGCAACGTAAATTACACCCTTTCTCTGTTTAAAGCGTATCGGTCGCTCAAGATTTTTTTAGTCCGTGTATTTAAAAACACTTAGTCAAGTCATACTTAATCAAGTGATTAGATAAAGTAGAAAATAAACTATATAAAAAAACTTTTTAAAAACCACGTTTTTCATGTGTAGCAACGGACTAAAAAGGAGAAAATAAAATACTTAAAAAAAAAACTTTTTAAAAAACCACGTTTTTCTTGTGGACTAAAAAGTAGAAAATAACTATTTACATACATTTGATGATAAAAAACGTGGGTCGGGCAGATGGGTCGGGAAATTTGATGGTGAACGTACCCACGTTTTTTGTCATCAAATGTATGTAAATAGTTATTTTCTACTTTTTAGTCCACAAGAAAAACGTGGTTTTTTAAAAAGTTTTTTTTTAAGTATTTTATTTCATGCTCTTGTGAGCGAAGTTACCTGTGTCCCATGTCATGTGACATGGGACTGTGGGTAGTTTCATGCCTAGCCGTGTCAGTCACACGCAAGCCTGCTGTCTGTGGACACGGTGACCAAGATGTAGACCTAATCAAGGTAGTGTAGTTATTTAAATTATGTTTGTTAAAATACTTATTTGTGTATTCCTGCTATTGCTGCATGTGCACACTAGTTAGGGTGAGTATTAATATAAGTATTTATTTGTAGTACTACTTATTGGTACTTGTTGGCAGTACTGTGTACTGGCCGAAACATATTTTATTGTACCCGTGTATATTGTAGCCTACACGTGGTGTTGTCATGAATGTAACTTTTTATTTACATTTGTTTTAGGGCTACAGTTTTTTCTTGGCTAGTTTGTTTCTTGGTTTCCTGTTGCTTCAGTATTTTCTCTTTGAAATCGTCGTACTACTGTGTTGCATCGCCGTCATGGCTCGATGCTGTAAATAAAGCGAGTACTTGACAACAACTGTCGGTGTCAATGTGTTCTTAATCTCAGGGTCAGCCCGTCTTAACCACAACACCTCAGTGGGTAAAAGCATCCCCACTGAGTGAGGGTTACATAAACATGTATAAAGATTTCACTAATAATAAAAGCATTACCCAAATAAACAATCCTACCAACGCTACTATTTTACACACAAATTGGGATTTTTCAACACAAGATTACGCCATATACCAACAAGCAACGAATCAACTCTCGAACACTCCAAACTATATAGGCCTACTTTCAACTTACGATAATCTCGAAGACCTATACTCAACGATCAACTCGACTACTCAAATTTTCAAACCGCACGAGTATGCATCTCTCGACTTATTATAAATATTATCCACATAAACTATTCTGCCAACGCTTCTACTTGACATTTTCATCTTGCGACTTCCAACCAACGATTACGTAATCTCCATCTACCAACCAGCAACGAATTAAATCTTGATCACTCTAAAACGTTCAAACTTCAAATCGACATTTCAAACTTAAGTAACACCACTTTAAGATTGAGAACGTCTCAATTACAACTACCAACGAAGATCACTATCCACTGAAGATTGCTCTAACGCAAGAATCAGCCCAAGAACTTTATAGGAATTGTTAAAAAAACTACAAGAGAAAAGACAAGAAATGAACATTGTTTTCCTTTTAATGTAAACTGTATACAACAGTGGCATAGCGAGGGACGGGGGGTGCGGACCCAACGGGTGACACCATTTAGGGGGGGGTTGACACCCAGGCAAAAACAAAAACAAAATATATAGAGAAAAATGATAATTCCACTCAATTAAATGATTAATTCGAGTGTTGAAAAGTATTTTAAGAGCAAATTAGATTAATCCCGACACGGATGGATGGGTATGGTGCAAATCGAAAGTTTGAGGGGGGTGCAAATCGCAAGTTTGAGGGGAGGGGGGGGGGTAAAATCGCAAGTTTGACGGGGAGGGGGGTGCAAATCGAAAATTGAAAGTTTGTCCCCGTGCGAAGGGTCGCTACGCCTCTGGCAGGTGACACCATTAAGTGCAGCACCGGGTTACACCCGACCTCGCTACGCCACTGGTATATAATACTATGTATTTCATGTATTTTAATGTATTAACATGCAACCTATCCACACAGCAAGCTCCTGGCTTGAATGGAGTGAACTGTGTGGAAGGAAATCTATTAAACTTTAATTAAAAAAGGGACAAAAGCAACTTTAATTTAGGTTAGTGTATGTTATGTACATTATGTATTTAGTTGGGATCCAACGTGTCGAGCGTCCTTCAGTTAGCATTTAGCACAATGGATGTGTACATATAACTATTTTAAAAAAATATTTTTCTCAAACAAGTATAACATAAACAAATATATAGGCCTATAATTGACGTGTAACGGGTACCGATGGCGTGTGTCTCTAGAAACCATGATTGTATTCGTGTAAACCTGAAACTTTCCCTAAACGAAAATACGCTACTGTCGTGTTTTCGCAGAAAAATTACAACGATATGTGCTGTAAAAACTAGCGAAATGACTTTTAAAATAAATTTACTACTGCTGCCTAACAAAAAGTATTACATGTAGTGTGGCAGAACTTCTTTTTTACTAACATAATGCTTTACTTCTTTTGTATACACAATTTTATAAAGACGCAAGGGAATTAACTCAATAATAAATTAAATGTATATGCCTGTTTATAAATCATATACATTATTTCTATTTAGTATTGTTCTATATTTCTGGATCCCTCGCCAAGAAACACAATAGAAAATATTTTATTGTTTGGTTTTTATTGTCGTGTGTAGGTTTATCAAAAAGTTGCTTAATGTAACTTTTAGTTGTAAGTTATTCTGTCGCCAGTCATCTTTTTAGCCTTAATTTTTCCCAAAGCCATAATGTTGGGGTCGTCCTCTCATAGCCTCTATCTAGTCAGACATGTGGAGCCCTTATCAGATGGCTGGGGTAGAGTTATGGTATATGATACTATATGGTGGTTGGTGTAGAGAATTGTTAACTGATAGGTGATTTATTTGGAGATAATAATTACTGCAGCGAAAACTATTTTTGCTATTTGATTGCTATTTAGCTACAAAAACAAATTTGTGGGTGTACTTAACTGTGACGAGTATCTACAAGATCCATAATCAGCTTCATAAGAAGCATGATTTTTTTTTATATACAACAGTGGTACAGCTTACAATTATATATATTTTTAAATGGTAGCGCTTGGTTTATGTAGCTTTTATATTTTTCTATTGTTTTGTTATTTTAACGTTTTATATTTTTGTAGCTTTTTTTTTAGTTTTCTTTTGTAGTTTTTTTTATTTTTGTAGCATTTTGTTTCTGAAGCGTTTTTCTGGGGGAAATAACAGTGAGGACTACATTTACTTCCCCTAACTTTATGTTGCTATGGCTTAAAATGGGACGTATTGTTCTGTATATAGTGTTTTCATTTGGAAAAAAAAAATATTATTACAATTACCCTTTGGCTAAGGAAATTTATATTTTTCAGGCGCAACCACTTCGTGTTGTTAGCTGAAACAACATTTTCTTTGCTCATAAAAAAAAAAAAAAAAAAAAAAAAAAAAACCTACTTCAGACTTTCAGTTAAAGGGAAACAACATTGTATATATCACATAACTCGAGAAATTAGTGTTTGCCTCCCCTACTATTGCAAGCCAGAATAATTCATCTCTTAACTCAACTAATAGCTATAACGACCCGCAGCGTATCATACGCCGCTATTTAGTTGTTTTATTTTCTACTTTTCAGTAATTCATAATTTGTTAATTCGACAGTGCCAATGCTGCCACTGAAAATATTTGCTTTAAAACCCTAACCCCGACCCTACACCCCCCCCCCCCCCCCCGTGAAAGCAGCCTCTTCTTAGTTATTTCTTAGTTACCTCCTGTAAGTTTAAAATCGAACTAAATTATCTGCCCCTAATAGAAACCCGGCTGTACGGCTCTACGATTTGTAAACATTTAGCTTTGTAAAAATTTAGAGTGAACACCGCTCACCAGACAATGTTGGGGTGGGGTGGGGGTGGTAGTGATATTGATAGAGAGAAAGAGAGGGGACTGCAATGAGGCGCTTGCAGCTTATTTTCTAACTGATCCCAGAAGAGAATTATATGTACGAGCCGGCCCGCGGCATAACATACGCCGCTATTTAGTTGTTTCTAATTTTCAGTAATTCATAATTTGTGAATTCGACAGTACCAACGCTGACACTGAAAATATTTCTTTAAAACACTGTAAGTAGCTCGTTAAGGACCATAACCCCCCCCCCCCCCTTCCTTCCCCCCTTCCCCCCCCCCCCCCCTACGTTTAAAATCGTTGGCTCTGCTTGTAAACATTTAGAGTGAACACAGCTCACTAAAACCATGTAGGGGTGGGGAGGTAGGGAGCGCGTTTACAGCTTGTTTTCTAGGCGCGTTTGCAGCTTGTTTTCTAGCGGCTCCCAGAAGAGAATTATATATATAGATAGATAGTTTCGCCAACAGTAAAATGTTGCATCGTATCTATACATCGGACAATGAACTGATGAAGAAATACATGAAGGATTCTCCGTGTAAAGTTCAATCAAAACTGCAACAACCTCCACAAGCCTTTGTCAGGAGCCACCTCATCGTGGCCCATATGTTGACAGCTGCGGTGCTGTAGGCCACCCATGCACTGGCCCAATATGGTTTGGCCATCTTGTCGAGTCAGGCATGTGAAGTGGCCAGGGACGCTGGCATACGGCTTGGCAGGTAGGATGATTCAACTATATCATGCGAATGGCTGAAATTATTTTCTCCCACGCAGTATTTTTAGCAGGGTGTCAATTAATGATATATTCATAAGTTGTATAATATTAAATTATGGTATGATGAGGGTATAATTTGTTGCAATATATTGTGTTTATGTTTCTATTAAATGTTAATGTTGTTTTTTATCAATTAGGCTGTTATGGTTATATGCTGCTGTAGAATAAATATATAAACCGCAATTTGACTCATACAAATGTAAAGTAAACTAGATTATCAATTAACCTACTTAGTTAAGTAAACATAATGTAGGAAAACGCTTACATGCTGATATATAAGTTGGAAATATAATTTGTAAAAAATAAATACATAATTATCTTTGCACCTAGCTATACTGGACAGATGAAGTAGAGTTCATATGTTTCTTGCTCTTAATTTCCATAACATGATTAAGGTACACATCATGGTTCTACTGACTTGGACCCGGATTCGATCTCGATAATTTCAGGTTAGCAGTCTTGCTCTCTATCGCTAGCCCCCCCCCTCTCCCCCCTCTCCCCCCCCCCCTCTCCCCCCTCTCCCCCTCCCCCCCCCCCCCCCCGGCCTCTTATACATATGCCTAAGCACATACTTTTGTTTTGAAATAAATTAAAAATAAATAAAAATGAAGATGTAAAGGTATTGACAGTCTCATATGTTGGGCACAACAACACTCACATTTAACAGTCGCATATGTTCAACACTTGCGACTTCATTACCAACGCTTTTAAGCACTAGATAATTATGTCGCCAACAGAGGGAGAAAAAACAATGACGTTAGGCTGATAAAGTGTATTATTTACTCATTCACCCTCAAGTGATAGATTCCTCGGGGGGTGGGCTCTGCCCCTAAGAGATGCCTAGAAGAAACTCTGGCGACATTTCTTTTAGAACTGTGTACTTATGAAGTGTAACTTGCATGCTTTTCTTAACCTCCAACACTTGCAACTGGTTCTTGAGTTCTGTGAATTTACAAACCCACAAATATTTGGTTTTCAAATCCAGCATTTGCATTTGAAGCGAACCAACATCAATTCCAAATGGTTCAATGCTTATCTCACTTGTTTTTGTGTTGAGATGATTTACTATGAACGCAATCTGTTTTCAAATGGTCTAATTTCTCAGCAAAAACTTCCTTCTTTTTGGTGATATTAATGCTGAAGTGATTCATGTTAACAGTAGCTTTGGTTTCTTCACGATATTAGTTTTCAGATTTTTTCCGTGTCTTCAACAAAAACAAGTATTTTTTTTTTTCGAAACAATCCACGTTTTCCAGCAAATGATTGCCACCATGATGTTGAATGTTTTCAATTTTGGATGGACACTTTAATAGGAAGTACATTGAAATAAGGAGTAACTAAATGTTCTAAAAGAATAGCGTGTATTGTTTATATTATTTATTATATCGTTCGTTATTATATGGTTGTAGAATAATATTTTATATGAGTTTAGAACATAAAATAATATTATTAATAATACTTGCGTATGGGAACTCGAGAGACGCATCTTGGCATCAAAAGCCGCATGTTGCCAACCCCTAACATACACCAGAGGTCGGCAACCTTTTGAAGGGGAAGAGCCAAAAGTTAAAATTTTCAAAATTTCCCTGGTTTTAAAGAGCCACTAACATTTTTTTTATTTCAAATATTTTATTTTTTTATTAAGATTATTAGTATTTGTTCAAGGAGCTGGAGAGCCGCATCTTGATATCAAGGGAGCCGCATGCGGCTCGCGAGCCGCAGGTTGCCGACCCCTGACATACACTCATTAAAAGTACTTTAGTCCCTATGTAAGGGATCCAGAAATAGATAACGGCCCATTTTTCTCGTAGATATTAGCTTCGGATAAGCAAATTGTAATACTTCTTAAATTACAATTCTTAAAATAAAGCTAATGTGTCTTAGTTTCTAAGTGAAAGTATGGTATAAGTTGTATTTTCTTTTTATCTACAACTAGTACACAATTATTTGCTTACTGAATAATTAAATACACGGTATTAGTAAATGAGCAATAGAAATGATGTATTTGTTAAGAGTTGTTAGATTTATTTTTATTTTGAGTTATTATGTAAAGTTATTTCCCTTGCATTTAAAAATTGTGCCCCTTCTGCAAAGGATACAGAATTAAATTTAAAAAAAAAGATATTGTCGTTTTGTCATGTATCGTTTTTTTTTCTTAATTAAAGAACTTTTTAAAAAAAAATAAAGTAAATGTATATTCTGAGTGAAAATAGTATTAAAGACAAAGGTTGAAAAAAATTGATAATACTGTGTGATATTGTGATCTATGTATAATTATGCTAGTTAAAATTGTTAAACATAAAAAACCCACATTGTATTAAATTACTACTTTTCCAATGATGTCTATACTGTGTTATAATTAGTATCCCCCTTTTTTAATATAAACAGTTTTTATAAAATGAAAAATAAATTAAAAAATCACGCACAATTTACTTTTACCAAATTTTTCTTGCAATTATGAAACCTTTTAAAATTCACAAACGAATATCTTATTGTCTTAAAGAGTGTGGGTTTTAAATTAAAGTTTACCATACATGGTAGCTTTACATGTTTAAAGGGGGGGGGGGGGGGTGGGGGTGGATCACATTAAAGCAAGCACAAAAATACAAAAAACATATACACACATATCCATTTTAGTTGAAGTTAAAAAAAATAATTTACACTAAAAATTAAAACACAACGGGCGCTAGGTTAATAGTTTTTTTTTTCTCTAAACCAAAACCAAAACCAAAATCACCACTTTAATTTCAAATTTAACCGTGTGTCTGCTATTTAGTGGTTTTATCTACTACTTTTCAGTAATTCATAATTTGTGAATTCGACACTACCAATGCGACGACTGATTTTTTTTTTTTTTTGCTTTCAAACACTATCAGTAGCTGATAATAAAAAAAAATAATTTATATATATATATATATATATATATACATACATACATATATATATATATATATATATATATATATATATATATATATATATATATATATATATGTAACTAGGGGAAGTTACCAGAGATATAAGAACGCAGTACAGCGCTGTCAACTTTGACACGACTGATGCAATAACACAGGTGTTGGCTGATAACGATCAGAAAGCCAAGGCGTAGTATCTTGGGAAGCGATACGAGAAGAACGCAATACGGTCTGTCAACTTTGATGTGACAGGATGCAGATGGCTTATTAAATCGGACTGTACGACAGAAGCGGCGTAATTAACATTCTGATGCAACGATTAGAATCGATTACGATTACGATTATGATAGAACCGAATACGATTACGAATACGAAGGGGATATATAGGAAGGCGACGACTGGGTCTCTCGCTCTCTCTCTCGATCAGTCAGTCAGTGTGGCAGTATCAAGTTGGTTATTGAACGGGTTAGCCGTATTGTGTTAAGAAGGACGATAGACATGTGCATTCAGTTATGTGAAGACTAGTGAGGACTGTTGGGGGTCAGTTGATTCAGACTATTATTGTGAAGCATTCCTTTTGATTCATTATATTATTGTGAAGCATTTCTTTGATTCATGTAATAAAAGGATCAATAGCGAACCTGCATCTTCGAGTATCTATACTGTGGTCGATGTTGTGTAGAATGAGTGGTTAGACTCGGTAACATTTGGCGTTGTCGAGCAGAACTCGTTAACATTTGGCACTACAGGCAAATAGTCTCGTTACATATATATATATATATATATATATATATATATATATATATATATATATATATATATATACACATGAATGTATACATCTTTGCCATCCACCATTTATTATTTATTATCAGATAGTATAACTACACCAGGCAACGCTTCACGTCTCCATGGGTGTGGGTCTACGACAAATTCCGGAAAGATACTTACCCGAATGCCGTTTGCCCGAAGGCCGATTTCCCAAATGGACACTGGCCCAAATATTGGCCGAGTGGGCACTTGCCCTAATGCAACAAATGCCCATCCTCCTTTTGTATGTCTCAGACTTGTAATCTTTATCAGCGAGCCTCGACGTTGTACCAGAGGGGTCCGCTGTTACATTACTTTGTTCATCCATCGACATAGGAGGACTGGTGTAGGTTTACAATTTAGAGTAGTGGTCGTATTGTCTTTAGTACATAAATATACACATAAAAACATAGCATTATGGATGTTGAGGAGTTTTTCATTACGTTTACTGATTCAAGTTGTTCTACCTGAAAGAAAACGAAAACACGGTGAAATCGGGTGTAGATGGTAGAATACGGTACGGAGTAGGTAGTACACAGAAAGGCTGTCTGTGTAAAATATTGGTCTGGTTCAGGTAGGGGTTGGGATTTTCCTGAAATAGAGCATGTATTTTAGCAGGGTGTGGCAATAATAATAATGTACAATAATAATGTACAGTTTTATTATATTAAAAAAAAAAAGAAATAACATTCACCATTTACACCTCTACCTACCACAGTCCTCTGTTTTAATTTTTTTTTAAATTTTTAAATTTGAAAATCAGCATAAATACTTACAAATCTTTAAGTTAAGCATCACAATGGAACTTTTATTTTAACAGTCACCACATACCATGTACCCCTTTCGATTACAGAAAAAAAGTATATCTCGAATATATTAACCTGATTTTTTAAATAATTTGAACAATTTAATTGGCCTGATGCAGCACCCCCTCACCCCCCCCCCCCCCATCCCAACCACCAATACAATTATAAGTCTGAGGCGTTTTAAATTAATACTAATAATTATTACTAATTTTGCCAAAATGTCGAAGTTGAGATCAAACGATACATAATGTAGGCTCTCAGAATAACTAAATAAAAACTCATTTTAAAATTTTTAAAATAGTTATCACTTTATTTTGATTTCGTAACTTCCTATATATACATGGTTTCATTCCCTACTATTAAAGAAAAAATCGAAACAAATTAGATTCGCATATATAGAAGTAAATTCCATCCTTATCGTACCCAACGAAATATAATACACTTACGGACATATTATTAATAGAAAATTTACCCGACATACTGTATGGAGCTGAATAATTACAACCATCGGCTCGCCATAGATGAATCAATCTCCCTAACAAACTGTGTGTTTTCAATAAGGCCTTAATAGTTATTTTTACCACGCTGTGAAATCAAGATATTATGTTGACAATACCCTGGCCACTTGACATGTCTGACTCGACATGATGGCCCAAACACATTAGGCCACAACATGGGCGGCCATAAGCAGTATAGCTCTCAACCTATGGGCCACGACATAATGGCCTAAACACATTGGGCCACAACATGGGCGACCATAAGCAGTATAGCTCTCAATCTATGGGCCACGATGAGGTGGCTTCTGACAAAGGTTTATGGAGGTTGTTGTAGTTTTGGTTGCACGAGACAAGGAGGCTCCTAAATGTATTTCTTTATCAGTTCATTGTCCCATGTATAGGTACGATGCAACATTTTACTGTTGGCTTTGTCAACTACTCGCTCTAATAACAGGGGTAAACATAACTTATACATTGAAACTTAAATAAAATCAGCGTGTCTGATTTCAGAGGAATATTGCAATAATTGACACTTTCTACTATCACACATTATGTATTTATGTCATGAGATAGGAAACCACATTAATTTTAACATCAACTATCTCATATTTCAACTTGAATACAAGTATGTACAACTTGGGCATTTAACTTCAACAAAATAGCCAACAGTGCTCACCCTAAAGTATCTTGGACGAACTTCTAGCATAAACATTCGTGTATAGCGAGCTATCCAACATACGAATACAGACACAGAAAGATAGAAGTGGCTCCTTACACTTGCACTTAGTATTTAAATTAGTGTCCCATTCCTGGGATCCAAAATATTGAGATAATTTAGAAGTGACTTCGCTAAGGAAGAAGCATAAATGCAAACGATGTAAAAAACTGTATTACTGTTCGCATGTCTGTGTTGTGGGTTGAACATATATTTTAAAGTTATGTTTACGTAAATTAATATATTTTTGCATTTTCTAAAAACACAAATGTATTTTTATAATTAAATTAACAAAATACTTAACTAATTATATTTCTTTTTTTTTTTGGCGTGTACATGATATTCTTTTAATGTTAAGTTTATAAACTTGTATTACTTCTCTCCCTTATTGTGTGTTTATTCTATTCGTTTAGGGGAGGTAATGATTATTGCATTATCTGGTACTTAGTAGTGTGGGGTGAGACCAGAATAGACTGAAGAGTTAGAAAAACAGAATACTGAAAGATGGATCTGAAATTATTGAAAAATCATACATCATTTTAGAGATTGCCATTTTTAGACCTAACAGTTTTGAAAATAAAAACGCCATGCAATCTTTTTTACAACTTACTCAACAACGATATAGTAGTTTCAGAGTATCGGTTTGGTGCGAATAAGTATCCAGGTTTTCAGTGTAGGGGGGAGCGAAACGAACAAAATAAACAGGGAGAGATCTCCATTAAACTTTATCGAATATTCTTCTCTAACACTACGGGGGATGGCAACTCGGGAAATTGAAATGTTTTTTTCAAGATTTTATTCAACTTGCTTCCTCTGTCTGTCGCCAGTCTGTCTTCTAGAAACGCTGGCACTTCTAACTGACTGATTCGATTCAAGGTGGCCACGTGGGTTGAGACATGAAGACAAAGCAACATGACATTAAATGCGACTTAATTTGATGTCTAATTAGTTTTTCATGAATTAATTAAAATGTGTCCAAATTAGTAGACTGTCTTACCCAACTATTACGCATTATTATACGCGCGTTATCATGTTCATTATGTGTGCAATGGTTTTTAGTCATGCAAGTATATTGTATTTGAAAAAAAAAAAATAAGTACTGAAAAAAATGCTTAACCCTTTATCTACTGACGGTACTTATAAGTACCACTTTAATTAAGCGCCTGTATTATTTTTAATTTAAGACGAATTTTAAAAAATATTGATGTAATTTATAGTATTATCTCCCTTGAATCACAGGTAGGTGGAGGGAACAATGTATTTTGAAAATTACGTGTGTGGCGCCATTTTCAATCTCTACCTGTATCGGTAGTTCACAATTGTTCTGTACATATCTCACATGTGTTCCTGATTTCCCTTTGTTTTACCTTATTCTTCACGTTTTCAACACCGAATATTTTTTATTGGCATCTTCAATAGTCAGGCAAATACATTTCACTTCTAGTTATACAATTTTCATCAAATTGTCTTTGTAATAGATCGATGTTTACAAGTGGACTTATAAGTACCGTCAGGGCACACGGACATTTTTTTTAGGATTTCTTGGAAATTGCTGATTTTCAATGTGGAGTGACATAAATATTATTTTGACAATTAATTATCGAAATGTACTTAAAATATATATTTATGCATTTATAAGAAGGTTAGCATACGGTTTTCCTCAGAAATATTGTAATTAATTTCAGATTTCTAGTAGTAAAAGAATAACAAGAATAAAGGTGGCAGTTGCAGGCTAGTTTACTAGGTTTAGTATACGTTATTTGTATACCAAAGTCTAGTTCTAGAAGTAAGATTTGTAAGTTATATTTGTTGCAAAAAACTGTCTTGCATACAATAGCTAGCGTGTACGTAATGTATACATGTATACATGTAGACTAGTAATAGTCCATACATCTGCATGTAGTATAGATCGTTCTGTAATTTTGAATCAGCAAACACAAAACAGTAGGCCACTACGGCTATCCTAAACACATTGAGCTTACTTCTATTTATGAACTTTGCACTGTAGTGTAGACTTGTCATAACATTCTAGTAGGCTACAATTATACTAGTATTACTAGTAGTAGTGTTTTGAATGACTAGGATTTTGTTTTCAAAATATTTGTTTATGCGGCTCATTGTAATGGCTATTGGAAGCCTCCAGCAAAAGCAGGTTTAGTCCGGCAACTGTTGCCACACCAGAAAGACGACAGACAAGAATGTCTCAGGAACGAGAAATGAGGGAGCATGACATGCCGGCACCTTTTGCTGTGTTTGAGGTCTAAGATGTGTTCCGATGGAAAATCCAGTAAAATCGTACTCAAAATATACTTTTGTGCTGTGTT
Organism: Physella acuta; assembly: GCF_028476545.2. NCBI lineage: Eukaryota > Metazoa > Mollusca > Gastropoda > Physidae > Physella > Physella acuta. The sequence goes on from NW_026731591.1 coordinate 203,884, forward strand.
TATGAGTGAAAATTACAAAAAATGATTGTTATAATGATTGCCATGTTATTATTTAATAAGTTGTATCGTTTTTTCCTGTTTTGTAAATTTTTTAATTTTTGGAAAAAATGTCCTACATTCCTGACGGTACTTATAAGTACCAATACATGTTTGGGCCCTTAAAAATTTATGAAACAAAATTTCCTTCGACATATGCTTTAAATGTGCCAAAAGCAATATGATAACACATTGTTTAAGAAAAAATGTCATTCGGAACATAATTCCGTAAATAAAGGGTTAAATAACGAAAAACGATTTAATAACAAGCTTTTATGTAAGAATGCATTACAATGAAGACATAGAAAATTGTCTTTAAATATGTAGTAATACACTACTATTTAAATAACTACAAACAAAAGCGTGGATCTCGCAAATATTAGTAAAAGTATCCAGTAGGTAAATAAGTAATAATGTATCACCAAACCAGTAGTGTTCGCAGGGGGAGGGGGAAGAGAAGGGGGAACGGCTGCTCCCCTTCTGGTCATTTTCAGCAAAGTGGAGCCTATTTGGAAACTTTTTAATCTCAAAGTTTTAAGCAATGATATGTGTCAGAAATGTATTTTTGGTCGGCACAACGATGTAAATCACTTACAAGATTTATTTGCATGCAGCAGTTAATCATATAGCACTAGACTAGTGTTTAAACATGATACCATATCTGGAGCGTCTACCTTTATAACGGGAGCCGGCCGTTTTCCCGAAAGATACTTGCCCGAATGCCGTTTGTCCGAAGGCCGATTCCCGAATGGACACTTGCCCGAATGCGACAAACGCCCGAATGGACATTTGCCCGAATTCGACAAATGCCCGAATGCCACTTGCCCGAAGGCCGTTTGCCCGAAAAATGTTAACATTATATATTACCAAAAAAGCATTCGTAATCAATATAATTTCGAAAAGTTGATAAACAAAACACATCTACGCAAAAAGAAAGGAAAATAAAATAATATTACCACCCAGACATTTTAAATTAATTTGTATTTGCTGTTTAAAAAGTGTAAAAACATACTTTCTCTTCCATTTATGAAATAAGACAAAAATACCATTTTCATTTATCTCAGGATTTTTTAAAATGAATTTTGGTTTCTTTATGAAGTAATCGCTTCATTACCTTGTCTAAACAAGGCGCATTAAATGGAGATCAACCATATTCGACTACCTTTAGTTTTTAAATTCGCCGCCTAGACCGCGCTTCGTTCTGTTGTGAAATGATCACCCCACTAGATAAGCATAACAGGATAAACAAACAAACGCGCCACTGTTCAATGTTGCGAGACGCCGCGCCGACGACACCGTGTCATACGTGCTGTAGAACCACTGCAACACGTCGGCTAAACAAAGGTGTTCAAAACAGTCATCAAAAGGATAATATGCAGACACCGCCGCCAACATCACCTTACATTTATTAAAGAATAACGATATTTTTACGGCGATTTCTCAGTTTTGAAAAAAAATATAAAAGCTAAATTTTAAAATATAAACAACTTTGTTTTATGCTTAGAATTGTGTGTGTTATCAAAATTTCAAACTTAAATTGATTAAGAATGTATATTTGGTAATATCATTTATTTTCTAATATTAACATATTTCGGGCAAACGGCCTTAGGGCAAGTGGCTTTCGGGCATTTGTCGCATTCGGGCAAGTGTCCATTCGGGCAAGTGTCCATTCGGGCAAGTGTCTATTCGGGCATTTGTCCCATTCGGGCAAGTGTCTATTCGGGCATTTGTCGCATTCGGGCAAGTGTCCATTCGGGCATTTGTCCCATTCGGGCAAGTGTCTATTCGGGCATTTGTCGCATTCGGGCAAGTGTCCATTCGGGCATTTGTCCCATTCGGGCAAGTGTCTATTCGGGCATTTGTCGCATTCGGGCAAGTGTCCATTCGGGCATTTGTCGCATTCGGGCAAGTGTCCATTCGTGCATTTGTCCCATTCGGGCAAGTGTCCATTCGGGCATTTGTCGCATTCGGGAAAGTGTCCATTCGGGCATTTGTCGCATTCGGACAAGTGTCCATTCGGGCAAGTGTCCATTCGGGCATTTGTCGCATTCGGGCAAGTGTCCATTCGGGCATTTGTCCCATTCGGGCAAGTGTCCATTCGGGCATTTGTCGCATTCGGACAAGTGTCCATTCGGGCAAGTGTCCATTCGTGCATTTGTCCCATTCGGGCAAGTGTCCATTCGGGCATTTGTCGCATTCGGACAAGTGTCCATTCGGGCAAGTGTCCATTCGGGCATTTGTCGCATTCGGGCAAGTGTCCATTCGAGAAATCGGCCTTCGGGCAAACGGCATTCAGGCGAGTGTCTTTCGGGAATTTGTCGTAGACCCGTTTATAACAGTTTATTAACAGCTGTCTTAATCCCTAATTCTAAAAATAAGCATTACGATCAATCGCAAATTTAAAAAAATGTCTACGGGTAGTACCACTTGACAAGAGGGGTTTTAAGTTAAAGCCCACTGTATAATATATTTGATTAAAAACAATTGAATTAGAATATATTATACATAACTCTTCACAAATAAATATTTATGTATAAAGTTTGAATCGTGTAATTATTTAAAAAAAAATTACAATAAATATACCAACACCTGAAAATTAAAAAAAAAAATGTTAATTGTTCTTTAAGTAAGAAAAAACGATGCATAACTACACAAAAATCCCTTTATTTAAAATTAATTCTCTATCCCTTACAGAAGGGACACAATTGTTGCAATAAAAGGGAAATAACTTAAGAAAATAGCTCAAACAAATGCGAATCGAATAACTCATAACAAAATACACAATCTTTATGACTGTGTTACTTATACAATGTCTGCAAGTATAAAGTAGGCAAAAAATTGTATACTAGTTTTAGATACAAATAAAATACAACTTGTACCATATTTTCACTTAGAACAGAGACACATTAGCTTTATTTTAAGAATTATTATTTTAGTAGTGTTAAAATAAGCTTAATCGCATTTTCTCGACTTTATTGTTGTTTATTTCTGGATCCCTTACAAAAGGGACAAATCTGCACTGATCTTAGCCCAGCGGTCGGCAACCTTTTGAGACGAAGAGCCAAAAGTTACAATTTACAAAATGCCCCAGTTTTTTAGAGCCACTAATTATAATAATACATTCCAATGTTTTGGTATTTCATAAGGTTTAGGTAAATAAATTTCATTTTTGATTTGAAATAAATAGCGTTATATATGAACTAATGTTGATTATTATAAAAACACAGATAGTTCGCACAAAAAGTGTTTTAGCTAGCTCTGCTAAGATAAACAAGTTAATAAAAAGTCTAGTGACAATTTAAGCGCAATTTCCTTATGTTATCCATAACAATTTTTAATTTTTAATTTTTTGTGACCGAACGAAAGGATCTTATTTTGCGCTAAAAAAAGACAACTGTATTAACCTATATCAACGGAAATAGTTTTATTTTAACAAGTAGGCCTACATGATGCTCAGTTTAAAAAAGTAGTAAATATCATCCTATAAATATAAATCCTACACGATGCTCAGTTTAAAAAAGTATCCTAGGCCTACAAGATGCTCAGTTTAAAATATATTAAATTTTTTTTTTGTGACCGAACGAAAGGATATATTTGAAAACTTTCTTCGGCAATATTGTTCTAAATTATGGCAGGAATCGATTGGTAAATGTTTCAAGTCGCTAAGTGGTCTGGTTGCCGAGATGTGGAGCAAAAACTGCATTTGTTCGAGGTTTTTTGGCTTTTCCGGGAAATCCAGGATGGAATTCCGGGAATTTTTTTGGCCCACAATCATCATCGGAACTTGCTTAACATATTTGCTTTGGAACTAGTCCTCGATATTGCTTTGTTGAGGAGGAGATACGACTTAAAGGCTGCGGACACACATCCATCCATCCAAAAAAGACGAATTATTAAACGCAATTTTTGCCAGTATGGAAATTGCGCTAAAATATAGTACTATCCCAACCCACCTTAGAAGCCAATAAGCTGTTTTACATTCTTTACGGATGTTGGGTCAGAATTCCACAAGCATCCATTCAATAGATCATTACAGGGTACACGGTAGGGATGGACAGTAGGTGACACGTTCAAAGAGACTGACTGCCCCTGACAGGACAATTGTTGTCGTTATACTGACCAGTAGCCAGGGTTGTTAGCGCCAGGGGGGATAATTTGTTGGGTCACAAGTTTTAGTCCATTGTCCCGTGGGAAAAGCTATGGGGTAGTACGGGGGTATAAATACAGGCAGTTTAGTTAGTCTCTCTCTGTCTCTCTGTCTCTCTCTCTCTCTCTCTCTCTCTCTCTCTCTCTCTCTCTCTCTCTCTCTCTCTCTCTCTCCAGCCGATCAAACACTATTTTCTATGAAAGACTCAATGAAATTATCAATGACAGAGTCAATGATAACTACCGCTCTCCTGTATTTTTCTCTCGAGAAACTCAATGATAAAGCGTTAGTAGTTATAAAGAGAGAGAGAGAGTTTATCAAAACGGAAATAATTCAACTCGTTTAATTAATAAAGCGTTAAACGTAATTATTAATTCTTAATTTCTCAGCGATTGATACAATTGTTTAGGGACAGTTAAACTATTTTTTTAAAAATATAGATCCTCGGTCTTCATTTATAATTTATTAATTAAAATAAGATTTTAAAAAAAATAATTAAAACAGGTCTTTGTACTATATTATTTAAAAAAAACAACTAATGAATATAATAAATAATTTTGACTATTTCTCTTTCTAAACCTATCGAATATCTTTTTTTTTTAAATGCAAGGTAATCTTTTATAGAACCTACTGGTTAACTTTTCTTCTAATAATAAAAAAAAAACTCTAAATAAAAACTATTATTCCTACAAATATTAGAGTAGTCTCCCTTGACAGTTTCTATTCGAATGTATTTTGTGTTAATTTTCGTTATGAAATACAGTTGACTTTTTTAATTAATTATATAAGAAAACAATCTATCTCTGTGTATATTTATTTTAAAAAATATTACAGTAATTAGAATAGTTGTTTCTGGTTAAATAGCAATTATTCTCATTCTAAATCTTTGGCTATCGAGTTTCATGGGTTTTTAAATTTAAGATTATGTACACATTGGCTTGACGAAAATGATTATATACACTTAAATACATACTAAAATTTACCTTTGTTAATAAACCTGCACTATTTTATGCACACATACAAAAAAAAGAATATTTTAGCGGCAGTTACAACGTCAAAAAAAAAAAAAAGGAAACTCCTTTATACTGAACAGTTCTACGTAACAACAAAAATGTAAAAATACCTAGTCCTAGAGCACACAAACACATACATATATACATACGAAGATATGTGTGGGTGTAAGTAGGATGTGTAGTGGGTAGACAGGCGGGGTGGAAGGAAAGCAGTTTTGCAGGAATAACGGTAGTTAGGAAAGTAGGTAGGCAGGCAGCAGCACAGGCAGGTTAGTAGATAGGTAGGTACGTAGGCAGGGAGTTAGGTATGTAGGTAGGTGGGCCTAGGTAGGAAGGCGCCTCACTCGGTATAGTGAGCGATTATAGTAGCCCATCATATTCATAGCGTTTCGCAATTATTAAAACGAACAAATGTACCATAGTACTCACGGGAAAACCCGGGGAGCTAAATAGAACCCTGCCGGGGCGCCACCAAATCGAATTTTTTTTTCGCAGAAACCACCACACGGGTATTAGCATTAGCTTCTCAAATTTGAATGACAAACGAATGAAATCTTTGGTAATGCTTAAACAAACAAACCCACATATTCGTTTTTTGGGGCGCGGGTTTGTCCACACTGCCGCCTAGACGCACCAAGGCTCACTGTGAGTGAGCCTTGAGTGTACGTTAATCAACCTCTGTAATAGTGAGGTAGAACACACATTGGCGACCGCCCATGTGTTAGAGACGCGTCCCTTGGTGCTCCAGGGAGCCACTGGTTATACTTCCGCAGGGGCGCCCCTAATTCGGTTTAATTATAAAAGGTCGTGTGCCACCGTGTCCCTATTGTAGGGTGCTCTTTAAAGAGGCACTCTCTGTAGAGCCCGGGGCGCTCGCTGTCGCCAACTGCAAGGGCGCCGGCGGGCGCTCATTATTCTACTTAGTGAACATTTATAGTAACCCATCTAAACCGTAGTGTCGCCCGAGGTGGGTCTTGGCCGCTCTGGGCAATTCAACCGCCGAGGAGCTGGCGGTTGAACCTGGTGTAGTTTTATCATTGAATCTCAGAGGCGTAGCACCATTCCTGTCGCCTGGGGACAAATTTTCAATTTGGCGTCGCCCCCCCCCGTAGTTTTAATATTTATAATGCAAAACTGTAGCTAAAATGAGCTTTAAAATTTTTCCCACATATTTTGGCGCCCCCTAGGGTTGGCGCCCGGGGACATATGTACCCCCGGCCCCCTCGCTACGCCTCTGCTGAATCTAGTATTACCTATGACCGCAATTGATGAGATAGCCCCTCTGGATTCTGGGCTCATAATCGCATAATGAGAAAAATCGAACCCTCCCAGGGTGCCACACTTAAGAATTGTTTGCTTTCTCGAAACCCTTTTCACCAACTCCCCAAAATTTTATGACTCTCGTACGAACAGTGTCAAATAGCATCTGGCTTTTATTTTTATGGAGAAAAATTGCATTGCTTCCTGTCAGAGACCCCAGATCGAATGGGGCGCCAACAGGGGTAGACAATGTTTAAAAATCCTCATTCTTCAGTAAAATTTAAGAAAACAGATTTATACATGACTGATATCCTCAATTATTTTATATAGGGGAGTGTATGTAGGGATGGGCGCCTTTTTGCCAGCGTTTGAATAGGGTTGGCACAACATTGATAGTTCGCCACGGGCGCCGGAATAGGTTGCTACGCCTCTGCTTCCTGCTAGGGCACCGCCCTGGCGAAATCTTTCCGGGGGGGGGGCGTACGGACACTGTTAAAAGTATATATTTTTTTCTATATAAATTCCGTTTCGGTCAGGGGTGGGGAGGGGGGTCGATAGACTTTCTTCGGGGGTGGGGGGGGGGGGGCTCTGCTTTCCCCCCCCCCCCCCCCCCCCCCCCCCCGAATAGATTCCTGGAAAAAACTCTGTTCACAAAGTTTTATGGCGATCCGATGAAAAAGATGTAGTAATTCATATAGGACAAACAGATAAACATACTTTCATTTCTATAAATATAAATAGATATATACTTTAACTAGTGTCCGCATACCCGCACCCGGAAACTTAGTCACAATTTTCTTTGTTACATTTGAACCCTTTAGGTTAATCAATATTAACAAAATTGAACAAGATGCAACAAATACAGTTAACCAAGAAATTGAACAAGTAAAATTCACGTTATCTTTTTATTGTTTTTAGATATAAAGTAGTAACAGACTACCTACAGGTCCTAACTCGCGACGAGGTACACATTTGTATTAAAACACAGATCTAAGACATTTTCCATTTAGGTGGGTTTTGCAGTACAGTGGTTTCTTAAGTCGTGGACAAGTGATTGCGCTTATCTCTGTTGAGTAGCAATGTATTCTGTCCTATATTAGACACATTTGTAAATATCTGTCACAATATGGGCATAGAGATGATATAACGATAGCTTATCTTTGCGGACGACGCTAAACTTTGGCATCGACACCACGGCCTACAAGTTCAAATTTGGTCCTTCAGAAATGTTAGAAGTCTCTAGATTAAAACTATTTTACTCTTTTATGTGCCTAATGACCACTTCACATGTATTTGTTCTGAAAGTCTAAAAACAGAGGCACAAATATATTGTCTAGACTTGTGAGGTCTACAGATTAGGTATTTTGGCAGTTATCTAAGCCCTTGCCTGTTCTGACTCAAAGCCTTATTCTTTCTCTATCGACGCCTTGCGTAACATGGGATTGGGTTTTTAAGGCGGCATAAAGCTTTATCTTGTTCCTTTTTGAGTACACTAGATTAAAAACTAACGTTTTCAGATGCCTAAAGATGTTTAACCACTAATTAATCAGAATAATGGGTCAAGATTTCAATTCTGGGTTTTGGGACACGTTAGTTGCCGGGGTTGAGCTAATGTCGATAGCATAAGGACTGTACCTTGATGCGGGCGTTTTATTTGTTGCCCATCGTAATAATTGAATGGTTGATGGGGCTTCTTCAAGGGTTTGATTTGCCGTAATGTTAATGATATCATGCATGTGAGGCTTTTGTAAGAAGAAAATGCGTTAAAACCCTTTTTAGTTATGCTTTTTTAAAATAGGCCTATAGTTTACGACAACATAATCGTAATGAACAATAAAATGAATTTCAACAACTTTAGAATACACCTGTTTCGGCTAACATGAATATTATTCTTCAAACTAGTAATGTTAAACGTGTCTTTTTCGCATTTTCGACTTATAAGCATTACAGTAAATTCCGATAACGTCCATATGCATACAAAAAATGGCGTAGGCGAGGAGGGGTTTAATAGTGATTTAATAATGATACTTTCTTAACCCTCTACTGGACATCATGTTTGGTACCTTGCCCCCGGCAACTGGGTGGATTTGGATTACACCCAAGTTTTACTTCATAGTAAATGGCTTCAGTTTTAATTATTGGAGTTGGTTGCAACATTGACACAGTTGAAGGTATTCAGAACAAAGTGGCCAGGAGAAATCACATTAATTAGTATAAAATTTACCATTACTAACAATAGGCTACTTAATTGTTTAATGTTGCTGGATATTAAGCCTAGTAGGTATTTATGTTTATTAATTTGTACAGAAACAAAAAAAGGATTCCCAAACAAAGTTTTATTTTTCAGAAATAAAGAAAAAGATACAAATCAATAAAGAACAGTTTTCAAAAGATTTTGTATATAGATCTAAGTAATTATTATAAAATAGGAATATAGTATTGCATAGATAAAAATAAAATACTTGACACAAACAATATGAGGAATATTTTTTATCAGAGAAGAGAAAAATATATGATGTAGTTTGAAAATAATAATCTACAGAAAGCAGCTTTTGCAGATTAAAATGAAAATTCTCATGCCTATATAATTTTTTGAGTAAATGAAGCAAGGCACAAAACACTAGGCTAAATAATATGCATAGGACAGGCATTGAAAACTACAAATTGCATATAGTGAAGGTTACCCTACTTTTATTGGCTATTTCCACCACAGTAAAGATGTATGGCTTTCTTACCTGCTTGTAATATTGTTAAGGAAAAAGTGAAGTATTGTTAACTTTTTATGGCAGGCCAACTACGGGCTGTGTTCTGGGAACATGTCATCTGTAAGGGGCATTGTTCTCGGCACATGTTGTCATTTTGTGTGTTCTCGGCACATGTTGCCATTTTGTGTGTTCTGGGCACATAATGACATTTTGTGGGATTCATGTTGCCATTTTGTGTGTTCTGGGAACATGTTGCCATTATGTGTGTTCTGGGAACATGTTGACATTATGTGGCTGTGTTCTGGGAACATGTTGACATTATGTGGCTGTGTTCTGGGAACATGTTGACATTATGTGGTTGTGTTCTGGGAACATGTTGACATTATGTGGCTGTGTTCTGGGAACATGTTGACATTATGTGGCTGTGTTCTGGGAACATGTTGACATTATGTGGCTGTGTTCTGGGAACATGTTTGTTTCATTTTTAAATATTATAATAAAACATTTTTAGAAATTCTATTTTAGGAATTGTGTATATATATAAATTTATATATTTAATAAGACAATTGGATGAATTATAATAAACAGAAAAAATGATTCAAATCAGTTTAGAAGTATTTGGCTAGTTGTCCCAACAGTGAACTGTATTCCGAGCTTGTTTCCCTAGTAATAATCCATGTTTTTTGTGCCACCCTTCCAATCAAGTATCCAGCTTTTTCTTGGCCTGTATCAAAATGCTGGTCATAGACTTGCTTGACTTGTGTATCACAATATGATTTTGAATGTTTTTCTGTAAATGAAATAAAGGCAAAATATTTTGATACTTTCTTTTGTGGAACTTGCAAGAGAAATAAATTACAAATTTATATTACTATCTCTAATATTTCTTTACTATGACTAATTACTTTGAAAAGATAAAGCACTGAACATGATGAATAACAAGAAACAAACATTTTCAGAAAAGATTATAGATTTAAAATTGTGTTCATTCATATTGAAGATTAATGAAGTAGACTATCAATATTTACCCTCTTGATGGCTGATACTTTGATTTGATGTCTTTACTTTAAGCTTACACATCAGTCTCTGTGTGGTAAAATATGAAATAATATGCTTCAATAAAACTGTTTCAGTATATTAATTACATTAGATAAGTACATAGTTTTGAGCTCTGTAACAATATGTGTTTCAATTATCATTCAAATATAATACCCTCTATGTTGTACAACTCACTGATTTATTAGAATTTAAGAAAAGACAATAATTAATACAATATTTTGGATTAAAATCCATTATATTTATTATAACATATAATGCTATCTCTTGCTATAATAATTACTTTAAAAAATGGGTTATGCCTATAGTACAGTCACCTGAGGATGAAACTAGGCACAGTGATTAGGCACAGTGAGACTGATTAATATCCATTGTAATTGAACATCAGTTGTAGTTATGAAATCTGGATGGCCAAACACACACTCATAGTCCTGAAAAGCAATTTACACACAGATTAGCAAGAATATCTCACTAATTATTAAATTAAAGCTAACACCTATTTAGTGCTATCCATCAAAGTAGTTGCATTTTTGTTAAGCTGTAGACACAATACAAAGTAATGTTTGTTCTGTGATTTACATACTTTTATAAAATAGCAATCAAAGTACACACATATATATATATATATATATATATATATATATATATATATATATATATATATATATATATATATATATATATATATATATATATATATATATATATATATATATATATATATGTATATGTATATATACATATATATATATATATATATATATATATATGTATATATATGTATATATATATATATATATATATATATATATATATATATATATATATATATATATATATATATATATATATATATATATATATATATGTTTATATGTATATATATGTATATATATATATGTATATATATATATGTACATATGTATATATATGTATATGTATGTATATATATGTACATATGTATATATATGTATATATATGTATATATATGTATATATATGTATATATATCTATATATATATATATATATATATATATATATATATATATATATATATATATATATATATATATATATATATATATATATATATATATATATATATATATATATATATATATATATATATATATATATATATATATATATATATATATATATATATATATATATATATATATATATATATATATATATATATATATATATATATATATATATATATATATATATATATATATATATAGGCCTATATATATTCAGTGTAAATTTGTACATTTTAGTTATGTCTTGTTATTAAATTTATTTACTCGACTGATCTAAACTCACTTTATTTAAACATAATATAGTGGATAAGTATAATGATTTTATTATTCAGCAATAAAAAGCAGGCCTAAAATGTTTTAAATAGTAACGTTTGCGAATGAACACATTAAACACTATGTATTTCAATTTCTATGTCTTTCCCAACTTGATGCATATTACTAACCAAGCACTAAACTATAGTCCTAAATAATCTTGACTATAATTACTATTTATCGGACAACCTGAATCTTTGCGATACCATGTTATAATATATTATTTTAAAAAGAGCTTACCACTAATTACTAAAATCAATTGTTTTAAGTATTAACTGAGTCGAATACTATCTGCTGCTATTGTCATCACCAGAAATTCAGTATGCTGGCAAGGTTTAGTATCTAAGTTCCCTACAACCTCTTTCCTCTCAAGTGCGGAAAACACTGAAATCATTAATCATTATTTCATTATGCCTAATAGTTTAAAGGTAGTATTAAAGTAGTACTAAATAGTACGAGTCTTAGTTACTGTAACTATGGGTCTAATGAATATTATTATTGTGTATGCTTACATGCTTTAAGTTTTATGCACAATATTGGTATATAATATATAGTCTATAGTATATAGCCTAAACTATAGAGTATATATAGGCCTATAAGCCTAAATATAACAGCAGCTTGAATAATGCTCATTAGCATGCATTCACTATAAACTATAAACATAAACAAATATTTCAATTCAATTTAATTCTAACTAATAATAGTAAATAGTAAATAGGCCTTTTTCTTGTGGTAACAAATTTAAAGTATAGGGCAGTATGAGTATAGTTGTAGTATAGGCATAGTAGATTCTATATTTAAGTATGTGGGCTTTTCATTCCAATGCACCACAATAGATACCACACATGATCAAGCTTAGCTTCTGATCTAAAGATTTAATAATTGGGCCTAACAAACAGTGAAAGTACAATAAAAATCATGTAAATTACTAATTTAATCTTCTTACCTCGGCTTCTGCAGATTCCTATTCTATTTCCTTCAAACTTTCTTTTTATGCAGCTGTATGATTAGATTCTAGACTATATTCTAAACTAACCAGAACACTAGATCTAAATTTCTAGATTCTATGCAGTATGTATTAAACCTATAGGCCTAATATTTATTTTAAATTCCTATGCGATGTGTCGTGAACTGTAGGTTTCATGTTATTTTTTAATGGCGGAAATCAGTTTAAAATTTCGTTTCCTTCGCTTTGTCATTCTATTTATAGATTCTATTTATAGAGTCGGAGCAAAGAAAAGATAGGCTTATTATCATTGAATTAGTCGGGCGATCCACACAGGAAGTGACCGTATATCTATTAGTTACTCAGTGATCCTATCATTGACAGATACAGAGATAGCCATTCGCATGGGGTGCTCTCTCTCTCTCTCTCTATCGCACACGCGCTCCCGACGTTAGCGGTTCGGGGAAGCCTCGCTCAGCAGAATAAGCATTCAGTGAATTAATAAACAGCACAAACTAAGAAGGTCTCCTGTCCCGTTGATTATTTTACTGTAGCTGACTAGGGTAGAATCATTAAATACCCTTAGACAAAACGGACACCACTGGCTCAGGAGGTGTCTCCCATAGCCAGGCAGGCCTCAACACGGCAAACTCCGACTAACTGGTTTGGGTATCGGTTGGATTACTGTATCGGTCGCTTCTCGCAGGGCTTATCTTCCACCATAGCGTTTGGTTTTTGTAGCTTTTATATTTTTGTATTGTTTTGTTTTTGTAACGTTTTTTATTTTTGTACTTTTTAAAAAAAAAATTTTTAAAGTTTTCTTTTTTATAGCTTTTTGTTTTTTTGTAGCATTTTGTTTTTGTAGCGTTTTGTTTTTGTTGCGTTTTGTTTCTGAAGCGTTTTTTATTTGTAGCTTTTTTTTTTAATTTAGGCTGAAATAACAGTGAGGACTACAGTCACTTCCCCTAACTTTATGTTGCTATGGTTAAAAATGGGACTTACTGTTCTATATAGCTACACAAGTGTTTTCAATTGAAAAAAAAATTACAATTAGCCTTTGGCTAAGGAAAGTTTTTTTTTTTTTCCAGGCGCAACCACTTTGTGGTGCTAGCTGAAATAACATTTTCTTTGCTCATCAAAAAAAAAAAAAAAACACACCTACTTCAGGCTTTCAGTTAAAGGGAAACAACATTGTATATATATCACATAACTCGAGAAATTAGTGTTTGCCTCCCCTACTCTTGCAAGCCAGAATAATTCATCTCTTAACTCAACTAATAGCTATAATAGTTTCGCCAACAGTAAAATGTTGCATCGTATCTATACATCGGATAATGAACTGATGAAGAAATACATGAAGGAGCCTCCGTGTAAAGTTCAATCAAAACTACAACAACCTCCACAAACCTTTGTCAGAAGCCACCACATCGTGGCCCATATGTTGAGAGCTACGGTGCTGTAGGCTACCCATGCACTGGCCCAATATGTTTTGGCCATCTTATTAATTCAGGCATGTCAAGTGGCCAGGGACGTTGGCATACTTCTTGTTAGGTAGGATGATTCAACTATATTTTACTATATCATTCGAATGGCTGAAATTATTTTCTCCCGAACAGTATTTCTAGAAGGGTGTGAATTAATGCTATATTCGTAAGTTGTATAATATTGAATTGGGGTATGATGAGGGTATAATTTGTTGCAATATATTGTGTGTATGTTTCTATTAAAAGTTAATGTTGTTTTTTATCAATTAGGCTGTTTTGGTTATATGCTGCTGTATAATCAATATATAAACCGCAATTTGACTCATACAAATGTAAAGAAAATTAGATTATCAATTAGCCTACTTAGTTAAGTAAACCTAATATACGAAAACGCTTACATGCTGATATATAAGTTGGAAATATAATTTATAAAAAAATACATAATTATCTTTGCACCTAGCAATCCTGGACAGATGAAGTCCATATGTTTCTTGCTCTTAATTTCCATAACATGTTTTAGGTACACATCATGGTTTTACTCACTTGGACCCGGATTCGATCTCGATAATTTCAGGTTAGCAGTCTTGCTCTCTATCGATAGCCCCCCACCCGATCTCACCCCCCCCCCCCCCACCCCCGGCCTCTCTTATACATATGCCTAAGCACATACTTTTGTTTTGAAATAAATTAAAAATAAAAAAAAATGTAAAGGTGGTGACAGTCTTATATGTTGGGCACACCAACACCAACACTTACATATAACATTCTCATATGTTGGGCACCCCAAACACCAACACTTACATATAACAGTCTCATATGCTGGACACACCAACACACACATATAACAGTCTCATATGTTCAACACTTGCGACTTCCTTACCAACACATTTTAAGCACTAGATAATTATGTCGCCAACAGAGGGAGAAAAAACAATGACGTTAGGCTGATAAAGTTTATTATTTACTCATTCACCATGAAGTGATCGATCACGTTTTACATCTGTTCAATGGTGTTGTTTTTTTTTCAAATTTTTATTTTATTCATATCGTATGTTTGTGTTGTAAGTGTTCTTCCGTTTTAGAATCTTAAGAGATGTTTAATTCATTTTAATATACTTTTATTTTTACACTTAGTTACAAGCACTGTTTGGCAGAATTGATAGTGGGGCGTCTGTCAAGTATTTTTGTTGAAATCTAGAATCTTTCAGAAAATTACCTATCTGTTTATAAGATGTTCATCTTTTTTTTTTCCAAAGACACGAGTAAAGGAAAACTGCAATAGCCAACACAAAAAGTTAAATTTTGCCTTAGGCTTGATCTAACCAAAATGTATTACTTCCCCTATGTATTTCGGAAATTCAAAACAAGGAAAACAGCTTATCACAATTGATAATTAAAAATACATAAATAAATAATTAGTAAGATTTGCCAAACAAATATACTAACTGAATAACGTTTTATAGCTATATTTAATGCAAACTGAAATCATGTATACTTAAAATAATTTTTTATAACATATTGAATAGTTTAAAACATCTAAAATAAAATGTAATACTTTAGCTTTATTTTAAGAAAATTGTTTTATAACGGTAACTTGTAAAATTAATCACATCCGATGATTTACGTCTGTTACAAATATTTTGGCTCCCTCTATAAAGGGAAAATAAAAATAAAAATAATTACTTAATTAAAGTAATTTCCTCGGAATTAGAGATGCACCATGCACAAGAGCATTCAAACCTATTTGCCTTCTAATGTGTATTCTGCGTTTTAACACACCCCCAAGAAAAAGAAACCAAGCTGCACTTAAAGCACTATCATCCTCAGGACCCTATAAGCTACAATGAAATATACTACAGAATCGTTGCAGGACCCTACAAAGACCGCATAACTTATACCTACGCAGACACTCTAAAACACGGGTTCTTGAGGGTTTCCATTGCAGTAAAAATGCAACAAATATCTCTGTTTAATAATACTATTCAACGGCTTATAGCAGACATGTCGCCTGTAAATGTCAAAGGATACATTTTGAAGGAAATCAAGCTTTCACCAGTGTTTGCTTTTTAAGTTGATGAATCAACAGACGTGAGTTCGTGTTCGCTTTGCTTGTCTTTGTGAAATAAATTCATTCAGATGAGAGCAAAGAAGAGTTGCTATTATGTGAAGATAGCATTTAGAAAATAAATACGTTTTTTGAAACCAGATGATTAAAAAGGGTTAAAACGGCTCTAGGTTTTGTACTGTTGGTGCGCCATCTATGTTTCGGTCAAAATCGGGCTTTCAGAAAAAGAATTATCTCCCCAACCAAAGGGGAAACCATTGCATGATACGCCGGTATGCCATCGCCATCAAGACTCCATTGCTAGTAATAGTCGCAAATTATATTAAATCTGGAGCCCTTAAAGAACTGCGCAAAGACAATAATAAAAATGACGAGGTTCTGCTTTTCTACACTACAGTACGCTGGCTGTCAAACGAAATGTTGTGAATCGTGTGGTAGAATTGAAAACTGAAATCAAGTTGTTCTTGTAAGTGCAAAGGAAATAAGTCTTTTGACATACTTTGATAAACAACAAAGAGTGGTTGGAGAGAGAATCCTTCCAAGCAGATACATTCAAACATCAACATCAACTTAACCCGAAGCTTCAGGGAAAATGAACGAATATTATCTCTTTTCAAAGAAAAATAAATCTTGGAAATATTGAAATTTTAGATGAATCTGAGTGTAAAATAATAAAACATTTGAAAGAAGATTTCTGGGCATCTTGCATCTCTTGAAAACGAACTGCAGCGTTTTTTTTTTTTCTCACTGAGCTGAAAGAAGAAGAATCTGCATTTAAAAGTAACCCAGTCTCTGCTTCCCTCGATGTTACCAGCATTCCCGATGAATTACAACATGAGTTATTTTATTTGCGGAATGATTCAGCGTCAGATGAAAAATTACACACACAATTTTGTGTAGTATGCACCATTAATACCCAAAAGTGAAATTGATTGTCTTTCGAGTTTTAGTTCCTTGTGTGGCTGTCTTTGTGAGAATAGATTTTCAACACTACTCCAATTAAAAACAAAATCAAGAAATAAATTAAATGTTTAGTTAATAGCATGCGCTTTTACTAAACGTTTTTAAACAGTTATCAAGAATAATTGATATTGAATGTCTACTCGAAAGTTTTATTTTAGTGCTTATTAGGTTTCTTACTATTTTTTTTTAATTATATAGGGGGTCGCGGGTCACTTATTTTTTTTATAAAAGAAGGTCGCCACTCGAAAAAGTTTGGGAACTACTGCTCTAAAAGTTGACAGCTAACGCTTCACCATCACCAAGACAACTCTATTTCTTATTAGACGTTTTGTATTAGCCGTCCACCAGAACATTTTTGTCAACCATTGTAACCCATAGGTAAAACATAAATAAATCGGTATCGCTAGGTTTGTTGTGAGGCGATATGTAGTCATTTTATTGTAGGGAGCCACTTTATCATCTAGTGTGTACTAAGTCATTTTATGTGGAAAACACATGAATGTCATTAGTTAAGAGCTACCACCTATATAATAGTTGTTTTATTAAGCATGATCAAATATTTTTAAAATCTACAAATGGTAATTATTGTAAAATATTATTCTAAAATTACAGTTACATTCTTTGATTACTAATTATATAGTATTCTAGCACAGTTAGCTAAAATACTTTGTTTTGTATGTACTTATAAGAATAAAGGTTGTTTCGCATTTAAAGCTATTTCTTTATTTTAAATAAAAAATCAAATGCATACACCTAACATTAATGAATCAAATACCATAACATTGTAATAAAAAGTATGGCGGCTCTTTAAAACCTGGAAAATTTGGAAAATTTTGATTTTTGGCTCTTCAGTCCCAAAAGGTTGCCGACCCCTGTCATAGATGGAAGATTTTAATTAATAGCCTACATGTAACTAAACCATTGGACTTACAGTTGAGATCACACATTTTCTAATTAGCAACAGTTTTTTGTGTTCTTTAAAGATCATTTTTTTTAAAATAATTATAAGGTATGGGTTGGATCAATGAATTGCACACACACCTATTTACTGGTAATTGCAAAAATAATATTTAAATAGTTTTACCTGTTTCAAAAGCTATTATTCTGGCAGCAAGATACTTTGGTACGTCATTACGCTGTTCCCCAAATGTACCAACAGATCAGCTTTGGGTGGATTGGGAGGGGGGGGGGGGGTTCAACTTCATTCACCTCTGTCCGGTCACCTTAGGTCAATTATCCTACCCAGCGTATACATAGGTGTGTCCCGTTTTAGGTGGTGAAGTGTGGTTTTTAGATGATGGTTCTAAACATACATATACAATTTTACATATATACTGATTCAGAAATAGATTTAAGTAAGGAACAGTGGTATTATGACAGTAAAAAAATTTACAGAGGGGTCCGTGGGGGGTTGTAACTCCCCCCCCCCCCCCTAACCCCCCTTCCTCTGCCTACGCCAATGACTGAATGTCATGTTTGTTTTGTCAGTGTGTCGTGTTTAGAAAATAAGTTGAGTAGCATCCTAGTCACTCTAGACAAAATGTATTACTTCCCCTATGTATTAGGGGAAAACAAAATAAGGGATCCAACTTATAAAATATGATATCTAAAAATAAATAAATAAGTAATTAGTACAATTTGCCAAAACAAATATATTATTGTATGAAGTTAGTAGAAAAAATGTAATGCCAACTGAAGTAAAGTATAGTTTATATTTTTTTGATAAAAACATTTAATACAATGTTTTAAATCTGAAAAATATAAACTTTAGCACTATTTTAAAATGGATTATTTTATAAAGGTAATAAAGATATAATTAGCATTTTAATTGTTGTGTAAAGACAATTTTTTGGCTCCCTTTGAAAAGGGACAAATTAAAATTTAAAAAATTGGTATTTTTAGGATTATTGGGAGGCTGTAATTTGCTGTAATGTTATTGTAGGGAGACCCTTTATTTTACTTCTTTTGTATACACAATTTTATAAAACTCAAGCGAATTAATTCAGTGAACTTTCAAAATAAAACAAGAATTTAAAACAGGTTAAAAAAAAAACATTTTTTTATATAAATCACAATGTCCAACAGTAATATCGAGTTTTTCAACCTTTATCTTATATATCGTTTTCACTCAGAATAACCATTTACTTATTTAAAAAAAAAAGTTAAATGCTCTTTAAGTAAGAGCTAACTACAGGAAAATCCCTTTATTAAATCTATATCTCTTACAGAAGGGACAGAATTGTACAATGCAAGGGAAATAACTTAACAAAATAGCTCAAACAAATATTTTGCGGACAGAAAGAGAGAGAGAGAGAGAGAGAGAGAGAGTAGTGCGCACATGGGCTTTTATATATTAGGATTTTTATGCCCAATATTCGACGCATCCATTAATGAATTTCGTCCGGTTTTGTTACAAATGTTTACATCACATCCACTTTCAATTAATAATCCTGCAATCTTGTCATGGCCGTTTTGACAGGCCAGATTTAATGCATTCCATCCATTATAATTGACAGCATTAACTTTACAGCCGCTATTGATTAACAGATGTACAACTTTGTCATGTCCATTTGCGGCAGCAAATATTAAAGCGTTCCATCCATCTTTGTCGACAGCATTAACATTACTGCCGCTATTAATTAACAGCTGTACAACTTTGTCATGTCCATTTGCGGCAGCAAATATTAAAGCGTTCCATTCATCTTTGTCGACAACATTAACATTACTGCCTGCTGTAAGCAATAGCTTTACCGTCCCCTCATGTCCTCTACCTGAGGCCAGCATTAGAGCCGTGGTTCCATTCTTATTAGCAGCATTTACAGCACAGCCGCTCTTTATTAAAAGTAGTACAACAGTTTCATGTCCATTTTTAGAGGCTAGAATTAATGCACAGTTTCCATCCTTATCATCAGCATTTCCATTAGCTCCACCTTTAATTAACTGTTGTACAACTTTGTCGTGCCCATTTGTGGCAGCCCAGACTATTGCATTCCACCCATAACTGTTAACAGCATTAATATAGCTACCTTCTATAAGCAACAGCTTTACTATTTCCTTATGTCCTCTATCTAAGGCCAGCATTAGAGCATTGTTTCCTTTCTTATTAGAAGCATTTACATCACATCCATTGTCTATTAAAAGCTCAACAACATCGGTGTGACCATTCTGAGAAGCCAACGTTAAGGCATTCAATCCATTATTGCCTACAGCATTAAGATCATAGCCGCATTTTTTAAAAAGTTGTGCAACGTTGACATGAACAATCTCAGGAGGTAACAGTAATGCATTCCCTCTAGCTTGTATAACAACATAATTTAAACTAAGCCATCTATCAATTATCTTTTTTAAAGTTGAACAGTGCCCATGTTCAGCAGCGAACAGTAGGGCATCAATTGTAGATTCATCATTGTAATCATCATTCTGTTTACTATTACTGTTTACTTTTCCATCTTGAAACTCAATTGGTGAATTATTTAAAGCATTAATACTAACGGTATTTAACACCGTTTTATTGTCTTCTGTGTAGTGATCATTCATTTTTTATGAAGATATTTTGTTTCTATTGTATAAGGAAAATACAAGAAGGACTTCTTCGTGCTCTAGAATGTAAAACAAGATGTACATATTAGGCAATTAGAAAATGTATAGCAACATAATATAACTATAACTAATGTTTAACTGTTTTAATGAGGATTAACGACAAATCTCATTTTATTCAAAACCTCAAAAATAGAATAGCTTAAATATACCATCTTAATTAAGTTTGATAAAATGTTATTAATAACTCTTATCCTTATCATTCTGTACATTCTTTTAGTTATTTCAATGTTTATTGTAATGTCCGATTTTACGTTACTAAAGTATAAATTAACTAGGCATTCTGCCTAGCTTCGCTTAGGTTTTCAAAAACATTTGATAATTTGAATACTAATTGTTTGGTGATGGATGAGGCGTGTAGTTCTTAAATCTAAACAGTAATGCTAATTTTAGAGAAGATGTTGTTGTATCTTGTTTAATATCCGCTTTTCCGCTTTCAAAGAAAGCATTCGAAAGTACGCAATTTATAACTAAAATGGAAATAAAACTACACAGGTTCCATGAACAGTATATCTCACAATTTATATTACATTGACTTTTAAAATTAATTTTTTATTTAATTATCATACGTTGCTTAATCAACAACGTATTTTTTTTCTAAAACAAATGCTACACTTTGTCGTTTTCTGTTTTTGTTTAAAATAGTATACAATTATTTGAAAAATAATTATTTAAAAAGTTTACCTCCCTTGAAAATTAACCGAATGACGTATGTCTGTGTTTACTTTTTTTTTAAACAGTTACTATGCTTATATAAGAAAATACGATATATAAACATATTTAACGTCTACAATGGCTTTTTCCGACGGGAATAAAGTTTTTTTGTTACCCTCCAGGGTCGGTCTACGACCTCAAATAATATTAAGGGGATCAATTTATTTATATATATATATCTCATATAAGGAGAATTTCACTCGCGGTCATCTTTTAGCACTGGTCTAGGGCTTTGAGTCTGACCAACAGTTTTTCCATACGGCCTCGTCATCTATAGAAGTGTATGCAAAACATTAGCATGATGTACAGAGGTTAAGTAACGTAAAAATTGTGTTGAAATTACCCTGTTTTTCCCATAAAATACAAAGATTATATAGGGAAATACGACTGGTTAGTTTTGACCCCTTTACGAAGTTTTCCCAGATATGCCGAGTTTTTTGTGACACCCCAAGGCGTTCTCCTACCACCTCACAAAATATCAAGGGGGGTCGTCGGAGGAAATTTTTTTTCGTAATAGAGCTCATATAAAGAGAATTTCACTCGCGGTCACATTTTAGCCCTCGTCGAGGGCTTTGAGTCAAACCGACAGTTTTCCATAAAAGTCAAGCCATTTACCTAAATGTATGCCAAAAATTAGCCAGATATACTGAGTTTAAGTACCCTAAAGTCTGCGTTGAAATGACCCTCTGTTTTTCCCATAAAATACAAAGATTATATAGGGAAATACAACTGGTCAGTTTTGACCCCTTTACGAAGTTTTCCCAGATATGCCGAGTTTTTTGTGACACCCCAAGGCGTTCTCCTACCACCTCACAAAATATCAAGGGGGGTCGTCGGAGGAAATTTTTTTTCGTAATATAGCTCATATAAAGAGAATTTCACTCGCGGTCAAATTTTAGCCCTCGTCGAGGGCTTTGAGTCAAACCGACAGTTTTCCCTAAAGGTCAAGCCATTTACCTAAATGTATGCCAAAAATTAGCCAGATATACTGAGTTTAAGTACCCTAAAGTCTGCGTTGAAATGACCCTCTGTTTTTCCCATAAAATACAAAGATTATATAGGGAAATACGACTGGTCAGTTTTGACCCATTTCCCGATTTTTCCCGGACATGGCGAGTTTTTTGTGACACCCCAAGACGTTCTCCTACCACCTCACAAAATATCAAGGGGGGTCGTCGGAGGAAATTTTTTTTCGTAATATAGCCCATATAAGGCGCCGGTCAGTCGAGGTCAGTTTTGACCCCCTCTCCGTAGACTTTTCGGCCAACCGTCACCGGCCCTCGTGTTCTATCGCCCCAAGGCATCATCGTGCCAAATTTGACGCGCCTGCGGCGCCGGGAAGTGCCCTATCGGGCACCCGACAACTTTGCTTTATATATATAGATACATTATTAAAGTAAAATTATTTGAATAATAGTCGTGTGCAACTCATTAAACTTTAACCGGTTTTCTATCAAAACATTTGCTGATTTTACCTCATTAATATATTTTCCGAAGATGTAGTGGCAGTTTTAGATGAAAAAAAAAACAATACGCATTAATTTTCGTGTCACGAATTTCTAGTAGGTAATATCTTACATATTCCGCCACCAAGCCTAAGATGCAAATGTCTAAGATACCTTCAAATTAGGAAGTTATTTTCAAAACATGACTATTTGAAATCACTGTTTGCAAAATGCTATAGAAACTTTGTCTTTCCAACAATTTTTTTTCCCTACAGAATATCAACATTGATTACGTTAAAACAGAGCTATACTTATCGGTAGCAACGAATTCACTTTTATTTGTTTATAAAGTCATAAGTTATAAGCCTACACCACAAAAACTCCAAAATCACAGGAATGGTAAGGGCCTGTATATAATCTCAACTGAACCGGTTATATCCGGTATTCTCGTGTTTTATAAAATCAGCTTCGTGTTTCTAGTGTCTGCTGTGTTCGTCTAACATACCGGTTTACAGTGCTTGGTTTTCCCAAAATGAAAACCTTCCGTGACGTAGAATGTGTTAGGGTGTGCATGTAGTACCAAGTGGTGCAAATAGTCTGTGTACTGTAGCATGACCGTACGACGTCTGTGTACTGTAGCATGACCGTACGACGTCTATGTACTGTAGCATGACCGTACCACGTCTGTGTACTGTAGCATGACCGTACCACGTCTGTGTACTGTAGCATGACCGTACCACGTCTGTGTACTGTAGCATGACCGAACGACGTCTGTGTACTGTAGCATGACCGTACGACGTCTGGGTACTGTAGCATGACCGTACCACGTCTGTGTACTGTAGCATGACCGTACCACGTCTGTGTACTGTAGCATGACCGTACCACGTCTGTGTACTGTAGCATGACCGAACGACGTCTGTGTACTGTAGCATGACCGTACCACGTCTGTGTACTGTAGCATGACCGTACGACGTCTGGGTACTGTAGCATGACCGTACGACGTCTGTGTACTGTAGCATGACCGTACGACGTCTGTGTACTGTAGCATGACCGTACGACGTCTGTGTACTGTAGCATGACCGTACGACGTCTGTGTACTGTAGCATGACCGTACGACGTCTGTGTACTGTGGCATGACCGTACGACGTCTGTGTACTGTAGCATGACCGAACGACGTCTGTGTACTGTAGCATGACCGTACCACGTCTGTGTACTGTAGCATGACCGTACGACGTCTGTGTACTGTAGCATGACCGTACGACGTCTGTGTACTGTAGCATGACCGTACGACGTCTGTGTACTGTAGCATGACCGTACGACGTCTGTGTACTGTAGCATGACCGTACGACGTCTGTGTATGTTAATGTTTATGACGTGAACGATTGTAATTAGAGAAGCGACTGGGTCGAGTTGCAGCTAATGTGTTGTGGAGCTGTCTATAAGGAGGACAAATACAATGACACGGGGAGGAAGCGGCGGACCGTAAACGCAAATTGTGGTGGTAGGAGAGGCGAAAGACAAATGTGGTCTGAGAATACGTGTTATATACTGGAGAACAGGTATTTGAGTTGATTAAAGAGGCATTTTGTTAATTCAAGCACAGTGTTGTCAATTCAGCTCCTGTTGAGTTCCCAGAAACAATAAACCAGACCCTCACCGCTCCTATACTTAAGACAAATTGAATAAGTGAACTAAAATGTTCACACTAAATACATTCTACATATAACTGCAATAGAGATTCACAAAGTCAGTTGATATATACATTACGTGGCATACAGAATATCCAATTAACGTGTTATAACTGTTCTAAAAATAAAATGGAATTATTCTGTTCACTGAACCGTTATATCCTTATTGCTTGCTGGTAAAATACAAGACTGTGTTTTTTCTTGTGAGTCGAATCAAATGTAGAGTGAATTCTATACTATAAAATAAAAAGGACTGTAAATGTTTGATGCGTAAATGAGTAATGTACGCGGGGGGGGGGGGGGGGGGGAGAAAAGTGACCCCCATATTGGAGATTATCAACAAAATCATCAACAGCAGGCAGATTACTGAAACTACATTTAAGCCATTGTAGGGGTTATCTTTTTGCTACACGGAACAATTCAATTCAAGCGTAAAGAATTTTCATGGAGCAAACAAGAAATCAATATCCCGATTAAATCAATACCTATCATTCAAATAGTGCTACATCGAGCTATATTAATAATCGACGGTAGATTAATATCTTGACTATTAATTGTGAACCCTTTAAAGCTATCATATATATATATATACATATATGTATCATATATATATATATATATATATATATATATATATATATATATATATATATATATATATATATATATATATATTATCATATACATTTTTTCCTTTGGTGGGGTGACACCATGAGTTACCGCACCGGGCGGCACCCGACCTAGCGACGCCACTAGAGGTAATGTATTTTAATAAATTTCCAGTGTTGAACTATATAGAGACTAACATCAGTTTTAAATACTTAAATACGCCTTTCTTAACTGACAAACCGTCTAAGCCTTCAAACTAATCATACTTTGTTTAGTTGAATCAGACAATCATTAAGACAATACAATATTTGTAAATGATATTTTCATAATTTCTTTTCTATAAAAGCTGCTTGAACAAAGGGAACAAAAACACACACCACTTGTTTTATTTAGTAAAGGGGGGGGGGGGGGGGGGTGAGGCATAAAACATCACTTCCACTCTGTAAAACAACTAAATATATAACATGTGGGGTATTTTCTAAATTAACGTGTGTGTACATATAAGCACAATTGTAATCATAACTAATTTATTTTACTTGAATTTGTTTTTGTAAGTGTCCAATAAAAAGTGTTAAGTAGATTAAAATATATGTTTTTGTCTGTGTGTTTTTCTATTCGTGTAAGATCAATTTTTTTTTATTTCTAGCGGTGCTGAAACTATTTATAAATATCCTTTAGAAACCTTGCATAATAAGTCATTTTTTTGGGTGTGCTTTCTAAGGGTGGAGCCTAAAGCGGGTCGTCCCACCCACCCACTCGGAACTCCCCTACGCCGGACCAAACATTTTATATCATTCTATAAATAGGAGCGGGTAATATGCCTGAACATATACCAAGAGGCTAAATACATATTTCACCATATAGACAAGTTGTCACGTCAAGTTGTTTTGCCTATTGCCTAATATTGTACTACCTAATCTATACAGATGACTTGCCTATTGCCTAATAATGTACTACCTAATCTATACAGATGGCTTTCCTATTGCCTAATATTGCACTACCTAATCTATACAGATGACTTGCCTATTGCTTAATGTTGCACTACCTAATCTATACAGATGACTATGTTTTAAATGTGGAACCATTTGATTACGTTACATGCCCGTTCATAATAACATTTGAAAAACGAGGTAATTTATTAGGTTTATTACCAGTTTAATATAAGGATTGGTACTGGCTGTAACGATGCCATATTAGTGAAAATAATATTTTCTGTAGGCCAACCAGAACAAGCCTTCGCCGTTTTGAAGGTTAACAAAGGGGACAACTGGACAATAGATGGTTGCTCTGTCGTCCACACAACTTGGTGGTTGACATAGAGGGTGATACACACACCCTCCTCACTTAACTCAATGGTTGACATAGAGGGTGATACACACACCCTCCTCACCCAGCTCAATGGTTGACATAGAGGGTGATACACACACACTCCTCACCAAGCTCAATGGTTGACATAGAGGGTGATACACACACACTCCTCACCAAGCTCAATGGTTGACATAGAGGGTGATACACACACCCTCCTCACCCAGCTCAATGGTTGACATAGAGGGTGATACACACACCCTCCTCACTTAACTCAATGGTTGACATAGAGGGTGATACACACACCCTCCTCACCCAGCTCAATGGTTGACATAGAGGGTGATACACACACCCTCCTCACCCAACTCAATGGTTGACATAGAGGGTGATACACACACCCTCCTCACCCAGCTCAATGGTTGACATAGAGGGTGATACACACACCCTCCTCACCCAGCTCAATGGTTGACATAGAGGGTGATACAGACACACTCCTCACCAAGCTCAATGGTTGACATAGAGGGTGATACACACACACTCCTCACCAAGCTCAATGGTTGACAT
Source organism: Physella acuta (assembly GCF_028476545.2). NCBI lineage: Eukaryota > Metazoa > Mollusca > Gastropoda > Physidae > Physella > Physella acuta. The sequence continues at coordinate 230,840 of NW_026731591.1, forward strand.
AGAGGGTGATACACACACCCTCCTCACCAAGCTCAATGGTTGACATAGAGGGTGATACACACACCCTCCTCACTTAACTCAATGGTTGACATAGAGGGTGATACACACACCCTCCTCACCCAGCTCAATGGTTGACATAGAGGGTGATACACACACCCTCCTCACTTAACTCAATGGTTGACATAGAGGGTGATACACACACCCTCCTCACCCAGCTCAATGGTTGACATAGAGGGTAATACACACACACTCCTCACCAAGCTCAATGGTTGACATAGAGGGTGATACACACACACTCCTCACCAAGCTCAATGGTTGACATAGAGGGTGATACACACACCCTCCTCACCCAGCTCAATGGTTGACATAGAGGGTGATACACACACCCTCCTTAATGGTTGACTTTGAGGGTGATACACACACCCTCCTCACCCAGCTCAATGGTTGACATAGAGGGTGATACCTACACCCTCCTCACCCAGCTCAAAGGTTGACATAGAGGGTGATACACACACCCTCCTCACCTAGCTCAATGGTTGACATAGAGGGTGATACACACACCCTCCTCAATGGTTGACATAGAGGGTGATACACACATCCTCCTTACCCAGCTCAATGGTTGACATAGAGAGTGATACACACATCCTCCTCACCCTCCTAAATGGTTGACATAGAGGGTGATACACACACAACCTCCTCACCCAGCTCAATGGTTGACATAGAGGGTGATACACACACCCTTCTCACCCAGATCAATGGTTGACATAGAGGGTGATACACACACCCTCCTTAATGGTTGACATAGAGGGTGATACACACACCCTTCTCACCCAGATCAATGGTTGACATAGAGGGTGATACACACACCCTCCTTAATGGTTGACATAGAGGGTGATACACACACCCTTCTCACCCAGATCAATGGTTGACATAGAGGGTGATACACACACCCTCCTCACCCAGCTCAATGGTTGACATAGAGGGTGATAACACACCCTCCTCTCCCAGCTCAATGGTTGACATAGAGGGTGATACACACACCCTCCTCACCCAGCTCAATGGTTGACATAGAGGGTGATACACACACCCTCCTTAATGGTTGACATAGATGGTGATACACACACCCTCCTCACCCTCCTCAATGGTTGACATAGAGGGTGATACACACACCCTCCTCACCCAGCTCAATGGAAGGTGGACAGTTTGATCCCTATGTTATATACGCAAACACGGTCATGTTGCCTCAAGAAATGTGTTCATCTGTGATAGTGACAATACAATTAGAGATTAAGATAGCAACTACATGACGGTATTACAGCGGGAGGTAGATTATGCATTGCGATACAGAAGAATAATCCACATAGCTATAGCTATTAATATACCAAGTGTGTGTTTTTATTTTCCCTTTTAAAAGGAAGCCATAAATTATTACTTAGCAAAAAGATGGTGATAATTTCTGATAACATGAAATGTTTATATAGTATTCATTTTTTATTAAAGTTTTAGTTTTATATTTTATGCTATAACAATTAATTTTAATATCTATGTCAAAAGTTAAGTGAATGATCAAAATTTAATCAGTAATAATATGTGTAAATTGTTTTCTTACACATTTAAAAATTATATTGAGTATTATATTAATTAGTTGTGCATGTATTTCTTATAAATTACTGCAATGAGTTGTTTCCCCTGTTTAAAAAAAAAAAAAATTTTAAAATAATATTTACAAAGGGGAAGTAATACGTTTTGAACTGCCCAAGCAAAATTGTACTGGCCGCAGCATTAAAAAAAAACGTTAGAGATGAAAGATTATTGTTGATTAAACAAATTAAACATGGTCTTTGCTGTTACTGATTTCAACTGATGAAAACTGGATCGAGTTCGAACCCTTGGGCAAATGAAGCTCGACAGCTAGGGACATTAATTGTTCTTGGACTGCTGCCATGTAGTTTGTTCTTAGGGGATCATACATAAATGGCGTCACGCTTTTTTTGGACGATTTTTACCCCCCCCCCCCCCTCCGTCACAAATCGTCACAAAAAGCCAGACCCCCACACTTTAAAATGACGTAACACCTCAGCCTACACCCCCGCCCCCCTAAAAATTGCTGTTTGATTTTTCTTAAAACATCGATATTTTCCCAAAATCTTGTCGGATTCTGTCAACATAGAGTGTTTAATCAATTTCTATTACAATTTATAAAAACAGTTTTCTAAAATTCGTTTTCTAGCATTGATTTTTGCTTTTTTTTATAATGCAAAAGTGTGATATCACACCCTCTGAACGCTATCTACCCCCCCCCCCCCCCCCCCCCGTCCCACTCATCACACACCGTTACAAAATTACTGACCCTTCTCCTCCCTACGAGTGTGACGTCATAAATAGACGACCCCTTGATTGGACGAAGGCTATGGAAACAAATCCAATATAAAAGCAGGCTGAAATCGGAGGCAATGGTCTCAATGGCGCATAACAAGTTGTCTTAATTGTGTTGCCGGGAATTCCATCCTACACTAATAATTAAGAAAGCAGATGCAGAAGAAGAAATAACATATACATGTTTCTATCAAGTTTTAAGAGATTTTCGGTAACTGGAAGTGGTGTAAGTTACCCGTTAAATGTCCATTAATGTCACGTGATGGGTCCACCTTGTGAGGCTTAAGATATGTGCGGCGTCGTAATAAATTGTAATACATCGTAATACATTGTAATACATCGTAATACATCGTAATAAATGGTAATACGTTATAGATACCCATTTTTTTTAAACTGTCGATACCGGCTTCTACGTGTGAAGAAAATTAAGACAACTACAATTGTGTTATCAGGTTATACATTGTAACAATTGTAACGTTTTTATAAATTGGCACAATCATAGCGTCGTTGTAAACTGCCAAAATGTTATAAATTGTAAAATTGTAGCATTGTTATAAACTGTCAAAACTATAGCATCGCTGTAAACTATTAAAATTATAGCGTCGTTATAATATGCCGTAAAAAGTTGTTTTTTTTTAATGACACAGATGGATAAAGTTTAGTTTTAGAGCAGTGGTTCCCAAACTTTTTCGAGTGGCGACCTTCTTTTATAAAAAAATCGTGAAGATAAAATAGAGTTTATGTGTTTCTCGACTACAGAATATTTAGAGATAACCGGTTAACTCCTATTAAAAAAATCCTACACACCACTGGCAGTGGGGGTACACTGAGACTCGTGTATTAGTTTAAAAAAAGGGGACGATATTTTGTATATTTGAAGTCGAATAAATTTCGACTAACTGAACAGAAAACCAAATACGTCTGCATAGCCTTAAGCGGGCAGTACACCCACACTCCCAAACCTAACGTTATTCATCTATGTCGTTTTAAAACACATGAACGGAAGTTAATAACGACGTTATAGTTTAACAGTTTATAACGACGCTATAATTGTGACAGATTATAACGATCTTATAATTATTACAATGAATAACTTGATAAAGAAATTATAGTTGTCTTAGTTTTTCTCACTCATAGAAGCCGGCATAGACGGTAGATAAAATATGTATCTACACCGTATTAAATAATACTGTATTCCAATCGCGGGATGTTCTTATGCTACTTCTATACCTGGAATATATTTAAATCAACTAATTACTCGAGTACCACGCGAGGACACGGGAAGAATGCACATGTTAACCTGCAATATTATAAACTACATAGTGAAGGGTGGTTGATTAGGGTTCAATTCAAAGAACACGGACTTGAACTCATTCTGTCCTTCAGCCATACCCTTTCACGACAGTACTGAAACCTTCTTTACTGAAATATTGACCTTTAAGCAGTTTAAAAGGTACCATACACTTTAGATAACCGCACTTCTTTTTACCTGTAAGTACATCAAAATTGTGATATTTTATAAATATCCAATGAATGCAGCAGTTTAAAAGGTATCATACACTTTAGATAACCACACGTCTTTTTACCTGTAAGTACATCAAAATTGTGATATTTTATAAATATCCAATGAATGCAGCTGTTTAAAACGAGGCCGTTATTGTTTACCGTTTTTAAAAACTTATTGAGCGAAAGGCCAGACGTATGTACAGTGGTTTAAACAACGGGCCCATCGACTCTATAGATATTATGACTATCGTCTAGAGTTTTTGTATTACGATACAGTACAGATCTTTAGCCTCACAAGGTGGACCCCATCACATGACATCAGTGGACGTTTAACCGGTAACTTACACCACTTCCAGTTACCGAAAATCCCCCAAAACTTGATAGAAACATATATATGAGCTAATACTTACACATCATTTGCTTAGTTGAATTAATGAATATTTAAGACAATGTTTAATATGTTTAGAAAATATTCACCTTTCTTTTCTTTATTTTTTTTTTAGCAGTGGCAAGTAGAAGTTAACTTGGCTGTACGAAATGCATTACTTCCCCTATGTTAATATTTTAATTTTAAAAATATAACAAGGGAGAAAATTTATTGCCATGGCTTGTCAGAAATATATGCATATGTAATTAATATAACATTCAATATACATTTTCAATTAGTAAATAAAATTATTTAGTCTTTTAAGTTTTTAATAAAACTTCTATTACTTTTTAAACGATTCATATTTGTGATAAAATAGTTGTGACATTATAAATTACAAAAACAAGATTATTTTTTAAAAAAAAGAATAACAAAAAATAAATTTTGCACTTCCAAGACAATATAATTGATTTAAAAATATTTCTGGCTCCCTTGAAAAAGGGAAAATAAAACTGTTGGACCCTTTGAAAACCTTTAAATTTGCGAAGGTTTGTTCTGGTTGGCCTACAAAAAAAAATATTACCACGAATGTTTTTGTTCAAGTGTCCTGTGTCTACTGTGTTAGCGTTAGAAAGTTGTATGATGATACATAGGTTGGATTGTTTCCACACTTGTTTAGGGTTTTATAGAGCGCATTTATTCCGTTAAAACGGTACATGCAACTGCTGGTCTAGATGAAAACGTAGTTAGAACCACTGAACATGATGTGGGATAGGATGAGGAATGTGTAACAATAAGTGGACAGCAATGGCGTCGTTTCAACCAGTAACAATCTTTATATTGCACTGGTATTAAACCTAATAAATTACCTCATTGTTCAAATTGTATTATGTACGGGCAGGTAACGTAATCAAATGGTTCCACGTTTAAAACATAGTCATCTGTATAGATAAGGTAGTACAGCATTAGGCAATAGTATAATATAAGTATAGTATATTTCTTTATAGTAATTTAAATAGTAGTGTCTAATATTTGGGGGGAGACCCATGCTTTTCTTTACATTTATTTAAATAGTATTGTATAATTTATTTTCTACTTTTTAGTGCATTATTACACAAAGGCTTGTTATTAAAACGTTTTTTTATTAACTTTTTTGTCTGTGTGTTTTTCTAGTTGTGTTATTATTATTATTCTATTTATTATTATTATTATTATTATTATTATTATTATTATTATTATTATTATTATTATTATTATTATTATTCTATCTCCTCACCCAGCTCAATGGTTGACATAGAGGGTGATACACACACCCTCCTCAATGGTTGACATAGAGGGTGATACACACACCCTCCTCAATGGTTGACATAGAGGGTGATACACAGACCCTCCTCACCCAGCTCAATGGTTGACATAGAGGGTGATACACACATCCTCTTCGCCCAGCTCAATGAAAGGTGGACAGTTTGCCCCCTATGTTATATAAGCAAACACGGTCATGTTGCCTGTAGAAATGTGTTCATCTGTGATAGTGACAATACAATTAGAGATTAAGATAGCAACTACGTGAAGGTCTTAGAGCAGGTACAGTCAGGTTAATTACATAAGAACCATCCCAAAAAAACTTTAATTAAACGGAATTTATATTTTTAATTATCCCTTCCAAAAGGGAGCCAGAAATAATCCTGCACTGAAGTTTTAGAATGGTTAAGCAACGAGCAATTTTATAGTTATAGTGTAACTTTTGAAATAAAGCTAGTGCTTCTTACAATATAATGTAACCTTTATTTTTTAATATGTATGCAAAAGCTTAAAGATTAAACATAAATCAATAACAACATTTTAAACGTCAAAATATTATTTTTTAAAGAAAGATATTTGTATAGAGTATTTAATTAATTACTTATTTAGTAGTTATGGTAAACAACTACCATAAGTTTTCTCCCTTACTGGTTTTTCTTCATATTTACATGAGGCGGAGTAACACTTTTTCTAGAGATCAAAATTTTCAAACAAATGAAACATTGTTTTAAATATTATCGATCTCAAATCAACAAAGTTTGTTTAGATTGAATGCATAGGCGTCTTGAAATTAAAAAAAAAAAATAAATTAACTGAACAATATTGTTTAGACTGAATGCTTAGAAGGTTTATAGGAAAGCAATCAGTTTTTCAATAAGAAGGCAGTTAGGTTGACGAATTATTTTTGTTGATATTTATTAGCTCATATACGTGTTTCTACCAAGTTATGGGACCTGACTGTCTATGTGGGTAATGTAGTAGAGCTCATCTGTCTCTTTGATCTCAGCTGTTGAAGGGATAATTTAACCAGCTCTGTGATGATCCGTCTTTACGTTGACGTTGTCTAGCATAATTCAGGTACCCAACAGACAGAGCTGAGTAGACTCCGACCTACCGAGTCATACACGGAATCCGAACTCGAGATTTTTCTGTTATCAGTTACAATCTAGAATTTAGAAAAGAAATTATAAATACATTATTTCCCCTGCAAATGAAAACAAGACTTCAACTTATAAAACCAAACTCTTTTTGTATTATTGTATTTATTTGCCGATTTATTATTATATTTATGTCTGTATTTAAGATACAACTAAAACTTATTTGGATAAATTGTATTAGACTATTAAATATGTGTTACTGTAAACTCTTATGACAAATAAAAGGCAATTTAAACCCTTTTCCCACATCCTTTCCATTTTACAAAATAATAAACCTACGTATCAATCACCCCCATCCCCACACTGATATAAATAATCGCTTTCAAAGCTACCATCATGGAGGGAAAAAAACAAAACATCGTGAACGATAAAAGGGAAATAACTGCTTAAATATTCCACCGGCCCATCATTACATCAGTTATATCCCCTGATCAAACGAACATCTAAAATTTCGAATCACTTTCTGTCAACAAAAAGGTACAAACCTGGAAAAAGATCGACCCCAGCTCCAACCTACTTTAACTAGATTTCTGGTCTGATGGTTACTAACATTGTACTTACAATATCAATAAATATCGGGTTTGGGGTAGGGCGGGGTAGGGGTTGGGGGAAAGTAGGGGGGGGGGGGGGGGTATCGTCCTTAACGACCATATCAATAAAACATATTTCAGCAAATTGTATTCAACTGACAAATTATGCATTACTGAAATCCTTTTTACAAAGAGGAAAATAAACCCCGTTGTAATATCTAGCTTTACAGACTGCAATCTTTATTAAATATACTTGTATTCACCCTTTTACTCCTTTCATTATTTTGATGTTTATTTCTCTTTTATTATTATAACTTAATTTTTGTGCTACACATTCGATCTGACATTGTTAAACTGGTTTCTTTTCCTTGTGTGTAAATAGAATACTAGTTGGTAACAGGGGCGGAACTACAGTGCCGCCAGACCCCGCAATGCGGGGGGGGCCCAGACCAATTGGGGGCCCAAAAATCCTGGCTAAATTATTTAAAAAAAAATTTAAAAAAAAAAATTAGGTGGAGGTCGAGTTATCTTTCTTCTACAGTTACAAACAAACACGATAGTCGGCAAACGTCTTTGAGAAAAATGCACAGTATATAGCTCGAGAGACCGCCAGACATATAGACAACTTCAAAGACGAAGCATCTGAAATTTGACTGTGCCGGCACGCTTTAAAATCGGGCTGGGGAAATGTTGCGGCGAGGCGACTATCCTGATCTTCTAGACGATCGGAAAAAGTCGGCACTATTGATGTAGATGTTTATCGGCGCTTTCTTGTCCCCTTCCCAACTCTCCCCCCCTGCCCCCTACCCCTCACCTCTACCCCTCACCACACCCTTACTCTTGCAATAAGATGTAATGCATAGATTAACGAACCGTCTATGAACTGTAAACTGACCACTTCTGCACATTTTGTTAAAGACACTAGTCAGTAGTTGTTCATTTACCTGATGAACAGGGGCGGAACTACAGTCCGGCTAGACCCCGCAATGCGCGGGAAGGGGGGGGGGCAGGCCGTTTAGGGGCCCACGGCTGACCAAAATTAATATTTTTTTTAAATTTTGAATTTAATTTTTGCCTTAATATTTGGTTTGTAAAAGAAAAACACTGTAGCTGCGGTACGATTATCTTTATTTTACAGTCACTATACCACGCTCTTCCGCAAAAGATAAAATCCATTACACAAACTACAGTGTAAAATATAGGCAACTTCAAATTTTGAATGACTTCTTTGAATCGTTGCCCCCCCCCCCCCCTCCCTTTGATAGCTAAAAAGAGGACACGTAACTGTTTGACCGATCCTCCAAAGTGTACTGTGGCGGATGGGGCAGGGGATGGGGACCAAAAAGGGGGTTAAAAAATTGTCGCCAATTTTTTTTACATATTTAAAAAACTTATTTATAGTTGTATTTTTTAACCATCGTCAAGGCCGAGTTCTATTTCCCTACAATCAAACACACGCTGTCGCCGGCAAAATTCTTTTTAAAAAAACAACAAAGTCCATAGCACGAAAAGCCGCTACATATGAAGTGGGCTTTCATGATGCGCGGTTTTCATTTGCGGCATTGGTAGGGGACCCGAAATCCATTGTACATTTTTCAATGTTAATATGTGTTTGTGATAGTGGTTGAATTTGTATCCTGTACTATCTTGTATCGTACAAATAATTTAAAAAAAAATAATATAATACTAGAAACTTCAGTTTTATATACGTTTACTTGTTTTTGATTTTACAAGAAATATAGTAAACTTTTAAGGCCTATACTTCAAATTATCTCCCCTGAGTAAGTTTTACAATGGGCGATGCTGATGTACATAGATCAAGGCGTTTTGTTGTCCCTTTCAAGTTTTTTTCCCGAGCCGACCCCTATCCCATCCCTCTTTCTCAACCTCACAAGTATCGAGGAGATAAATGTATCGTTTATGAACTACTTCCTAGCCGTACGATTCACCACTTCAGCACATTTTGTCAGACACTAGACAGCACTAGATCTAGTCAACACATATTAATTTACTTTCATAGTATTACGCACATCTAATTCACAAAACAGGGCAGGTAAGATTATTTTTTATATAATTATTTAGAAATTAATTAGAACATTTAGAATTAATTGAACATTATTAATAGTCATTGAGGTGGGGGTGTGTGAGGGTCTGGCTTTTTGTTAATCCCCCCCCCCCTCCCCTAAATCAGAAGGTTATCCAACGCGTGACCTGGCCACATACAGTTGTACATGTGAAAAACATTTTTCTCTCTATTATTATTATGCATTACTGCATCATTCACCCAATCGCCATGAAAACTTGGGAAGCTGTTGAGTACAACCCCGCAAAGGTTTCTGTCATAGGCCCAACATTTGTACATATTTGAGTGGGGACTCCTAACTAGGCAGGGGGGGGGGGGGGGTTAGGGGGGTCATAACCCCCCCCCCCCCATCGACCCCTCGGTATATATATATATATATATATATATATATATATATATATATATATATATATATATATATATATATATATATATGTGTATATATATATATATATATCTATATATCTATATATATATATATATATATATATATATATATATATATATATATATATATATATATATATATATATATATATATATATATATATATATATATATATATATATATATATATATATATATATATATATATATATATATATATATATATATATATATATATATATATATATATATATATATATATATATATATATATATATATATATATATATATATATATATATATATATATATATATATATATATATATATATATATATATATATATATATATATATATATATATATATGGGGGCCCAAAAATTTTTTTTGCGGGGTGGCCCATTTTTTCTAGTTCCGCCACTGGTTGGTAAACACGTGGTTTATCTATCTATGCTGTGGTGGCCATAGGTGCAACTAAAACACGGCGTGTTTGATTGGGGATTGTGACCAGCTCGGTCATAGAGTACCTTGAGTGCAGCACTCGCAGAGAACAGTGTGAGTAGAACGTGAGATACTGTGTGGACTAGTGAAATATGTGGTCCTTTGATTCCCATGTCATTCTTGGAACAGGGATTATTCATGAAGAAATAAAGTGTTGTAATCTCGAACCTGCAGTCAGAGTGTGATTCTTTAGATAAATCGGATGTGTCAATTCCGAATCAGGTGTCCACAGCCTAGCGTCAGAATTCTTAAGTCGTGGACAAATACCTACACGACAGGTGGTAAGACACCTCTGTCGCATCTAGGTGCTGCGAGAAGGGGTACAACACAACCTATCAAGGTACGTCACACGTCTGTCACATTTGGCGTCGTCGGCAGGATGGAAACGAGAAACACACACAAACAACCAAGAATAATAAATCAATCACAACAACACACCCTCGGTTACACATGTAAACACATTGGTACAAGACGGGCGCCGTGATACAATATTTAATATTTTACCTCCCTTTAATATTTTGTTTGTTATTACAGGGTATACCATTTGTCGCTCTCTTCACACAAAACATTATTTATATCAGTTTTGTTTTAATCGATATTATGGTAATTGGTTTATTTTCAAATAGTTGTTAATTTTATCTTAATTTAGTTCCGATAATAAAAACGTTACTATTATTTTTTTTTTAAATTTGTAATATATTTTTCAATAGCATCTTAATTAATGTATTTTAAATTCTTTTATCTGTAAATTTTTTGGATCCCTTTTTTAAAGGGACAAATCATACTTTTTAAAAAGGAAGCTGTGAGAGGACTGCTACAGATACAGATGTTTAAAAAGGAAGAATGTTTGATCTGTTGTGTCTCATTGTACTCGACATAACATACCAGCTGCAGATAATATTTATAAAATGTATTTTAGCTCTACTTAAAAGCCCAAACCCCCTAAACCCACCTCGCTTATGAAAAAAAATCCCTCAAATCACCATTTAATTACACGTTTGCATTATCAAGTTTAAAAATAAGATTGTAATTAGACGTTTTGTATTAGATCTATTTATAAGCAAACCATCTTAAATGAATTTAAGTTGGCTACAAGTAAGAAATAAGTATTACTAATGTAAATATGTATCAGTCCTCACAAAACGATGATGAAAACTGTAATACTAAAGCGAACATGGCAAGGCAAACTGACGCTGTAAAACACATGTCTGAGGCAAAAAAAATTATTTCAAAAGGGACAATCGTGAACTATAACCTTCAAATATATTACAATTAATTAGAAGGATAGGGTTACCTTAATTAACTTATGTTGAACAGTGTAGCAATAACTAACCGCTAAAACTTATCGAGTGACGCCACAACCGCTAGTCTGGTGCGTTGCACCCCTTTTCGGCGCCCGGGAACAACCTTTTAATATTCAATTTGCACCCACCCCCCCCCCCTCGTGCTTTCAATTTGCACCCCCCTCAAACTTTCAATTTGCACCCCCCCTCCCCATATATTTGTTTAATATTTGTAATGCAAAATTGCTGCTAAAATGAGATTTTAATTTGTTTTTCCAACCCATTTTGGCGCCCCTTAAGGTCGGCGCCCGGGGACATATATAAACCCCGCCCCCCCCCCCTTCCCCGCTACGACTCTGGTCTGGTGCTGCTAACGAAAATAAACCATTACGTATAATCCCTTTGTTTATCTACTTCTACAAAAAAGTTTTTATAGTTTACCACTCCTCGCGTTACCAGACTGGAAATAAACAATGGGAAAAGTTACCCTTGTACGAGCATGCAGGCTATTCTTAGAAACAAGAGACACCACACAAACAAAGCCTTGTCGAAAAATAGAAAATAATCCAGTTTCTTACAGGCATCTCTTCGAAAAAAAAGTCTATCTTCCCCCGCCCCCAGACGAAATAAAATTGATATAGAAAATGTATACTTTTATACTTTTAACAACGTCCCGTGACTTCCCGTTGGGTCGCCAGGATCAGTGCAGTGTAAAGGGCATAATATAGCACCGATTCTAGCCGGAAAAAGATATGCATGCGCAATGGCGATGTTTTCGATGGTACTGCGCATGCGTGTGTTTTCAAACAAACCGCAGAACCATAACCCTCTCCCTAACCCTAGCCCTAACCCTAACCCTCGCGCAGCTATTAAGGCCATTGCGCATGCGCAGAACTATTTTGTTTCTTGTCTTCAGCCGAAAAAATCTTTTTCCGAGTAGTCACTTCGTATTTATTAGTTGTACACACTCCACCATTCAAATCATGTAATACATCATTTGATATTGAGCCTTATACTGTGTTTAAATAATGTACAGTATTTTATGTATGTTCTTTCGTTGATTAACTGGCGATTGAAAAAGAAAAGATAGTTAATGAAAAAAACATATAATTATAGGCCGATTTAATAGAACCCAATTTACTGCCAATACGATATGATGCATGCAACGCATGCTTTTTTATTACCACGTTTTCTTTAACTTGCTTTCGCGTCTTTCAAATTAAATCTTGCGATCAAAATTTCGGGCACTTCCCAGTTAGCTAGCGCGCTGAAATTTTCAGGGAAGCTTTGTTTCCGATGACAATAGAATATTCAATTGTTAAAATTACTAAATTGATCCATGGAAACATTTTATTGGTCATTTTAGACCGCTATATTTTTATACAAAAAAACGTGGGGGAAAAGGGACATAACCCAGTAATTGTAATTAGATGAAAACAAGGTTCGGTACTCTCCCTCTTTTTGCTTACTGAGTAGTGTTCACGTGGTGTTTGTGTACAAACAACCGGAACAACTGGTGGCCAGTATGGGGGAGACGATATGGTCGAGTGGTGGGGCACACGATTGCTAACCCACTCGACACGGGTTCAAGGCACGTGTTTTTTACGAGTTGTCTTTGTTTACCCAAAAAAAAAAGTGAATGCGAAAAGATAAAATCTATAGCAAGATTTTAATGCAAACAAACAGACAACAGACTAAAAAGTAGAAAATAATTATGATTAAAAACGTTTTAAAAAACCCACGTTTTCTGATTGAACTAAAAAGTAGAAAATAAATGCTATACATCACAATAATGCAAGCGATCACTCTACTATAAGCGATGAAAAACGTGGGGCGCCGTGATTTTCTTACAGTTTCTAATACTGTTGACTCTCTACAAGCTCCCTAATAAAAGTCAATAGTATTATCTAATCAATAGTAATATAACTTTTACTTCGGATAGCAGGATGTCATTGTTTATGTCGCCATTATCACGTGAAAAACGAAATGCATCTGTTTTTGTTTTAAATTGTGTTTAATAACCGAAAATACTAAGACGTCAAATACATCCATACTTTTTAAATTAAAATTAAAACCCAAGCAATCACGATTGTATAGCCATATTAATATTAATTACACAGCGCATGCTTTTTTAATTATTTAATGGGCTTTTCGAATATCTTTGAAAATATAATACTCGCTTGGGTTCATTGTATAGGTCACGAGCACATCAGAGAAGCGAACTTAGCGAGGTGTTGTGAAAAATGCAACCTTGGGTCAGTTTACATGTTTAAATGCTCTTTTGTGTTTATTTATTTTAATATCTGGTCTGATGCAAACAATTATATTATAATATTTATCGAACAACTCATACACAACACACTTGTAATATATTTTCAATTAGAATTTGGACACCTTAGCTTTATTTTAAGTATCGTTATTTAAGTAATGTTACAATTTGCTACACTTCAAATTACAAACACAAAGTTAACAATTTATTTCTGGATCCCTTAAAAAAGGAACAAAAGTAATTTTGGTGAGTGTATGTTATGTACAGCCTGTAATAAGTTGAGAGCCAATTTGATTCCGCAGCTAAGGACGGAGCACAGTAAACTAAGCAGTCAAGAGAAACCGATTTTGCACACCTTATTTTAGTCTAGTACTTATGCCATTTTATTTTCTCCCTTTAATTATTATATATAATGCAATTGATGTTCATGTCTTTGATGCTGTGTAAAACTATCAAATAATATATTATTACTGATTTAAATGTTTAAAACAATTGAATTAATAAAAAAAAAAAACGGTTTAAGGACTGTATAGATATGTATGTTTGAAAGGGAAGAATGTTAGGTTTGATGTGTCTCATTGTAATAACATAGCTTTTCCGATTGCTTAAAATTTGTATCATTTTTATTCTCTGTAATCCCACATTTATTTCAGCTCTACTTATAAACCCAAATTCCACCCCCTCCCCGCTCAGCCCACCACGCCGATGAAAATAAAAATCCCTTGAATCATCATTCAATTACTTATTTGCATTTTCAGGTTGGTTTTTTATTTTTATTTATTATTTTTATTTATTTTTTTTTTTTTATTTTTAAGACGTTTTGTATTAGATCTATGTATCAGTAAACCATCTTAAATGAATGAAAGTAGGCTACAAGTAAGAAAGAAATATTACTTTTGTAAATCTGTATCAGTCCTCACAAGCCGATGATGAAAACTGTAATACTAGAGCGAACACACAAATGACGATGTAAATTACATGTCTGAGGCGAAAAAAAAAATTACTAAAGATAATGTGGTGAGTTTACATTTCATTGGGTGCGGATGGTGGCTAAATATATCCTCCCCTCACCCCTCCCCCTTAAGGAAAGACTCCCGAAATAAACAATACACGTAAACAGGTTTTAAAAGTTAGTCATTTTGATCTTTGGTGTGGCCAGGGATGATGTCACAGAGTGCGGATATGACAATAAGGATCTTTTATTAACATTTTTCTGTTTAAATAATTAAGAATAGTCATTATACAGTACAGACCTCAACCTATGGGCCACGATGTTGTTGTAGTTTTGGTTGAACTTTAACAGGAGCCTCCTAAATAAATTTCTTTATCACATCATTGTCCTATTTATAGATTTGATGCAGCACAAAACTGTTGTCTTTTCCAACTTCTTGCTCTAATAACATGAGTAAACATTATTTATAAATTAAAACTTCAATAAAAATTCCGAGTAATATTGCACTTGAGAGTAAATAATGTTACTTTCTATTGTTGTTGATTTTAATGTATTGAAATAAAGCTAAGGTTGTTTTAGTAAGAAGCCAACTAACAAATAAAAGTCTAGAGGTGTGTTTGAAACTTAAACAAACTTTCAAAAGACATGCAAGGTCAATGCTTCAATTGATCTAAATAATATTATTTGATTACTAATTTTATTATTCTAGCACAGCTGGCTAAAATTCTATAATACCTTTTGAGCGATACATGTGTATTTAAAAAAAAAAATAAAAAATTATTTCATATTTAAAGCAATTATATATATATATATATATATATATATATATATATATATATATATATATATATATATATATATATATATATATATATATATATAATAATGTTAGTGGCTCTTTACAAACTTGTAAATTTTGTGAATTGCATATTTTGGCTCTTCCGTCTCAAAGGATTGCCGGCCCCTGGTGTACACCTAAAGCTTTCCCTAAACGAATACGCTACTGTCGTGTTTCGCAGGAGAATTACTACAATAATTAACTGTTTTCAAGTACTATATCTGCTGTAAAAACTAGCGAAATGACTTTTAAAATAAATTTACTACTGCTACCCAACAAAGAGTATTATATGTAGTGTCTTAGCACTTTTGTTCTGACTAACATAATGTGTTACTTCTTTTGTATACACAATTTTATAAAGTTCAAGTGAATTAGTTCAGAAAACTTTAAAAAAAAATGAAAACATGTAAAAAAAAAATTATTCATATTATAAATCACAAAGTCCTACAGTAGTATCGAGTTTTTTTTTAACTTTATCTTATATATCGTTTTCACTCAGAATAAACATTTACTTTTTTTTTTAAATGTTAACGGCTCTTTAAGTAAGAATAAATGATGCATAACTACACGGAAATCCCTTTATTTAATATTAAATCTATATCTCTTACAGAAGGGACACAATTTTACATTGCAAGGGAAATAACTTAACAAAATAGCTCAAATAAAAACGAATCGAACACCACATAACAAAATACACCATCTCTATATATTGTTTTACTTATAAAAAAGTATGAAATTGTACAGTATGCAAACAATTGTGTACTTGTTATAGATTAAAATAGAATACAACTTGTACCATTTTTTCACATAGAACAGAGACACATTAGCTTTATTTTAAGAATTACTGTTTAAGTTGTGTTAAATTCTTTTTACCATGGTTTTACTGAATGTATCTTGTTTATTTCTGGATCCCTTACAAAAGGGACAAATCTGCACTGATCTTAGCCCAGCGGTCGGCTAGCTTTTGATACCAAGAGACAAAAGTTACAATTTACAAAATTTCCCAGTTTTTAAAGAGTCACAAATATTATATAACACTGCACTCCAATATTTATTCTAGCAGTCAGTTCATATTATATAGTGCGAGTATTGTAGGACACTCTGGAGTGCAGGTTAATTGAGTTTAGTTCGGCAGAGTAACCACTGTTTTCTGCTCGATCTTATTAGTGATTATTATGTGGAAAGGGCGGGGGGGGGGGGGGGGGTTAATGAAGAAAATCAGAATTACTAAACTATAACAATATAACTACTTGTTACTGTGTGTTACAAACACGACTGATTGTATGAGACCGAACACGGGGAAAAAAATTCAACGTAAAATATTGTGTGAATTGTTTAATCAAGTAAACAGGATGTAGGAAAAAACATTAATGTCTATAAAAAAAAGTAAAAAATAAAAAAAATAATAAAAAATGTTGCATACGTTCACAAAATAATAAAAGTCGGGGTATCCCTGGATAATTTAATGCTAAACGCTGTACACAATTTATGAACTGTAATAGTCACAGCTTCGTTTAAATAATCTAATATATAAAATGTAGATAAACTATTTCTATTCTATTATCATTTTTTAGCGGAAAGTTCAAGTAATATATAGAATATATAGAATCTTGAATAACATTGAACCTTCTATCTCCGTAGTATTGAACTTCGTAATGGATCTATAGTACATAGCCGTGTCTTCCTAAATCTACAATTAAATTGGTAATCTACCGCTTTAGGTACGTAAAATCGCCAGCGACTAGTAATGTACGAAAAAGTTACCTCATTGTCAAGGCTTTATTAGAAGTATATTGTAATATATTTGTGTCAAATATTATAGAGAACTGAATAATAAACCTAAATCAATGGCTAAATATATCAATATAGGTCATACATTAATTTTAAACAGCAGTGTTTGCGAGCAAGATTTGCTTTATAAATTGCAGCCATTTGTAAAATAGAGAGGCTTCCTCTGAATCTCGCGCTATAAGTTAAAAAAAAAAAACTTAAAAAGATGGCTGCTATAGTAAATGAGCATGGTTGCATCTGTTGTAAACATCGCTAGTCCTCATTTATCACTGAACATTTTTAATTCAATTGTTTAAAAACAGGTACATAAATGAAACAAGGAAACATTTTTGTATTTTTCAAAACATAAATCCTCATCAAATGTGAAATTACCTGCTTTTCACAATACTAGACGCGGGCGATTTTATGTACCTAAAACGATAGATTACCTTTAATTTGAGTAGTTGTCCCATTCATGTGTTAACATTTTTTACTTTATCGTATATACAAAGTATAGAGAAAGTCTTGTAATCGTGCAAAAAAAAAAAAAAATCTCGAAGTTTTACATCTCACTGATACGGAAAAACATAATTTTGCAATCTTGTCCGTATGTCTGTGTGTGTGTGTGTCTGTCTGTCCGTGTATAAACACGATAACTTGAGTACCGTTACAGCTAGGTTGATGAAATTTCATATATAAGTATTTTATCAAAGTCGTAGATCCTGATCAACTTTTGAGCGATTTTCGGTAAATGGAAGTGGTACTTTTTCTACTTTGAATTTTTCAAAAGCCTATAACTTGCGTACTATTTCAGATAGTTAAATGAAATTACACATGTAAGTAAAAGATCTAATTCTCTACCTTCTATCAAATTTTGAGTAATTTCCGTTGACCGGAAGTACTAATTTACGCTATTTCTGATTTCTCAAAAATCCGATATAAATTAATAAAGTACTAATAATATTGCGCACTATTATGCACATCTTTATTTGACATTCGCTTGGTGCGCAATTCTTTTTTCTACTAGATTCTATTCTATTTTTAAAAGTTTAAGAAAACAAAAATCATGTCTATATTCCGAGTTGCCATCACACGTAGTGCTATATTAGAATATTCGAGAAAGTTTACCGGGAGATCACTCCCGGTTTATTTCAGATATGGCGCTGATGTAACAGACTCTTGAATAAAACAATTTATAAAAAAATAAAACTCATCTATATATATAATTCACTTCTGGGAGACGTTAGAAAACAAACTGTAAGCGCGCCTTGCAGTTCCCTCTCTTCCTCTCTAGGAAGTCTGGTGGGCTGTAGTTCACGCTAAATGTTTACAATCGTAGAGCCGGGTTTAGTGACGGCTATTAGGAGCAGTTAATTTAGTTCGAAACGATTTTAAACTTAAGGGAGGTAGCTAAGAGGAGACTGCTTTCACGGGGGGGGGGGGGGGAAGGGGGTTAGTGTTTTAAAGCAAATAGTTTCAGTGGCAGCATTGGTACTGTCGAATTTACAAATTATGAATGACTGAAAAGTAGAAAATGAAACAACTAAATAGCGTCGTATTGTACGCCGCGGGTCGGCTCGTACACAATATCTCGTCCACCTAACTGCCATCGGATTGAACAAATGATTGCTTACCTACAAAGCGCCGAAGCATTCAAACTAAACATCTTTTGTTCAGTTGAGATCGAGAATATTTAAGACAATGTTTCATTTGTTTAGAAAATGTTCATATTTGGTGTTTCTTTCGACTTAATGCATTACTTGCTTAATTTTTTTTACTTTCTCGTATATACGAAGTATAGAGAAAATATAGTAATCGTGCACAAAAATCACTTGAAATTTTAACAATTTTCACCGTATTAAACCTCAGTCGTTCATCACATCCGAAGTATAGAGGACTTATTTTAATCGGGCAAAAATTATCAATCCAGATTTATCAAAATTAAGAGGTTTTATGCGTAATCCAGTCTGAAAAACTGGGCTTTGCAATTCTGTCCGTATGTCTGTGTGTGTGTGTGTGTGTCTGTCCGTGTGTAAACACGATTACTTGGGTACCGTTACAGCTAGGTTGATGAAATTTCACATATAAGAATTTTTTTAAAAATCGTAGATCCATATCAACTTTTGAGCGATTTCCGATAACCGGAAGTGGTACTTTTTCTAATCTGAATTTTTCAAAAGCCTATAACTTGAGTTTGTTTAGATTGAATGCATAGGCGTCTTGAAATTAAACAATTAAATTTTTTTTTAACTGAACAAATGTTTAGACTTAATGCTTAGAGGGTTTATGGGAAAGCAATCAGTTTTTCAATAAGAAGGCAGTTAGGTGGACGAATTATTTTTGTTGATATTTATTAGCTCATATACGTGTTTCTACCAAGTTATGGGACCTGACTGTCTATATGGGTAATGTAGTAGAGCTCATCTGTCTCTTTGATCTCAGCTGTTGAAGGGATAATTTAACCAGCTCTGTGATGATCCGTCTTTACGTTGACGTTGTCTAGCATAATTCAGGTACCCAACAGACAGAGCTGAGTAGACTCCGACCTACCGAGTCATACACGGAATCGGAACTCGAGATTTTTCTGTTATCAGTTACAATCTAGAATTTAGAAAAGAAATTATAAATACAGTATTTCCCCTGCAATAAGAAAAAAAAAAACAGAAAAAAAAATGTACATGGGAGGTAATATCGTTTTGTCACCGCCTCCGAGAAGTAACTCGCTTGTATCACCCCATTTTTCTCTAAAGCTTCGTTGGAAAGGAGACCATACAATAAAAAAAAATGTTTGTAAGCAGTAGTTAATTAAAATGTATTTTAAAATGACACATCCATTTTGTATTAGGGCTTAACCTTCAAAATTGAATGGCAAACTTTAAAATTTAGGTCACAATTTAAAAAAAATTCGGAACACTAATAATGGAGCAAGTATTTAAAAGGAGCTACTACAAACGTTGTGTACCGGTACAGGTATTACCATCGTATAATGACTTATCATAATGCTATAAAGAGAAAAACGTTAATGAAAGATCTTTATTGTCATATCCGCACACTGTGACATCAACCCTGACAACAACACCAAAACACAAAGCTACTAATTTAAAAAAAAAAGATGTTTATCTATATACTACTAAAACTCAAGTTTGTTTACATGTTTGAATATTTGTTTGTTTGTCTGATTTGGTACTGTAAGGAAACTGCTCTATATGGGGGGCTGTAAAATAGTATGTAGGTAGAGAACAATTTTTTTTTTATTGCAGACACATTTATTTAAAGACGTTAATTAATGTATTGATTTATTCATAGGTAGATTAACCACATTAATTTTAAAGTTTTAGAACAATGGCATAACTTTGACTGAATAGTGACGTTTGATAACTCACTTTTTTGTTTGTTTGTTTTTCTGATTTGTTATTGGGGAGAATCTGCATTATGTGTAGAGCTGTAAAATAGGATTTTGGGAGGTAAATGTTGTTCCTTCTTAATTACAAACTAATTTAAAGCCGTTAATTAATTTATTGATATATTCATAGGTAGATTAACCACATTAATTATAAAAGTTTAGAACAATGAATTAAGTAATAGTACAAGGATTTATTTTCTTTTAACAACAATGTTTTCAATTTTTTTTTCTTAAGGCCTATATGTGCATGACAAGGTTGACTATCAGGACCTCGCGGTGCACAGGGTAGGTGAAGTAGAGTTCACCTGTTTCTATGTTCTCAGCGTATGAAGGGATAGTGTGGTCAGAGCCATGCTCGGCCGGAATCGTTTTTTTTTAAAAATACAAACATGTCTGAGACTTGGCGGGGCACTGGGCAGGTGAAGTAGGGTTTAGTAGAGTTTTTTAAAATATAAAAAAAAACGTCATTTTGAATGTGGGGTCTGGTTATTTTGGGATGATAAGTGCTGGCAGACGTGATGTCATTTATGGATGACCCCCCCCCCCCCCGAAACCCACAGTTATCTAACTAGATAACGGGTAGTCTAGTATATAATAAAATTGACAATATAGAAACCTGGACAATATACCAACCTCGCCTTTTACTTCTAGTTACCCGTTTTAACATCTCATACATCTGTTATATAGTGAGTGTCGAGGTTTTATGTATCATAAAACACGAGCCGACCCGCGGCATATCATACGCCGCTATTTAGTTGTTTTATTTTCTCTTTTTCAGTAATTCATAATTTGTGAATTCGACAGTAGCAATACTGCCACTGAATATATTTTTTAAAACACTACCAGTAGCTCGTTAAGGACGATAACCCCCCCCCCCCCTCCCTCCTTTCCCTTACCCCACCCCACCCCCACCTTTGTGAAAGCAGCCTCCTCTTAGTTACCTCCCCTAAGTTTAAAATCGTTTCAAACTAAATTATCTGCCCCTAATAGCCGTCATTAAACCCGGCTCTACGATTGGAAACATTTAGCGTGAACCACAGCTCACCAGACCATGTAGGGGTGGGGGTGGTAGGGAGCGCGCTTACAGCTTGGTGTCTTCTATGTTCTCCAAGAAGAGAATTACATATATATATATATATATATATATATATATATATATATATATATATATATATATATATATATATATATATATATATATATTTACAAAACCCTCTGTGAACAAAAGATGGGTTTCTAAAAAGTGTTAATAAAAGTGGTATTTTCAAAGAAACAGTTAAACAGTTATACTAAAATAATATTTAACTATATACTTACTTTTTTTTTTTGAAAATTTAACAGAGCGCTTGAATGCAAACCCGAAAGTCTCGAGTTCAAAACCGTGTCCACGTTAGTAAAACGTACTGACCACACACTCACTTCTTATACCAAAGTGAAGAAACATATAAACTCTTCTTCATCTGCCCAATAGATCGCTGGATCTAAAGTTGAGTCTTTACTTTATATCAGCAATATTATACATACAATAGGTCTACAGATTTGTATCTAACAACAAGAAATCTCAGGCCTCTACAGTTTAGTGGCTAAAACACAACTTCTTGAGGAGAGTTTATTCTTCAATGTCTACGTATGGTTAACTGCTAATTGTTTTACAGGCGTTTTTTTTTGTTTGTCTAAAAAACAAAATTATTTCTTAACATGTTTTCATACATCATATGCATAGATTAGATACATTTTCTACGTATTAGTCTCTGCTACCGTAGTACAGACACCACGGATACTGAGCCAGCCTAATGTCATGTGAGAGTGTGACGCTCTACACTAGCCACACCACGTCTTGATGCTAAACGTCAGGTAATGTAAACACAGATGTTATATTTGATAGGAACATGTGCTCAAAGTTTTCTTAATAAATGTTTACCCTATAGTCTCCCATGTTGGACTCACCAACACTTACATATAACATGTTGGAAACACCAACAGGTACATATAACATGTTAGACTCACCAACACTTACATATAACATGTTGCACTCACCAACACTTACATGTAACATGTTGGACTCACCAACACTTACATATAACATGTTGCACTCACCAACACTTACATATAACATGTTGGACTCAGCAACACTTAAAGATAAGTTGGACTCCCCAACACTTACATATAACATGTTGGACTCACCAACACTTACAGATAACATATTGGACTCACCAACACTTACATATAACATGTTGGACTCACCAACACTTACATATAACATGTTGGACTCACCAACACTTACATATAACATGTTGGGTTCACCAACACTTACATATAACATGTTGGACTCACCAACACTTACATAAAACACTTTGGACTCACCAACACTTACATATAACATGTTGGACTCACCAACACTTACATATAACATGTTGGACTCACCAACACTTACATATAACGTGTTGGACTCACCAACACTTACATATAACATGTTGGACTCACCAACACTTACATATAACATGTTGGACTCACCAACACTTACATATAACATGTTGGACTCACCAACACTTACATTTAACATGTTGGACTCACCAACACTTACATATAACATGTCGGACTCACCAACACTTACATATAACATGTTGGACTCACCAACACTTACATATAACATGTTGGACTCACCAACACTTACATATAACATGTTGGACTCACCAACATTTGCATATAACATGTTGGACTCACCAACACTTACATATAACATGTTGGACTCATCAACACTTACATATAACATGTTGGACTCACCAACATTAAATATAACATACGAGCCGACCCGCTGCGTATCATACGCCGCTATTTAGTTTTTTTTTTTTTTCTACTTTTCAGTAATTTATAATTTGTGAATTTGACAGTACCAATGCTGCCACTGGAAATATTTGCTTAAAAACACTAAACCCCCATCCCCCCCCCCCCCACGTGAAAGCAGCCTCCTCTTAGTTACCTCCTCTAAGTTTAAAATCATTTCAAACTAAATTATCTGCCCCTAATAGCCGTCACCAAACCCGTCTCTATGATTGTAAAATGTAAACAGCGTGACCACAGCTCACCAGACAATGTGGGGGTGGGGGTGGTAGTGATAGTGATAGAGAGAAAGAGAGGGGACTGCAAGGAGGCGCTTGCAGCTTGTTTTCTAACGGCTCCCAGAAGAGAATTATATATATAGATTGGACTCACCAAGAGTTATTTTCTAAGAAATAATATTTAATTCTTACTTTCACTTACAGCTCCGATTTAAAATTGTTTATCAAGTTCAGTTGACTCCTTCTCAACCTCAAGAACATTAATTTGCTTCTGGTTATTTCTGGATCTTAGTTTGTCAACTTTACATGGTTAAAAAATCGCTAGAATTAAAAAAAAAATTTACTTCAATAAGGCGAATAATTAAATTAAAAAATTGATACAAACATGACTGGATATGTAGATTTTGCAGAACATTATGTTTTTTTTTAAAAATATTTCACCAATTTAATTTACATAATTTTATCGAAATGACCAAACCGTGCAGTAATATCGAATATTTAAACATTTATATATATATATATATATATATATATATATATATATATATATATATATATATATATATATATATGCCCTACATGCAAATTATGTATTTCGTACTTGAGTTTTTAGAACCTATATATGTCGTTTTTTCCCTCTCGTGATTTCTATAACTTCATCCGTTTATCTCACGTACTCCTCCGCAATCTACCATCACAATCTGGGCTGCCAATTAATTACAATCAATTACTGCATTAATCGTCGGATTAGGAGTTTTAATAAAAAGAATTAATTTTAACAGCGCTTTCTTGAAAATCAGAGATCGTGGGTTGAATTCTCACTACAAGGGAAAGGGAGGGTGGGGATAATCGTCCTTCACTAGCTACTGATAGTTTTTTTAAGCAAAATATTTTCAGTCGTCGCACTGGTAGTGTTGAATTCACAAAAAAATAAATTACTGAAAAGGTAGTAAAAAAAAAACTAAATAGCTGACACACGGTTAAATATGAAATTAAAAAGGTTATTTAGGTTTTTAGGTTTCGGTTTAGAGCCAATGTATTAACCTAGTGCCCGTTGTGTTTCTCCCTTAATGGATATCTATTACGTAATCAATGTTTACGCATGTAAATATCGCAAGTCTACCTCCTCAGAGGTAGCGACCCCTTCCGGCGCCAGGGGACAAACTTTCAATTTGGCGCCCCCCTCGGGAGCAAATTTTCAATTTGCACCCCCCTCCCCCCTCATTTTTTCGATTAGCATCCCCACCCTCCAGTTTTCAATTTGCACCCCCCCCCTCAAACTGCAAAAATGCAGCAAAATAGAAATTTTAATTTATTTTTACAACCCATTTTGGCGCCCCCTAAGGTCGGCGCCCCCCCCCCCCAACGCTACGCCTCTGTACCTCCTCCTCCCATTCCGGGAGTTTTAACTTTTAGTTGAATACCTTTTTGAATTTCAACTAAAATAGATGTTTGTGTATATGTTTTTTTTAATTCTTTTGTTTAGTCGATCCACCCCACCCCCACATTCAAACGTGTAACGCTACAACGTCTGGTCATATTTAATTTGAAACCCATAATCCTGAAGACAATAAAATATTCGTTTGTGAACTGTATATTTTTTTCAAAATTGCAAGAAAAATTTGGTTAAAGTAAATTATACCTGTCTTTTTTTACTATCAAACCGTTGATCTTCAAAAAGGGAGGATACTAACTAAAACACAGTTAGGACATCTTTTGAAAAGTAGTAATTTAATACAATGTGGGTTTTCATGTTTCACAATTTTAATTTACATAATTTTATATAATCACAAGGGGAGACGTGGTCGGGTCGGATCATAGTTGTTAAAATTTGAAAATAAAAAGACTCCAGTTCAAACCCTCTGGCAGATAAGGTTCGATTCCTTCTAACACTAAAAATTAAGAACTAAGAAGAAGAAGAAGATATAAATCACAATATCGTACAGTAATATCGTACAGCAATATCGATTTTTTCAACATTTATCTTTGATTTTGTTTTCACTCAAAATAACCATTTACTTTATTTTTAAAAAGTTCTTTAAGTAAGAAAAAACGATGCATAACTTCACGACAATTCCTTTTTAGCGCAATTTCCATACTGGGATTGCGATTATTAACTCGTCATTTCTGGATGGATGTGTGTCCGCAGCCTTTAAGTCGTATCTCCTCCTCAACGAAGCAATATCGAGGACTAGTTCCAAAAGCAAATATTAATTATGTATCCCTTACAGAAAGGACACAATTTTTAAATAAAAGGAAAATAACTTAATATAACAGCTCAAACGAATACAAATCGAACAACTCATAACAAAATACACAATCTCTATTACTGTTTATTTATAAAAATGTATGCATTTTTTCAATAGGCAAACAATTGTGTATTAATTATAGATACAAAGAAAATGCAACTAATACCATATTTTCACAGAATTAAGACACACTAGCTTTATTTTAAGAATTTTTATATAATTAGTGTTAAAATTAGCCTTACCCCATGTTTAATTATTAATTTGGGCTATTTCTGGATCCCTAAAAAAGGGACAAAAGTAATATGATGAGTGTATGTCATGAGTTAGGGTTAGGGTTATTCTTTTAGAATATTTAGTTACTCCCTATTAAAATGAACTCTGAAAAAAAAATCAACATCATGGTGGATATCATTTGCTGGAAAAGTGGATTGTTTCTAAAAAAAATTTTTTTTGTTAAAGATACGGAAAAATCTGAACAAAATATCGTGAAGAAACCAATGTTACTGTTAACATGAATCACTTCACGTAGTCTATATTATTAGAACTGCATTGAGACAACTTAAACCACCATGGGCACACCGTCAGCAACAGTTAAGAGTAAGAAAGAGGACAGCCCCAACACAGAAAAATACAACCATAAGCTGTCAAAACTAACGACACAGAAGACAGCACGACAGCAACAACTACACCCTTAAACCAGTCGACCTCAGCAGAAACACAAACCATAGAAGAAACAATATGTATATATTTATATGAGGTAGGTAAGTATGTAGGTAGGTCGTTAGGTATGTAGTTAGGTAGGTAGGTGCGTCTTGATGAAATAAGATTAAATACATCATTATGATGTGTGTTTTATCAGGGTATTTTGACGCGAATAAATGTGGGTGCGAGAGATACAACGAATGAATGTTTGATGACGCGGATGAAAGAGAGTGAAGTTTTGGGATAGGAACGGGTTGTTATGGTAATCAAGCTAGGGAGTTCAGACTAGTGAGAGTGTAAGAGATACTCCGTGTAATGACGATATCAAGGATATTTTTATGCTTATTTAAACGAGAATAGGAGTTGAATAAATATTGACCAAGAAAATAATAGGCATTGTGTCAAGTGATTTTCCCCTGTATCGTTTTGATGTGAATGCTCATGGTAATGGTATGCTTTAGATGGTAGTAGATCGCGTAAGGTCAAACACGACCCTCTTACAGCAGCCATACCAATCATGTATGAATGTGTCATCTAAAATTTTTCTTTGCGCATTTGTGTGTGTGCGTAAATTTCTGTTTGCGCTTTTTTCCGTTGCGCATTTTTTCCGTTGCAAATCTTTCTGGACACCAAGAAAAAGTGTTAAATATGAAAATATGAAGAAAAAAAGCAGAAAGGGGGAAAAACTCAAGGCAATTGTTTACAATGAATAATAAATATGTAAATTATATATATATATATATATATATATATATATATATATATATATATATATATATATATATATATATATATATAATGCTGGAAAAAAATTACCCCCCCCCCATAAGACGATCCTGGCTACGTGTGAGGGTACGAAATTGGATCTTAGTTTGTAGTTCTTCTAGTTGTACCAGTTGTGAGGGTGGGGGTGTTTTAAAGAAGGAATGAATGATGATGATGATAGAAATATCCAACACAGGTTCCAAGTTGAAAATCAAAATGTTCTTTATTCAAATGTATATAATCATGTTCTACCTAACTAGCTATACTCTCTACTATTTACTTCTGCTACTGCTACCTGTTCACTATACTACTAACTACGCACTCCCATGACCAATCCTAACACTAACTTTCTGTTCCCTAGCTCTACATTTTACGACCGTCTCTAACCGCTTCCTAACACCTTCTCTATTCCTCGCTAGCTAATCATCAACTGCTGGCCTATCTCCCTACTGACCCACGCCTCAGTGGTCAGCTGATCGTCCCACGTGACCGGTCAGTCCTGTGCGCCCATTGGCCTCTCTAACCAACCAACTAGGCCTATAGTCTGTTTCTGCTAACCTATATCTGCTAAACATGTCTGACGTAATCTTGCGTCATCACATATCTCCCTCCCTTTCTGTAGCTGACAAATTATATTTTTCAGCGTCTGTTACTAATCTAATACATCAACAACTATCTATCTTACTACTCTATTCTATCCCTAACATCAATCATGTAAATCAAATACAAAATGGGACAGCACAGTTTACAAAAACATAAAATCTTGTGTCTGTGTTCCTGAATAAAAAAATGTCATTGTTCTAGTTCTTGTGTAAGTATCCTAACGTCTGTGGTGTTTCTGTTTGATAATGTATGTCTATGTTATGGTATGTGTGAATTCAATCATGTGAAACTCAGTTCTGGCTAGGTTGTCGTGTACTGGCCTTGAGCTAATCTTAGTAGAATGTGTAACTGGTTGAACGGCTCAGCGAGCAGTGTAAGTGTATGTGTAAGTGTTATGTAATTGCTGGCGTTCCTCTGTGGTGGGTGGGTTGTGGCGAGTTTTGATGTAGATTCCCGTGAGGCGGGTGTAGGCGTAACTTTCGTTGGTCAATGTGATGACGCAACAATCTGATCTCAACGCTGGTTGAGACGTCCACGTAGAGTGGTTATGCGATGAACTGGAGCTGTCTGATGCTGTGGTGAACAATGACGTAACATTCCGACGCTGGGAACTTGGACGATGGGTCTTCTGTCCTTTGTATCTGCCGACGTAGGTGTACGTAGCTGGCGGTCTGTTATTCAACCACAGGGTGGGGTGAAGCGGTGGCGATGCGTCCGCTGTCTTGACCAGAGCAATTCACTGTCCAGCAGGGCTGTTCGCTGTCCAGGTAATTCAACGTAATCAGGGCTTCAGGCAGCGGCATTCTTTGAAGTGTCTGCTTCATCTCGTCTCATTCTCTGTAAAAGTTGGTGGTCTGAAAATTGTATTACGAGACCATGAGCAATGGTTTTACGTGACCACTTTAGTGCCCGCGCAGACAAGTATTCAGACAGAGGTACCTTCCATTAAAAAAAATAAACCTCAATCCCAAATTTATACGTGCTGAACATTTGTCTGGCGGCATAACAACATTAAGAAAATAACATTACAAATATAACATTACAAAAAATGACCAAATAAAAAAAAATCAGTACACTCTAATCTAACAACAATCTGTAAAGCCTAATAAACTCAATAGACGTAAACACTACTAGAGCTTAGAAATAGCTTCACAAAAGAATAGACATGTGAGTGTGTATCGTGTCATTTCAACACGTGATCATATAGTGGAGCAGCTCTCACTATCTGACTTCTGACAAAAATCTGGCTGGCTTGACTTAATTGACTGACTTCACTTTTGACTTCAGTAACTTGACTTATTTCACTTTAACTGACTTCAGTAACTTGACTTATTTCACTTTGACTGATTTCAGTAACTTCACTTATTTCACTTTGACTTCAGTAACTCAACTGACTTCAAATTAACGACTGATTTCCTCTGACGACTGACTTCACATGACGACTAATTTCCTTGACGACTAAATTCTCTTCACTGCGACAACTAAATCGACTGACTTCATAGACCTCTGACTGACTTCGACTTCAATTCAACTTTAAGGACTTCACTGACTGACTTAAACTTCGACAACTTAAACGTCTTCACTTTGACTTCAAAGACTTTTTCTTGACTTCAACGACTTCAATATGACTTCAAAGACTTTTCCTTGACCTCAACGACTTCAATATGACTTCAAAGACTTTTCCTTGACTTCAACGACTTCAATATGACTTCAAAGACTTCACTTTGACTTCAACAACTTCAATATGACTTCAAAGATTCACTTTGACTTCAACGACTTCAATATGACTTCAAAGACTTCAATATGACTTCAAAGACTTCACTTTGACTTCAAAGACTTTTTCTTTGACTTCAACGACTTCAATATGACTTCAAAGACTTCAATGACTGGCTTAGATTAACCTTACTTCAACTTCAAAGACTTTAACTTTGACTTCAAAGATTTCAACGACATCACTTTGATTTCAAAGACTTCACTATAACTTTGACGATTTCACTTCTTTACTATGACCTCAACGACTTTAATATAACTTCAAAGACTTTTCTTTGACTGCAACATGACTTCAACTACGACTATGACCTCAACTACGACTTCAACAACTTATTGACTGACTTGACTGACTTCAAATAACTTCTTTGACTTCAGTTCTGACTTATACTTCACTGACTTCAATAACACTATTGACTTCAGATTGACTACACTGACTTCAACTTCAACTATATCGACTTCACGCCGATTTTCTCGACTACTTAGATTAACACAAAAATACTCGACTTGACTTCACAATTATGTCCGTTGTTCAAAATCATTTATGGAGACGGTCCGGGTCACATTCTTGGTCATGGGGTTGATGTTCTAGGGCAGTTGCGTGTTATCTATGTGCTGTACTTTCCGTTTCACTAATTCTATCGCTAACTATGCTTTTGTTCTTGACATGTTTTACTATCTTGACTATCTTGTTTTCTAGCTTATTCTCTACACATGTTTCAACTTCTTCTCCTGTTTTGTCTAATGGTATGCCATGTTTATAGCATTGAAACTCTGCCTCCATGGTTGTGTATGTGTATGTGTGTGTGTTGAGGAAAGTCAAAATAACTAAGGCAACAGGGCGTAACATAAGAATGTATAAGGCAGAAAAACCGCTGGCACAAACTATCCAGCACGGGTATAAACCCAAACGTTTAAAAAAAATGATGGAAGGTACTTATCTTTTTGAACATGGTGACTGTTCCCTTGTATTGGTAATCCAAACTCGTTCCGGTTGAAGAAACCCGCTGTTGTGTTGAGTTAGAGAAAGCAATACACAAGTCGTACTCCGTCATGAGTAACTGATATACGTTCTTTCCCTTACTCGATC
This sequence comes from Physella acuta, assembly GCF_028476545.2. Classification (NCBI taxonomy): domain Eukaryota; kingdom Metazoa; phylum Mollusca; class Gastropoda; family Physidae; genus Physella; species Physella acuta. The sequence continues at coordinate 261,799 of NW_026731591.1, forward strand.
CGCGGTTCGTCCCGAGCTCCGCCAGATGTGAGGGTGAAGATTTTTAAGAAGGCGTCACGAATGAATCCAATAACACACAGTTTAAGTTCCAAAACAAGGTTCTTTATTAAAATGATATATATGTTCAAGTTTCTACCTAACTGATCTACACTGTACTATTTACTTCTACTACTGACTGTTCATACCACATGCTACCTACTACTGCTGCTAACTGTTCACTATACTACTAACTACGCACTCCCATGACCAATCCTAACACTAACTTTCTGTTCCCTAGCTCTACATTTTACGACCGTCTCTAACCGCTTCCTAACACCTTCTCTATTCCTCGCTAGCTAATCATCAACTGCTGGCCTATCTCCCTACTGACCCACGCCTCAGTGGTCAGCTGATCGTCCCACGTGACCGGTCAGTCCTGTGCGCCCATTGGCCTCTCTAACCAACCAACTAGGCCTATAGTCTGTTTCTGCTAACCTATATCTGCTAAACATGTCTGACGTAATCTTGCGTCATCACACTACGCCACAGTATTATATTACTAAAACGTGTCACGCACCATGACACACATAGGTCACCAGTCACATGTTTATGTACAATAGGAGACGAGTAGACAATACAGTGACTAGGATGTTTACAAAGACTGACGTGTACAGTGATATAGGGGATCAATCCACACAAATATTGAAGTTTAGACCCTCGAGCCCCACCTTTTTGATCCCACTTTGTCCCCTCGCCAGGTTTTAATCCTCGGATTTCGAACACAAGAACGAAGGATTCAAAGTAAGTATAAATAACGGTAAATACCCGTCTCCATAGCTCAGGGGTCGTGAGTTCAATCCTCACTGGGGGCTGTGTATCGTTGAAGCGATCTGCTGCTCCAACTTAAAAAAAAAAAAATTCTGCTAGTTACCACATAGTCTACGTGCTCATTATTTACATTTTGGAATATTTATGATAGGAAGCGATGGAGTGGGTGCGTTGTATGAACCTGGTTAACGGGGCTATTAAGACCATAAATACGAATGATACATAGTCCTTGTGATAAGAAAACATCTCGTGACGTCCACTGCTCTGTCAAGACCATGGATCCGAAACAGTATCTATATATATAATTCTCTTCTGGGAGACGTTAGAAAACAAGCTGTAAGCGCGCCGAGCAGTCCCCTCTTTTCCTCTCTAGGCATATTGCAATCACCCCCCACACCCACATGGTCTGGTGAGCTGTAGTTCACGCTAAATGTTTACATCGTAGAGCCGGGTTTAAAGACGGGTATTAGGGGGAGATAATTTAGTTTAAAACTATTTTATACTTAGGGGAGGTTACTAAGTGGAGCTGCTTTCACGTGGGTGGGGGTGGGGGGGGGGGGGGCATAGGGGTTGGGGGAAAGGAGGCTTTTAGTGTTTTAAAGCAAATATTTTCAGTGGCAGCATTGGTACTGTCGAATTCACAAATTATGAATTACTGAAAAGTAGAAAATAAAAACTAAATAGCGGCGTATGATACGCCGCGGGTCGGCTAGTTTAATTTAAACAGGAATTTTAAAAGACAATACATCTCCTGGTCCTGACAGGCTGACGTCCAAATTTTACAAGGCTGCTCTTTTTACTGAGACGTGATCAGGAAAAGGCTTTTGATAGAGTGTCACATTGTTTTTTTTTTATTTAACACAATACAATGAAAACATGTAGAAGCTTTCTTTGTACATTTTAAAATATTATTCATCCATTGTTTTTTATAATGATAATCATAACAAAGCCTTTTCACATCTCTATAACTTCTAATGTCAAACTCTCAACTTAACAACTAAAACATCATGGTGTGTGGGGTGGGTGGGGTGGGGGTGGGGGGTGGTGTGTGTGTGTGTGGGGGGGGGGGGTGGGTTGGTTTTAGTTTAGAGAAAAGAGACAGCACTATCAACCTAGCGCCCGGTGTATCCTTCCTCAACGGGCCATTTTTCTCGTATTATAATAATCGTGTTATTAGTATTGTTAAAGTACGCTTTTGTACCATACCACGATTTTGTAAGCTATGTCAATTATTTCTGGATCCCTTACATAAGGGACAAAATCAAATTAAAATTACAGTTAATGTAGTTTACTTAAAGTATAGATTTAGCTGGTTGCTAAGGTATAATGGGTGATTAAGATTCCATTATTTTACTAAAGCTAATGGGTCGCTGTCGTTCATAAAAGTAGCATATATATTCAGCGTGTACAGTAACAATACAATACAATACAAATATTTAAAGTTAACAAAAATAAATAAAATGCAACTTTATTTCAAGAGAAATTCAAATACTAGTGAAAATCTTTATGTGATATACTGTCTGTAATATAAAGAAATAGTCAGTCATGGCTGTCATTTATCTCCTATTTTCTTACATACCCAGGTTAAAACCACTTCAATTGTTTCTGTCACAGGCACAAGTAACATTTAAATCTACTGAATAGTTTAAGTAGACATCACTATAAACGATAACAAAGTTGCTTGTGTATATCTGGACTAATGCAAAAATTATAATGTTATGTTTGCTGTTACGCCATTACAATATACATAGAGTAACATTTAAAGCAATTAAACAATATATTACCTAAGACTAACCAGTGTTAGAGTAAATAAACACTCAAGAGCACTTTAACATGTAAACTGAGCCAACCAGTTCGTAACTTACATCGCTTTCCTTTGAACATCTTATCCAGTTCGTTACAACGATATACACGACGCGTTGGTTTAGAAATACAATAAGTTATGTTTTTAAAATGTAAAGCTGTCTTCTTTAAATAATCTTCTATTGTTGCCCGACAGAGAGAATCTTAGCACACCTTAAGTTACCCACATAGTGTATTACAACCCCTATGAAAATCATTTTAAGTTTAAAAAGGGGAATAACTTTGTGAAGTTTCCTAATTTAAAAACAAAATACCAAAAGTAAGTAATTATGCATGGCAGTTATATGTCCTTTCTAATTTATCTTTAAAAATTATGTTATTGTTGATAAATTATAGCAACAACTTTTTTTTTCTTAAAAAATTACCTTCACTCACAGTAAAAGCATATCAGCTTTGAAATAAAATTTACTAATAAGTTAAGTTGACATTTAATCCTGTTCAATATTACAAGCCGTAATTTTTGGAACCCTATTGGAGGATGGGCATTTGTTGCATTTGGGCCAGTGTCCATTCGGGAAATCGGCCTTATCCATAGCAGCATAGCCTAATCCTATGTTGAGGAAAGCAGCGACAACTTTCTTGTTGATATCGTAACACCTGTCGCTGCTACTCATTTTGGAGCTTGATCCTGCTGCTATGGAGGAGTTGCACACTGTGCAGCTGACTTCCAGTTGATGCGCTAGACCCTTGCGTCCAGTCGAAATAAGTTGCAAGGGCCCTAGACATGTACTGCACTGAGCTGCCGAAAAGAGGGCGTTTACTTCAGCCAGGTCCACAATGACCAGCCCTCCAACTGTAGCAGCTTGAGGTGCTTCACACTGAGAAAACATGTTAAGTTTTCTCTTGGAGGCACTGACCACTGTGGGGATGGTTGTAAATCCAGCAGGAGTAGTGGCAGCAGTGGATGTAGTGGCAGCAGTGGGTGTAGTTGCAGCAGTGGATGTGGTGGCTGCAGTGGCAGCAGTGGATGTGGTGGCAGCAGTGGCTGCAGTGGATGTGGTGGCTGCATTGGATGTGGTGGCTGCATTGGATGTGGTGGCTGCAGTGGCTGCAGTGGATGTGGTGGCTGCAGTGGCAGCAGTGGCTGCAGTGGATGTGGTGGCTGCAGTGGCAGCAGTGGCTGCAGTGGATGTGGTGGCTGCAGTGGCAGCAGTGGCTGCAGTGGATGTGGTGGCAGCAGTGGCTGCAGTGGATGTGGTGGCTGCAGTGGCTGCAGTGGATGTGGTGGCTGCAGTGGCAGCAGTGGCTGCAGTGGATGTGGTGGCTGCAGTGGCAGCAGTGGCTGCAGTGGATGTGGTGGCTGCAGTGGCAGCAGTGGCTGCAGTGGATGTGGTGGCTGCAGTGGATTTTTGCTGCTTGGTAGCACGAGCCTTAGCCAATGTAGCCTTCTGCTTTCGGGAAGCCTTTCCCTTTTTTGCATACTTTTGTGCAGGCATTGTAGATCTGTAAAACAAGTCATAATAATGTAAAAGCTGTTTAAAAAAAAATCACAACGTACTAAAAGGTATGCACATTATCTGCATACATTGATTACATTCAACTATGATTCAACCTTTGATAGCTAGGCTAAGACTAAGATCTAGTTACGTAGTAAATTTACTAGATCTACATCAAAATCTACGTAAAATCTGGCATCTAAGTTAAAACTAGTTTATACTTTGATAAAGGAATAGAAATAATTGAATAATTCATACTTTACCTTCAAATAAATTCCAGAAACGAAAAATAATTCAAAATGTGTAAAAGTTCGATTTCACGGTCGCAATGGTAGAAAGTGAAAGTTGTTGCAAATGTAAACTTTAGCTCGGCTAAAAATAGCATCTCCTAGGACACGGCCGACACATTCTGACAAAAGTTAGAAAAATTCAGCTTGGCGCACGCTATTTTTAGACAGTAGCGTCATGTGACATCTATTGACCAATAGATACATGACTCTTCCCATTTTGAAGCACACTTTCATTGCATGTTTTGAAATACTATATTTAGAACTAGGTCAATGTTGTTAGGCTAACTAGAATGACCTCGAAATTCCGCGTATTTTGATATATGGTAAGCTAGGCTCACTGCGGTGTGTAGATCTCGCTACACATCGTTGTGATGGGCATATTTCGGGGTGAAATACATTTTTTTACACACACACACCCACTTCAAATGCAAAAACAAGTGTAAAAACAATATTTTATTGTAAATTTGATAAGTATATTATGTTTATAAGTGGTTAAAGTAATAGAAAAAAAAAAAAAAAAAAATGAATTTTCCGAGGTCGACCATGATTTTTCAAGCTTAGTTCATCGATGCGCCCCCTTAAATAATCTTCTATTGTTGCCCGACAGAGAGAATCTTAGCACACCTTAAGTTACCCACATAGTGTATTACAACCCCTATGAAAATCATTTTAAGTTTAAAAAGGGGAATAACTTTGTGAAGTTTCCTAATTTAAAAACAAAATACCAAAAGTAAGTAATTATGCATGGCAGTTACATGTCCTTTCTAATTTATCTTTAAAAATTATGTTATTGTTGATAAATTATAGCAACAACTTTTTTTTCTTAAAAAATTACCTTCACTCACAGTAAAAGAATATCAGCTATGAAATATAATTTACTTTTAAGTTAAAATGACATTTAAAAAATCCTGTTCAATATTACAAGCCATAATTTTTGGAACCCTATTGGAGGATGGGCATTTGTTGTATTTGGGCCAGTGTCCATTCAGGAAATCGGCCTTCGGACAAACACCATTTCTTCAAGTGTCTTTACGGAATTTGTTGTAGACCCACACCGGTGGAGACGTAATACGTTGCCTGGTGTAGAGTTATACTATCTGACAGTGGCGTAGGCATAACCCCCCCCCCCCCCCATCTAGACCCATCGGTATATATATATAAAAAGTATGAAGGGGGGTGCAAATCGAAAGTTTTTTCCCGGGTAAAAATTGGAACCCTCCCCCCCCCCCCCCCCTCTTGAGACGATCCTGGCTACGCCAATGCTATCTGATAATATATGGTGGCTGGCAGAGATTTATATATATATATATATATATATATATATATATATATATATATATATATATATATATGTGTGTGTGTGTGTGTGTGTGTGTGTATATTTATATTTACTTTAGTGGTTTGGTCCTATGTATGTCGTTTTTTCCCTGTCGTGATTTTTATAACTTCATCCATTAATCTCACGTACTCCTCCACAATCTGCCATCACAAAGCTGGGATGCCAATTAATTACAACGATAATTACTACCTTAATTGTCGGATTATGAGTTTCAATAAAAAATAAGTAACACCTTAAAAGCGCCCTCTTGAACATCAGGGATTGTGGGTTGAATTCTCAATACAAGGGAAAGGGAGGGTGGGGATAATCGTCCTTCACTAAATACCGATAGTGTTTTAAAGCAAAATATTTTCAATCGTAGTATTGGTCGTGTCGAATTAAAAATAAATATGAATTACTGAAAACAACTAAATAGCGGATACACGGTTAAATTTAAATTTAAAGTGGTGATTTTGATTTTGGATTCGGTTTAGAGAAAAAGACAAACTATTAACCTAGCGTCCGTTGTGTTTCTGCCTAAACTGACATGTATCTTGTAAGCAAAGTTTACGCATGTAAATATCGCAAGTCATCCCCCCCTCCCCATATCGGGAGTTTTTCCTTTTAGTTGAATATATTTTTGAACTTCAACTAAAATGGATATGTGTGTGAATGTTTTTTTTTTTTTTGCTTTAGTGTGATCCACCCCCCCCCCCCCCACCCCCACCCCACCTTTAAACGTGTATCGCTACAATGTCTGGTCAAATTTAATTTGAAACCCACAATCTTTAAGACATTAAGATATTCGTTTGTGAATTTTATATGGTTTCAAATGGCAAGAAACATTTGGTAAAGGGAAGTTGCGTTTTTTTTTGTTGTTGATAAAATCGTTAACTTAAAAAAAGGGGGATACTAATTAAAATACAGTACAGACGTCATTTGAAAAGTAGAAATTTGATACGATGTGGGCTTTTTCAAGTTAGTTTCACAATTTTAATTTACATAATTTTATAGAAATCACAGTACCGAAGAGTAATATCGATTTTTTTTCAACCATTATATGTTTTATATTGTCTACACTCAGAATAACCATTTACTTGATTTTTTTAAAAAAGTTCTTTAAGTAAGAAAAATCCCTTTATCTTTTGCCTCACAGAATGGACACTTTTTTTTAAATGCATGGGTAGAAACTTAACGAAATAACTAAAATAAATACGAATCGAACAACTCATACAAAATACACCATCTTTTCGACTGTATTACTTATAAAATGTCTGCAAGTATACAGTAAGTAAACAATTGTGTGCTAGTAATAGACGAAAAGAAAATACAACATGTAATATATTAAATTATAATTGAGACACCTTAGCTTTATTTTAAGTATCGTTATTTAGTAATGTTACAACTTGCTACACTTTCAAATTACCAACACAAAGTTAACAATGTATTTCTTTATCCTATGAAAAAGGTCTTGGAGTGTGCTAATTATAGAGAGAAAGGAGATCCGTGCAAGCATTGTTATGACAAAGTTCGTTTAGAGACCAAGGAAATGAAAGCTAAGTTGGGAGAAGATGTCAAGTATGATGTTCCAATGCAAGAAATTGAGTTTGTTTATAATGGAGAGGCAGCTGACAATAGTGGTGGTAAATTGGTTATCAATATGAACAAGTCAAGACCAAGTTGGTTTTCTAAAAATTTACTTAATAAAACAGGTTGATGTAAATTTCTAGCAGAAAAAAAGGGACAAAAGTAATTTTAGTGAGTGTATGCTATGTACAACATGTATTACGTTGGGAGCCAAAGTGGTATGCGTCCTTCAGTTAGCATTTATTTACTAACGATAATGTGGTGAGTTTAAATGTCATTGGATGCGTATGGTGGCTAAATATATCCTCCCCTCACCCCTCCCCCTTAAGGAAAGACTCCCGAAATAAACAAAATACGTTAACATGTTTTTAAAAGTTGGTCATTTTGATCTTTGGTGATGTGGCCAGGGATGATGTCACAGGTTACGGATATGACAATAAGGATCTTTCATTAACATTTTTCTGTTTAAAAAAAGGAAAATAGTCATTATACATTGGTAATGTCTGGAATGGTTGACAACGTCCCTAGTAGCATATCTGAAATACTTGACCCATTTTATATGTATAGGGATCCAACATGTTCTTTCGAATTTTAGTTTTGTTCTATTATTTTTATTTTATTTTTTTTCATTTTTTTTCTAAAGTCGTTAATATTTAAACATATTTTCTATAAATTATTTCCCCTCACAAAAAAAAACGTGTATACAAACACTCCTAATTAGGTTCAAGGTGGGCCGTTGGATTAGGATCCGTATCAGGAATGAGACACAGATGCCATTAATAAAACAACTTCAATACGTCCCCTGAATGTCTTGTTTATCTTGTCAATGAGTCGTGTTTATGAAATAACTTCGCTAACATAACTGAGGGAGGGATTTGTTGAGAAACATATGCTATTACTAAACGCATACGTGTATTAATGTATTATGGTTTCACTGCAAGAAAAGTTTTTTTTTTTTTACTAATCATATTATTTTCTAATGTTTAACAATTTGTATTAATTAAAGTCAACACCAAATGTGTAGCAAACATTTGGATGGCAACCTACTTTAATTTTTTTCTAATCTAAGAAATAGTAAAAAATAAAAATAATATGTGTATGGTTTTATTTGAAGTTATGTTTTTTAAAGAAAATTGTGCTGTCTTAAAGAAAATTATTCTTTACCGCACGTAAAACAATAATGTAATTCTTAATTGTACTTCGAATATAAAACATTTGTTTTATTTTGTAACAATTTCCATAAGTAGGATTCCAACTCAACTTGACCTGAGTTTCCTCTTCTGCTTAAGCATACTTTAGCAAATTGGACAATAATTAAATCAGGTACTACAGCATCACTTATCACAACATGAATATCGTAAACCTCAGTTGGTTTAAAGAGAAATCACCTACTTTTAATAACATCACATTTTGTTACCTTATTTCATATGTAGTTAGGCTTATATTTAACATTTTTTTTCCGGAAGCTTTTACAGTTTATATCACAATCTTCGACTGGCCACACTTTTGTACAGATGTTCTAACATTGTGTCCCTTTAATGGCAGACGTCTAAACAGAACTGTCTTCTAGCCTTGACATGATGTTCATGATGTTCATCAGGATGTTCAAACATCAAACGGCAATACACGTCAGCGTAGCGACCCTTCCCGGGGACAAACTTTCAAATTTTCGATTTGCACCCCCAACCCTGAAACTTTCGATTTGCACCCCCTCCCCTCAAGTTTTTCTCAATATATTTTGCTATTGTTTGCCTTGGTGTCACCCCCCTAAATGGTGTCACCCGGTGCGGTCCGCCCCCCCCCCCCCGCCCCCCCCCCCTCGCTACGCCCCTGGCCTAGAGTAAGATTTGACAACAAAGAGAGTCAAGATTTTCCAAACATCGTTTTTGAGTCTCAACGTGTTTCTTTAATTTGTTTAATTGTTGAATTGTTTTTTGCTGACTAAGACTATGTTTTGCTTCACCTTTTAAATCATTACAAACAATTAAAAGGGAATTAACTATGTAAATTTTTGAAATAAAAGAAAAAACTATTTACAAAAGACAAATAATAAATGCACGCGTTTTCATTTCTTTACTCGGTTATAATTATATACCGTAAGGTACAATACATGGATTTGTTTGTTTTTTTACTTTCCATCGAGCTGTTACTTAATTATTATTTTTTTACTCACACTTTAAACGCATTAGCTTCATGTCAATATTAAATAATAATATTGATTTCACCTGGTTTACTTGAGAGCGTACTCTATCGTTTTATCGTATTTCTGGATCCCTCACACAGGGACAAAATAAATAAATTTGAATGTTGGTATCATGTTTTCTTGTGTAAGTTTATCTAGAAGATTCTAGTCTAACATGTGGAGTGCTTATCTGGTGGTTGGTGTAGAGTTATGCTATCTGATAACATGTCGTGATTTTTGTAAAGTTATCTTGAGATATTGTGAGATATTTTGTATGAGATCTTTTGTCCTGTCACCCTAATGAAGTCATCTTCAATAAGACTCGCATTATCCAATTTAAGAATATGAAGAAATGAACTATTTCAATCAAATGTGCTTTAAATCTATAGAATAATACAAATAATACAAATAAATTGGTTTGAAAAACAACATAAATACAGTCTCTTAATCAGTGTGTGCATTTAATAATATTAAATGAATGTGGTGTTGTGTTGACTAATTATATTTATAATTTGGTTTTTATAATAATTATTGGTACCGATGGCTTGTGTCTCTAGAAACCATGATTGTATTCGTGTACTCCTAAAGATTTCTCTAAACGAAAATACGCTACTTACGTGTTCTCGCAGAAGAATTACTATAAAAATAAATGACCTGTTTTTAAGTACGATATGTGCTGTAAATAATAGCGAAATGACTTTTAAAATAAATTTACTACTGCTGCCCGACAAAGAGTAGCCTATTTCTGACTAACATGTTTTACTTCTTTTGTATACACAATTTTATAAAATTCAAGCGAATTAATTCAGTAAACTTTCAAAAGAAAATAAAAATTGAAAACAAGTAAAAACAAAACAAAAAACATCTATATATAAATCACAATGTCCTACAGTAATATCAAGTTTTTAACCTTTATCTTATATATCGTTTTCACTCAGAATAACCATATACTTATATTTTTTTAAAATGTTAAATGTTCTTTATGTAAGAAAAAAAAAACGATGCATAAATACGCGAAAATCCCGTACAGAAGGGACATAATTTTGCAATGCAAGGGAAAAAACTTAACAAAATAGCTCAAACAAATACAAATCGAACAACTCATAACAAAATACACCATCTCTATTGTTTTAATTATAAAATATATGCAATAGTACATTATGCAAACAATTTTGTACTAAATATAGATAAAAATAAAATACAACTGGTACCATATTTTTACTTATAATAGAGACACATTAGCTTTATTTTAAGAATCTTTTTTTAAGTAGTGTTAAAATATGCTTTACAGTAGTCAACCATGATATTTAATTGTTTATTTTTGGATCCCTCACAAAAGGGACAAATCTGCATTGATCTTATCTTAGCGGTCAACTAGCTTTTGAGACGAAGAGCCACAAGTTACAATTTTAAAAATTTCCCAGTTTTTAAAGAGCCACTAACATTATATTCCAATATTTTGGTATTTCATAAGGATTAGGTATATAAATTTGATTTGAAATTAATAGCGTTAAACATTAACTAATGTTTATTCAAATAAAAAAAAAAGATATTTCGCACAAAAGTGTTTCAGCTAGCTCTGCTATGATAAAAGTAGTAATCACATAATATAAATATAGGACTATCCCAATCCACCTTAGAAGCCAATAACTTGATTTACTTTCTTTACGGACACCACTGACAGGTAGGGAAATATATAATCGAAAACGACGGCACTTGATAGATTATAAATATATATGATAGATTATAAATATATATCATGGTGTCTCCACTTATCCCCCCCTTCTTGCTACCCCACAGGTAATGGTACACATCTGCAGAGTCTCTTCCAACCCCCCAAAAATGTTGACCGCCCCCCCTCCCGAAAATTTCAAGTGCCCCCCTCCCCCGGAGAAAAAAAAAGTCTGGAAGAAACACTGCACACCTAGACCTGAGTCCGGCGGTATCGTAAGGCTGACCGGTCCTCGACCTCGGACTGCGGTCATGAGGGCGGAGCCTGAGTCATGTGACCTGTAGGGTAGGGACGCCACAGTTCGGTCACTCTACCCTCTCCCCTCTTCGGAGGTACACGTTTTTTGGTGCTAATGAACTAGCCATTAAAAAATTATACTCATTTTGATGTTACGGCACTTGTTCTCCACGGAGAAATTATACTTTCTCTTTGGCAGCGTGTGTAGAGGATTGTGTGGCTTCATTTGAGGATAATTGAAAACTTACTTTGTTTTACTGTACTGCTATATATTAATAAATAAGTATGGAATGTGTATAAAACAATGTATGAAAAAAAACTATATATTCAGTAATGTTTATTGCAGGCCCTATGTCATGCTAATGTAATATAGTAAATGTAGTATTATCTTTGTTACAATAGTACCGTTGTATGTTTCTAAAGTCTAAATGAATGTGTATATCACATAGATGTAAGGACGTTTGTTAAATTTATTTTACAGCCGGCCTGCTTGGGGCTAAAGCCTAGACGCTACAGAGGTCCGTGTGTGAGCAAATGTGACCACGCCGCCCTGGAGACCAGTCGCCCATTTCAGGCTACTCTGACTGAGTTAAAACTTTGATCCTATGTTCATTACTCTATGTTAACCTTCATGTATTAAAAGTTAAATCATTGTTACACCTTTTGCACTGAGCTAATTATTGACTCATAATTTTAAACCCTTTCACTTGGCCAAGTATTTGCATCCAGTCAATAATAATAATATAACATTAATAAAACACACTATTTAGTATTAAGGGACCTCTTGTCCAACGAGGCAAACCCTAGACCAAACAAGCAATTCTGTAGCTGCGGCTATATATATAGTCTATGTGCGGTATGACTCAATAGAGCATATTTGCCACAGCAAGCATTGTTCTCTGATGAGTGTTTAAGTTTTTTGTTTTTTTTTCTTTTGTTTTTTTTACAGTATCATATTTTTTAATGAGTTTTGTAAATGAAATAATATAATTCGTAATATTTGTGCATGGAACGGGAGAGCCGCAACTTGAAATCAAATAAACCGCATGCGACTTGCGAGCAGTAGATTACCAATCCCTGTTTTAGTTGGTTTTCAGTTTGTCCCTTTTCTACTGGGAGCCAAAAATTGAAAAACAAACATGTAGAACCGTTAATTTAAACGAATGTTAACATTATTTATATAAAGTTTCTTTTAAAAAAAAGTTATAGTATCCGATTCTAAGTGAAAATAGGATAAAAGTTGTACTTGTTAGAAAATATCTAATTCTGGACTCATTTGAAAAAAAAAACAACTTTCTAAATGTATACAATGAATAAGTTAAACAGTAAAAATTATGGTGAATTTTGTTCTGAGTTTTTCGATTGATATTTTTTAATTATTTTTTTTTTAAATTATTTCCCTTGAATTCATGTAATGAATCCAGGAATCGCCGTGTGGTTAAGTATCGTTGTTACTTTCTTAAATAAATATAATTTAAATAAAGTAAATGGTTCTTGTTTCTATATTCTGTGTGATAAAATATATAAAATGAATGTTTAAATAATCGATATTACTGCACGTTTTTGGTGATTTATATAAAATTATGTACATTAAATTGGTGAAATATAAAAAAAAAAAAACAATATACCGCATTATCTACATATCGAGTTATGTTTATATTAATTTTTAAATTTAATTTTTCGCCTTTTTGAAGTAAACGTTTAAAAAAGAAAATATTTTTCGAGCAATTACTTTATTAGTTTTAGTTAAAAGATCAGTCGGAGAAAATTAATTTTAGAGAAAAGTTCAGTCTCTAGAGTACGGGTTCCCAACCTGGGGGTCGCGACCCCACCGGGGGTCGCGACGGTCTTTCTGGGGGGTCGCCAACTGGTATACATGAGACTGGAAAAAAAAATGAAAGGGAAAACAAAATAATATAAATTCCGTTTATTTATATATTTTGTGGATGGTACTTATATAAATATCACAACCATCCTCTACCTGACTTTACCTGCTCTAGGACCTCCATGTGATGCTATCTTAATCTCTAATTGTATTGTCACTATCACAGATGAACACATTTCTACAGGCAACATGACCGTGTTTGCTTATATAACATAGGGAGCTAACTATCCACCTTCCACTGAGCTGGGTGAAGAGGGTGTGTGTATCACCCTCTATGTCAACTATTGAGCAGGGTGAGGAGGGTGTGTGTATCACCCTCTATGTCAACCATTGAGTTGGGTGCGGATGGTGTGTGTATCACCCTCTATGTCAACCATTGAGCTGGGTGAGGAGGGTGTGTGTATCACCCTCTATGTCAACCACCAAGTTGTGTGAATGACAGACCAACAATCCTATGTCCAGTTGTTCCCTTTGTTAACCTTCAAAACGGCGAGGGCTTGTTCTGGTTGGCCTACAGAAAATATTATTTCCACTAATATGTTTTTTGTTTTAGTTTCGTCTGTATCCACTGTGTTAGCGTTAGAAAGTTGTATGATGATACATAGGTTGGATTGTTTCCCCTCTTGTGGAGGGTTTTATTGAACGCATTTGTTTTAGTTGAAACGGTACATACTACTGCTGGACATCAGTTTAAGAACCGCTGGTCTTGATGTAAACGTAGTTAGAACCACTGAACAAGAGGTGAGTCCACGCAGCTCTAATGGGTACCTAGCTGACGCTAGTGAGGAAAAAGACGGCTTGGCATAGAGCAAACTATCACTGCATGTGAAAAGGGCATTAAAACAGATGAACTCTACTTCATCTGCCACTCGTGATATGGCACGATAGGGAAAAGTTGATGAATAAACAAAACAATGTCTGGTAATTAGAAAGTTAAATATATACATGTTTTTTTATCATTTAATGTTTTTTTAACATTTAATGTTTTTTTTTAGTATTACTCAAAATAATCTTAAAATCATTAGTTAACACCGAAAGCAATATTACATTACTTTATTTTTTAAGATGGCTTCTTTTAATTGACCACGCACCACTAAAGTAATAAGGCAATATGCTAAACACAAATCATTGATGTTTCTTGTCCCCGACAATGGACTATTCTGAAAATAAGGACTTTAGTTTGTTTGATGTGTACAAATCGTGTTAGTGTTTTGTTTAGGAATATGATCCGTGTTGACATTAGAAGTTGTTAGTATTTAATTGATTAAACTATTCTATCACACCCATTTCAAGCAGATAGTTTCATTGTGTTATTTTTGGACAGTTGTAAAACATATACCCCTAAAAACCTGTTAAGAGGTAATCCATTTATGACTTCCATACCGAGGGGCGAGAGATGGTCCAAATAAAATTGACTTTTGAGGACGCCTGTGGAATGGGTAATGGAGGTGGGTGGGATTCAGGTCCACATGTTTAATTTAACATGCATTTAACAAACATTCCCCCTCCCCCACGACATTAACCCCAGGAGCTATTCTCTATATACTGTATATAAAAATAAAAGTCGATTGCGGATTGACACTGGGAGTACCCGTGAGCACCATGTCGGCTACGTTCATTTTAAACAGCGCGATAGACTATGAATACAATGGGTTGCTATAGTCGCTCATTTAATCGAATTAGGCGCGTCCTCCTGCGTCTCTGGAGGGTGCGATTGGCGCCCAGGGCTATCCCGCGAGCACTACATGCCTACGTTAGTTTAAGGAGCACCCTACAATAATATCGTTCATTACCGAGTGTTGCAGACTCATATTTTTATGAGTTTTAAAAATAAAGAAAATAAAATTAATTATTAATTATTGTCCATGGAGCTGAAGAGTCGCATCTTGACATCAAAAGAGCCGCATGCGGCTTACGAGCAGCAGGTTGCCGACCCCTGCCATACTCCAACACACGTGCGTATACAGACCACTTAAAACAATGAACGTTTTTCTGGCCGTAGAAAACTTTTAGCTTATCTTAATCCACATCGGCTACCACATTATAATATCCGAAGCATTATTTAGTTTTTACAAGCTAAAAAATCAACAGATCTGTACCAGCGGTCATTCCAGTGAGTGAACAGAGACACAAGACAAAACCACCCCGACGGTTAAACACTAAAAGAGAGATGGTTGGTGACGGAAGATTTTCCGACAAGCTGGTTCAAGTTTTTATTTATAGTCCCATTTGATGGGATCCAAAAATTGAAGTTTAGCGTTGCATTATCAAAAGTGTTATGTTGCGTAAATACATTGAAGTGTTGCAGTTTATCCTAAAATAAAGCGAATGTTTACTGTTTGTGAATGTAACACACACATTAAATAGATAACTAACATACACAAAATTCTGTATTATTATTGTAATAAAACAAATTTATGTTCGTTATCTATTTTCGTAAAAAAATAATTTAGTAAGAGGGTTCTTATTTTCTTGTTAATTTATTGTTATTGAATTTTTCATTTCTTCTCTCCCTTGTAAACTGTTTTATACTATTCATGTAAGGGAGGTAAAATTTTAATATATAAAATGCTTAAGTCTTAATATTGGTGGAAGCAAGAATAGAGTAAATGGTTAATAAGGTAAAATACTAAAAGTTGGGTGTGAAATCAAATGAAAAACACATTACATCAGTATGATACGTTGTCAGGTTTTGGCCCTAAGATTATTTTTTTTTAAAAGTATTTAGTTCCAATTCAAAGAAACTTAAAATAGACATTATTCTTATATTTTTATAAAACCAGTTGTGTGTCATTATAACGTATATTAGTAAATAATCATGGTTACAAATCAAATACGTGCAATACATCCATTTTACTTGAAGTTCAAAATATATTCAACTAAAAGTAAAAACTTACGAAATGGGGTGTGTGGGTGGGGGGGGGGGGGGGGTGATGACTTGCTTTATTAACTTGTGTAAACATTACTTGCAAGATAAATGTTCGTTGATGGAGAAAAAAAACATGTGCTAGTTTAATATGTCTGTATTATCAGAAAAATCAGAACTACATTTTTACACGCATGGTTTACAGTAACATATTTTGTGTAGTGATTCGTGAGATGTGCATATAGATGAAGATTATAAACAAGTCTAATACCAGAATAAATTAGAAGAAGTAAACACTGTGTTCGTATTATCTATAAACTGTCACCTGGTATAAACAAGTCAAATACCAGAATAAATTAGAAGAAGTAAACACTGTGTTCGTATTATCTATAAACTGTCACCTGGTATAAACAAGTCTAATACCAGAATAAATTAGAAGAAGTAAACACTGTGTTCGTAGTATCTATAAACTGTCACCTGGTATAAACACGTCAAATACCAGAATAAATTAGAAGAAGTAAACACTGTTTTTGTATTATCTATAAACTGTCACCTGGTATAAACAAGTCTAATACCAGAATAAATTAGAAGAAGTAAACAATGTGTTCGTATAATCTATAAACTGTCACCTGGTATAAACAAGTCTAATACCAGAATAAATTAGAAGAAGTAAACACTGTGTTCGTATTATCTATAAACTGTCACCTGGTATAAACAAGTCTAATACCAGAATAAATTAGAAGAAGTAAACACTGTGTTCGTATTATCTATAAACTGTCACCTGGTATAAACAAGTCTAATACCAGAATAAATTAGAAGAAGTAAACACTGTGTTCGTATTATCTATAAACTGTCACCTGGTATAAACACGTCAAATACCAGAATAAATTAGAAGAAGTAAACACTGTGTTCGTAGTATCTATAAACTGTCACCTGGTATAAACAAGTCTAATACCAGAATAAATTAGAAGAAGTATACACTGTGTTCGTATTATCTATAAACTGTCACCTGGTATAAACAAGTCTAATACCAGAATAAATTAGAAGAAGTAAACACTGTGTTCGTAGTATCTATAAACTGTTACCTGGTATAAACAAGTCTAATACCAGAATAAATTAGAAGAAGTAAACACTGTTTTTGTATTATCTATAAACTGTCACCTGGTATAAACAAGTCTAATACCAGAATAAATTAGAAGAAGTAAACACTGTGTTCGTTTTATCTATAAATTGTCACCTGGTATAAACAAGTCTAATACCAGAATAAATTAGAAGAAGTAAACTCTGTGTTCGTATTATCTATAAATTGTCACCTCGTATAAACAAGTCTAATACCAAAATAAATTAGAAGAAGTAAACACTGTGTTCGTATTATCTATAAACTGTCACCTGGTATAAACAAGTCTAATACCAGAATAAATTAGAAGAAGTAAACACTGTGTTCGTATTATCTATAAACTGTCACCTGGTATAAACACGTCAAATACCAGAATAAATTAGAAGAAGTAAACACTGTGTTCGTATTATCTATAAACTGTCACCTGGTATAAACAAGTCTAATACCACCAGAATAAATTAGAAGAAGTAAACAATGTGTTCGTATTATCTATAAACTGTCACCTGGTATAAACAAGTCTAATACCAGAATAAATTAGAAGAAGTAAACACTGTGTTCGTATTATCTATAAACTGTCACCTGGTATAAACAAGTCTAATACCAGAATAAATTAGAAGAAGTAAACACTGTGTTCGTATTATCTATAAACTGTCACCTGGTATAAACAAGTCAAATACCAGAATAAATTAGAAGAAGTAAACACTGTGTTCGTATTATCTATAAACTGTCACCTGGTATAAACAAGTCTAATACCAGAATAAATTAGAAGAAGTAAACACTGTGTTCGTATTATCTATAAACTGTCACCTGGTATAAACAAGTCTAATACCAGAATAAATTAGAAGAAGTAAACACTGTGTTCGTATTATCTATAAATTGTCACCTGGTATAAACAAGTCTAATACCAGAATAAATTAGAAGAAGTAAACTCTGTGTTCGTATTATCTATAAATTGTCACCTGGTATAAACAAGTCTAATACCAGAATAAATTAGAAGAAGTAAACACTGTGTTCGTATTATCTATAAACTGTCACCTGGTATAAACAAGTCTAATACCAGAATAAATTAGAAGAAGTAAACACTGTGTTCGTATTATCTATAAACTGTCACCTGGTATAAACACGTCAAATACCAGAATAAATTAGAAGAAGTAAACACTGTGTTCGTATTATCTATAAACTGTCACCTGGTATAAACAAGTCTAATACCACCAGAATAAATTAGAAGAAGTAAACAATGTGTTCGTATTATCTATAAACTGTCACCTGGTATAAACAAGTCTAATACCAGAATAAATTAGAAGAAGTAAACACTGTGTTCGTATTATCTATAAACTGTCACCTGGTATAAACAAGTCTAATACCAGAATAAATTAGAAGAAGTAAACACTGTGTTCGTAGTATCTATAAACTGTCACCTGGTATAAACACGTCAAATACCAGAATAAATTAGAAGAAGTAAACACTGTTTTTGTATTATCTATAAACTGTCACCTGGTATAAACAAGTCTAATACCAGAATAAATTAGAAGAAGTAAACACTGTGTTCGTATTATCTATAAATTGTCACCTGGTATAAACAAGTCTAATACCAGAACAAATTAGAAGAAGTAAACAATGTGTTCGTATAATCTATAAACTGTCACCTGGTATAAACAAGTCTAATACCAGAATAAATTAGAAGAAGTAAACACTGTGTTCGTATTATCTATAAACTGTCACCTGGTATAAACAAGTCTAATACCAGAATAAATTAGAAGAAGTAAACACTGTGTTCGTATTATCTATAAACTGTCACCTGGTATAAACAAGTCTAATACCAGAATAAATTAGAAGAAGTAAACACTGTGTTCGTATTATCTATAAACTGTCACCTGGTATAAACACGTCAAATACCAGAATAAATTAGAAGAAGTAAACACTGTGTTCGTAGTATCTATAAACTGTCACCTGGTATAAACAAGTCTAATACCAGAATAAATTAGAAGAAGTAAACACTGTGTTCGTATTATCTATTTACTGTCACCTGGTATAAACAAGTCTAATACCAGAATAAATTAGAAGAAGTAAACACTGTGTTCGTAGTATCTATAAACTGTTACCTGGTATAAACAAGTCTAATACCAGAATAAATTAGAAGAAGTAAACACTGTTTTTGTATTATCTATAAACTGTCACCTGGTATAAACAAGTCTAATACCAGAATAAATTAGAAGAAGTAAACACTGTGTTCGTATTATCTATAAATTGTCACCTGGTATAAACAAGTCTAATACCAGAATAAATTAGAAGAAGTAAACTCTGTGTTCGTATTATCTATAAATTGTCACCTGGTATAAACAAGTCTAATACCAGAATAAATTAGAAGAAGTAAACACTGTGTTCGTATTATCTATAAACTGTCACCTGGTATAAACAAGTCTAATACCAGAATAAATTAGAAGAAGTAAACACTGTGTTCGTATTATCTATAAACTGTCACCTGGTATAAACAAGTCTAATACCAGAATAAATTAGAAGAAGTAAACACTGTGTTCGTATTATCTATAAACTGTCACCTGGTATAAACAAGTCTAATACCAGAATGAATTAGAAGACGTAAACACTGTGTTCGTATTATCTATAAACTGTCACCTGGTATAAACAAGTCCAATACCAGAATAAATTAGAAGAAGTAAACACTGTGTTCGTATTATCTATAAATTGTCACCTGGTATAAACAAGTCTAATACCAGAATAAATTAGAAGACGTAAACACTGTGTTCGTATTATCTATAAACTGTCACCTGGTATAAACAAGTCTAATACCAGAATAAATTATAAGAAGTAAACACTGTGTTCGTATTATCTATAAACTGTCACCTGGTATAAACAAGTCTAATACCAGAATAAATTAGAAGAAGTAAACACTGTGTTCGTATTATCTATAAACTGTCACCTGGTATAAACAAGTCTAATACCAGAATACATTAGAAGAAGTAAACATTGTGTTCGTATTATCTATAAACTGTCACCTGGTCGTCTGGAAGTGAAATGGCACAATGAATACGTAGTGTGTCTGATATTATCACATGGTAGTGTACAAGTTGTTCAACCCTCTCACAGTCGTAACACACATAATGTATTGTATGTCGTGAGATAGGATAACAGATTATTTTTAACATCAACTATCACATATTTCAGCTTGAATACAATGATGCACAATAGGGGCATTTAACTTCTACAAACTAACCAACAGTACTCACACTAATGTATCGTGGACGAACTGCTGGCATACACATTCGGGTATAGCGAGCTAACCAACATATCCTGGGATCCAAAATTATAACAAACATTTATAGCTAGGTATTTATTAGAAAAGCGGCATGTAACAACATTTTTGTAAAATCTATAATAAAGTCTGCGTATCTGTTTGTGAGTTAAAGATATATATTAAAGTTATGTTTACGATAAACTGATATATTTTTGCATTTTCTAAAAACACAAATATATGTCTATAATTAAATTAACAAAATAAATAAATTAATTAATGTTCTATTTTTGTGCATGTAGGCTACATGCTATTCTTTAATGTTAATTTTATCAACTTAAATTACTTCTCTCCCTTATTTTGTGTTTGCTTTATTCATGTAGGGGAGGTAATGGTTATTGCATCTGGTACTTTGTAGTATGGGTTGAGGCCAGAATAGATTAAAGAGTTTAAAGAAAGCAGAATACTGAAAGATGGACCTAAAACAAATAGAAAAAAATCATACATTTTTCAAGTAGATTGGCATTTTTAGTCCTATATATTTAAAAAAATAAAAATCGTACATTGGCGGCTACACACTAAACTCAAGTAACTGGTTACACACAGACCGCTATGGTTTCCGATTCAAGAGAAAATATTGTAGAATTCCTTAAGGCAATTTTATAAAATAATTTAATCGTATGTCTTAGATGAAAGGTATTTTTTATTGTAATCGAGTTATGAATAATTGTGAGCTGATAGTATCAGGTAGATCGAATACAGCAGTTGAATAGTGTTTTGCGTAATCGTGAGTTTAGTAATCGTGTTTGTGGTCGTCCATAAATGACGTCACACTCGTAGGGGAGAGGGAGGTCCGTAATTTTGTGACGGTTTGATAAGTGGGGGAGAGGGGGGAGTGTGTTCAGATGGCGAGACGTCACTTTTTTTTGCATTATAAAAAAGCAATGTTAGAAAACGAGTTTTCGCCGTTATTTCGCGTTTTAGAAAACGGTTTTAATAAATTGTAACAGGAATTGATCAAAATACTCTATGTTGACACAGTTCTGACAAGATTTTGGAAAAATATCGGCATTAAGAAAAATTCAACAGCAATTTTGAGGGGGGCTGTCATTTTAGAGGGGGGGGGGGGTCTGGCTTTTGGGGAAGACGTATGACGGAGGGGAGGGGGGTGAGGGGGTAAATCGTTTTAAAAAAAACGTGATGTCATTTATGGATGACCCCTTTTGTAAATATCGAGTAGCCAAGTTGTTCGTTGAGAAAATAATGTCGAAATTATTCTTTGCAGTTCGGGAAATGAAGGAAGGGTACATATAGGTAACATAGTGTTGTCACTAGGGCAGTGGACTTAACATAACATACTCGCTCGACAAAGTTAATCTTTTAGATGTGTAAAATATGGTAGACATTGTATTAACACAAAAATATATTTAAATGAAAACCAGATGAAATATGATGTGTATATATCTTTTATTTTGTTTAAGCAATGTAGTTTTGAATAATAATTATGTAAGTTAAAAACATATATAAAACATAAGAGCCGTAAAAGAAAATATAATATTCTTTTAGTTAGTCCAAATATACGTATGCAATTATTTTTTCTTTTGTTTATTGTGATGTCTAATTCATCTATTATGTAGATTTAAATGTTACCTGTGCCTGTGACAGATACAATTAGAGTGGTTTTAACCTGGGTATGTAAGGAAATAGGAGATAAATGACAGCCATGTCTAACGGTTCTTTTACATTACAGACAACATATCAGATAATACTTTTTGCAAATGTTTGAATTTCACTGGAAATAAAGTTGTATTTCATTAATATTTGTTAACGTTAAATATATGTATTGTATTTTTACTGTACAAGCTGAATATATATGCTGCATATATGAACGACAGCGACCCATTAGGTTCAGTATAATAATAGTATCCTAATGACCCATTATACCTCGGCGTCCAACTAAATCTATACTTAAATAAACTACACTAACTATTATTTAGATTTGAATTTGTCCCTTATGCAAGGGATCCAGAAATAGCTCTAACCCAGGGGTCGGCAACCTGCGGCTCGCGAGCCGCATGCGGCTCTTTTGATATAAAGATGCGGCTCTCCAGCTCCTTGAACAAATACTAATACTCTTAATACAAAAATAAAATTTTTGAAATAAAGAAAATGTTAGTGGCTCTTTAAAACCAGGGAAATTTTGAAAATTGTAACTTTTGGCTCTTCCGCTTCAAAAGGTTGCCGAACCCTGCTCTTCCCAAATAAAAATGTGAATATGATAGAGCGTACTTTAACCATACTAAAAGAACGATTATTATAATAAAGTTAAAGTTTCTAGTCTCTAAGTTAAAATTAGACGTAATTTTTATTTTAAAAACATCTAGTGTTATTAGAAATCTTTGATTACAAAGCAGTTGTATACGTATTTTTAGAAAGTCTCAAATAACTTTAGTGTATTTTGGTTTTCTGATTTTGGATTTGTAATTGTTTTATATATTTTAATTGGTTATTTCCCTTTCAATTAAACATTTTTTTTTCAAACAACAGGAAAGTGATAATGTATTCGGTATTAGCCCGCGCCTTTCTTAAATTAAACGCATCATAGCATGTCCAGTTACAATTAGACTTTCTTTCCGGGGTGGGGGGCGAACACTGTTAAACGTATTTACTTTTTATATACATTCTGTTTCGTTCGGGAGCGGTAGATGTTCTTCGGCTCAAGGGAGGGGGGGAGGGTGGGGGTGAGATCTTCCCAGAAGATATGCCTGCAAGGAGCTACGTGTGTATCGCCTTTGACCAGGGGTCGGCAACCTGTGGCTCGCGAGCCGCATGCGGCTCTTTTGACGTCCAGATGCGGCTCTCCAGCTCCTTGCACTAATATTAATAGTTCTATAATTTCATTTTTACTGGACGATGGGGTACGGCTTTACCCAGCGTTCAGTGGGATGGAAGATATGCCTAGCGAGAACAAAAGGATATAAGCGAACGATGCAAGTTATGCAAACTGATATCCTAGCCAGTAAGTCGGCGTTTGCCGTGTTGAGGCCTGACTGGCTAATGGGAGACACCTCCTGAGCCGGTGATATCCGTAAAGAAAAAAATAAAATAAAAATTAACAGCTTCTAATGTAAATTGAGATAGTCCTAGAATAATATTATTTGATTACTAATTTTACTATTCTGATGAAACATGTCTGTTTTTATATGAATAAATATTATTTTATATTTAAAGCTATTTATTTTAAATAACAAATCAAATTTATTTTCCTAATACCAAAACATTAAACTAAAAATTGTGACTCTTTTAAAACTGGGGAATTTTTAAAATTGTAACTTTTGGCTCTTGTATATTAAAAGGTTGCCGACCCTTGCTACTATCCCATTCCTGGGTTCCTAAATATTAAGAAACATGAAATAATTAAAATAAGCGGCGTTAACACATGTGTTGTAAAAAATCTGCAATAAAGTCCAATTGTCTGTATTGTGAGTTAAATATAGATTTTAAAGTTATGTTTACGAAAAATAATATATTTTTGCAATTTCTAAAAACGCAGTTTAATAATTAAATTAAACAACAATAATTAATTAATTTACGGTTCATTGTGTGTGTGTGTGTTTTTTTCTTTTAATGTTATTTTATCAACTTATATAACTTCTGTCTCTTATTAGTTGTATGTTCTATTCTTGTAGGGGAGGTAATGATTATTGCATCTCGTACTAATATTGGTTGAGGCCAGAATATATTGAAGAGTTAGAAAAACAGAATACTGAAAGATGGATTTGAAACAAATTGAAAAAATAATACTTCATTTCAGTAGGTTGTCATTTTTAGACCCAACAATTTTGAAAATAAAAACGCCATGCAATCTTTTTTACAACTTACTCTGGAACAACGATATAGTAGTTTCAGAATATCGGGTTTGGTGATAAGGTATCGAATAATGATTGGCTGCAGTCTTGTAGCGATAGGTTAAGGTTTTGTTGGTTGGGAGTAGAACTTGAAGAGGTTAGCTGGTATCGTAGTGTTGAAAAGGTGGATAGTTTTGAGTAATCGTGGGTTGTGTAATCATAGAGTATCGAGTTGATCTTATATCTTAGATTAAAAGAGTTTTCATCGTAACTGAGAGATGCTTAATTGTGAGCTGAGAGTTTAGGTCGATCAAATAGGTTAGTTGAATAGAGTTTTTGAGTAATCGTGAGTTCAGTAAACGTGTTTTGTAAATATCGAGTAGTCAAGTTGAGCGTTGAGAAAAGATTGTCGATATTATTGTTTGCAGTTCGGGAAATGAAGGAAGGGTACATATAGGTAACATAGTGTTGTCACTAGGGCAGTGGACTAAACGTAACATATTACCTCACATAATTTGATCTTTAAACTCATAGCTTACTTACTAAGCGTTTAAGCATTCGGTCTAAACAACTTTGTTCAGTTGAGATAGAGAATATTTAAGACAGTGTTTCATTTGTTTACACTGTGTTCATCTTTTGGAATTTTTTTTTTAAAGCGGCGGCTAATACAAGATGGTCTGGCCTGGAAAAAAAGTGTCACTTCCCCTATGTAAACAGGAAGAAAAATAAATATGTAGTTAATATAAAACTCTATATACATAACTAATTTGTTTCATTCTATTATGAACATTACATTTTTTATTTAAATTTTGCTATCTCTTTAACTTTTTTGCATAATTCTTTTGAATAATGATAACAGTAAATAACAAGAAACAATAGCTGTATTTCAAAATGTATTATATAAAAACTAGCTGCATCCCGTGCTCCGCCACGGTAAATCTTTTTTAAATGTACCAACTTTGGAACAGAACAAAACAAACAAAAACAACACAAACACAAAAAACACAACCACAAACACAACACAACCACAACACAACCACAACACAACCACAACACAAACACAACACAACACAACACAACTACAACACAACCACAACAAAAACACAACCACAACAAAAACACAACCACAACACAGCCACAACACAACCACAACACAACCAAAAAACAACCACAATACAACCACAACACAACCAAAAAAAAAAAACAACACAACCACAACATTAGAATCACCACCAAACAACACGCTTTTTAGGCGTCCGCGCCCAAAGAGACCCTTTCCAACATTAAAAATTTAAGTCACATAAATAGATCCTACTCCATAACTTACAATAAAACAATGCGATGCAAATGAATGTACGGCAAGTGGTGTTTACTTTTATGGTTCTAAGAAAACACATTGGCAATGTAATTAGAATTACCACCGAAAATCACGATTTTCCCAGGCGTCCGCGCCCAGAGAGAGTCTTTCCACCATTCTCTATATTATAATTATAAAATTTCACCATCTGTTAGCACCAAAAAACAAAAACAAAAAATAGTGATTTTGAGAAATCATAGACTAATTAGAAAATAATATAAATAATCTTAACATTTTTCTCTTTTAATTATGAACCTTAACATAGACTAATCAATGCGGTAGTAATAAAAAAAAGATTAACTTAAATTATTGTTGGAGTTAAATATATTTTCAAATTACCTCCCTTGAAACAATTACCACAAAAAAAAAGTGGAATTAATTAGCTTTTTCGACCTACTTTTATGGAATATATCCATTTTTTCTAGGAATATAAACTAAAATGATATTTGACATTTATCTTTTTAATACGTTTTAGCAGTTTGCGTGTATTTAATATTTTCTTGACGTTATGCGAAAGAGTAAAAACCGTGGCAATTATAAAATAGCTCAATGCCGCTATATAAACAAACCCTACTCTATTACTTATAATAAGACACTGCGGTGCACTGAAAAGCACAGCATGGTGCGAATGTTTACTTTTATGATTCCAAAAGCTATAGCGATGACGGAAGGAAGGACTGACACACTACTTGCCCGCTTATATTATAGATTATTGTTCTTATCAATCCTAATTTATAAAAGGCCATGTGCGCTCTTCTCTCTCTCTCTCTTTCTCTGTCCGCAAAAAATTTTCGCCGGACATCACGTCAGAATCGGCAGCGATATATCGAGAACTTTTTACGGACTTTTGTTGAAAATAATATGTTAGATGTTTTAAATGTATAACCACAATTTTACTTAAAGAAGAAAAATAAAAATTAAAGGCGTATTCGAATGTAGAGAAACAGTATTATTTATGCAACCGGAAAAGCATTAATAGATGTGAAAAAGAACGCATAAAACTGTGACGTCACTATTGCTTATACATTAACTAATGACGTCATCTGCCGTGTTTAGAATGAAAAGAAATGAACTATTTCATTCAAATTTGATTTAGATCTACGTACACTATGAAATGTATACAATACAATTTTTCCGGCCTAAACTCATAAAATTTATTTTATGTATTTGGATTCTAGATCTAGAGATTCTAGATCTAGACTAAATCTAAATCTACGCAATAACTAGATCTAGACGTAGACGCTAAGATCTAGATTTAGACTCTAACTTCTCTAAAATCAATTCCAAAAATAAATTTCTATATTAGGACTAAACTATTTCAAGACTTATTTATTTTATACAAAATCTTTGTTATGAACTGGCTAATTTGGGATAAAAAATTAATTTGAAAGAATAGGCATATTCGCGTAAGTTAAGATTTTAAAATACGTCTTTCATTCTCCGTATTTTATAAGGTGCCTAAATAGCGGAGATGTTAGTGTACATTAAACCACGCAGGTGGTGCGGGTTCGAGACACAGCAAGTCAACTTGGTTTATGTATTCTTTTTTATTATGCTCGGGCTAAACTTAAAAAAAAAAATCTTTTAGGAATCTAGATCTAGATCTAGATTGTCGGGTGTCCGATAGGGCACTTCCCGGCGCCGCAGGCGCTTCAAATTTGGCATGATCTTGCCTTGGGGCGACAGAACACGAGGGCCGGTTGGCCGAAAAGTCTACGATGAGGGGGTCAAAACTGACCTCGACTGACCGGCGCCTTATATTAGCTATAGATCGAAAAAAAATGTCCACGGAGGAACCTCTTCATAACTCTTGAGGTCGTAGACCGACCCTCGGACGAATTAATTAAGCATTCAAATTCTCAATGTTTTCGAAAGCCTAAGCGAAGCTGGGCAGCATGCCTAGTGTAAATTAATCTCTCAACGTCGAAAGTCTTAGACCCGTTTAAAAGGGGAAATAACTAGTGATTTAAATTTTCTGAGCCTAAAACTACAAGAGAGGGAAATCTAGTTTCAGATCTATACACCCACCTATTGGTCCTCAGATCCAAACTTGTCATGTGTTTGGAACAAGTACAAGCCAACAACTTGACGCACTCTCAGCAGTGCAAGGTCCCTACGGCTGAAGCAACCACTGAATTTCACAGGTCATTTGCATGCGAGATCATCAAAGACCTCCTACTGCAGTTTAAGTAGCGTTTTTCTAAGTTAGATTCAAAGGCAGAAGAAATGGGACTGTTTAAAACCCATTTGAAGCAAATGTGGCCAGTTACAAAGATGAACTGCAGCTGGGGGTCATACTTGTGTGAACAAACATTTTCAAGATTCAATACGATAAGATCAATTTGAGAGCAAACTTGGATCTCGACTGTGTTGTTGGCCCCCGACAGTGTTTCTTTCAGACTTTTTTCTTCGTGGGGGAGGGGCACTTAAAAATTGTATATATTTCTATATAAATTATATTTCGTGGGGGGGGGGGGGGGGAGGCGCCACCTCCCCGAAGAGATGCCTCGAAGAAACCCTGGCACACGAACTGATATTTGATAATGCGGCCCTCGGGCTGAAAAGTTTGGAGAACCCAGCACTAGAGTAACGATTTTAATTTAATACACATCACTAAAAGAATAAGGCAATATGCTAATCACACATCATTCATTTTACTTCTCCCCGATAATTGACTGAAAATAGGGGTATTTTTTTTTAGACGGGTAGAAATCGTGTTGAGGTTAGGTTTATGAATATGATCCGTGTTGACTTTAGTGACGGCTATTAGGGGCAGATAATTTAGTTTGAAACGATTTTAAACTTAGGGGAGGTAACTAAGAGGAGGCTGCTTTCACGGGAGGGGGGGAGTAGGGGTTGGGGGAAAGGAGGGGGTGGGGTTATCGTCCTTAACGACCTACTGATAGTGTTTTAAAGCAAATATTTTCAGTGACAGCATTTGTACTGTCGAATTCACAAATTATGAATTACTGAAAAGTAGAAAATAAAACAACTAAATAGTGGCGTATGAAAGCGGAGTATGACACGCCGCGGGTCGGCTCGTAGGCTATATCTATATATATATAATTCTCTTCTAGGAGACGCTAGAAAACAAGCTGTAAACGCGCTCCCTACCTTCCCACCCCTACATGGTCTTAGTGAGCTGTGGTTCACTCTAAATGTTTACAAGCAGAGCCGGGTTATGTAACGACTATTAGGGGTAGATAATTTAGTTTGAAACGATTTTAAACGTAGGGGGGGAGGGGCGGTTATGGTCATTAACGAGCTACTGATAGTGTTTTAAAGAAATGTTTTCAGTGGCAGCGTTGGTACTGTCTAATTCACAAATTATGAATTACTGAGAAGTAGAAAAAACAAAAACTAAATAGCGGCGTATGTTATGCCGCGGGCCGGCTCGTATATATATAATTCTCTTCATGGAGACCATAGAAAACACGCAGCTTAGCCACCACCCTCATCCCCACCTTTCAGGTGAGCTGTAGTTCACCCCGAATGTTTACAATAGTACAGCCGGTTCGGTTCAACTACGTGACGGCTATTAGGGGCAGATAATTTAGTTTTTAAACGATTTGAAACTAAGGGGAGATAATACGTTCTGCTTAATATTTTCATTGTCGTCTGTAAACGGCTGCTTTCCCTGGGCCGGTTGGGGCGGGATGGGGTGGGGTGAGGGAGGCAAGGGGGTGGTATAGTGTCGAATTCACAAATTATGAAATGCTGACAAGTAGAAAATAAAACAACTAAATAGCAGTGGCGTAGCGACCCTTCCCTGCGCCCGGGGCGAACTTTCAGTTTGGCGCCCCCCATATATATATATATATATATACATATATATATATATATATATATATATATATATATATATATATATATATATATATATATATATATATGTGTGTGTGTGTGTGTGTGTATGTGTGTGCGACAGTCCGGAAAAAAATACGCTGTATGATTGTAGTTCCCTAAAACTTTACTCGATGCCAATTAAATTCCCCTTAAGATGCATTATCCTTTAAAAAATGATGATTAGTAATGTCAGAAAAAAAAAATTGTAGCAGTTGCTAATTCGTTTAGGACAGTCTTTTTTGTTTGTTTTATCTTTGGAACAGTCTCTGTTATGATATAGTACATACTTGGATTATACGTTAGTTAGATTAAGGTCATACAATTAACATATAATAGCAAATTATTGTTCACATCGGAATACGATATGGGTAGTCTGTTGACTGGATGATTGTATAATGAAACAAGCTAGAGGAAACTAACTGGAATCCAACGGACACAAGAGCTCGAAGTCTTGGATTTATCAGATGTGCGCTGCCTTCTCGCTCACAGTCAACAACGAATTCAGAATTAATTGTACTAGATGAAGAAGCTGTAATAAGCTGTAATAATATTATTAAACCAATTTTTTTCTCATGATAATCATAACAAAGCCTTTTCACATTTCTATAACTTCTAATGTCAAACTCTCAATGTAACAACTTACACATCACCGTTAGCCTCATATTTGTTGAATTGTCAAAGGCGATACACACGTAGCTCCTTGCAGGCATATCTTCGGGGAGGACCTCACCCCCCTCCCCCGCCCATCCCCCCGCCGAAGAACATCTACCGCCCCCGAACGAAATATAATGTATATAGAAAGTATATATGTTTAACAGTGTTAGCGCCCACCCCCCCCCAAAAAAGTCTAATTGTAACTCGACATACTATGATGAGTTTAATTTAAGAAAAGCGCCGGCTAGTACGAGTATATTATCACTTTCCAGTTGTTAGAAAAAATAAATGTTTAATTGCAAGGGAAATAACCAAATTAAATATTTAAAACAAATACAAAATCAGAAAAACAAAATGTACTAAAGTTATTTCAGACCTTTAAAGATACGTTAAATACTGCAAAATAATCAGCTATGTCTACTAACACTAGATGTATTCAAAATGCAAATTACATCTTAATTTCATATAGCGACAAGAAACATTAACTTTATTGTAACAAAACTTCTTTTAGTATTGTTAAAAGCACGCATTACCATACTGTGGATCACTGGGTTTTAAACTTTATTTCTGGATCCCTTGCATAAGGGACAAAATCAAATTAAAATTATAGTTAGTGTAGTTTTTATAAATATAGATTTAGTTGGGCCCCGAGGTATAATGGGTCATTAAGATACCATTATTATACTGAACCGAATGGGTCGCTGTCGTTCACGTATGCAGCATACATATTCGGCTTGTACAGTAAAAATACAATACATATATTTAACGTTAACAAAAATAAAATACATAAAATATACCTTTATTTCCAGAGAAATTTAATCACTTGTAAAAAGTATTATGTGATATGTTGTCTGTAATGTAAAAGAACCGTTAGACATGGCTGTCATTTATCTCCTATTTCCTTACATACCCAGGTTTAAACCACTCTAATTATATCTATCACAGGCACAGGTAAGATTTAAATCTACGGAATAGATGAAATAGACATCAAAACACACAAAAGAAAAAAAAAGTTGCATGCGTATATACGGACTAACTAAAAGAATATTATATTAGCTATTACGGCTCTTATAATTTTTTAATCTTTTTAACTGAAATAATTATTATTCAAAATTACACTGCTTAAACAAAATAAAAGATATTTACATATTATATTTTATTTCGTTTTCATTTAAATGTATTATTTTCGTTAATAACATGCCTCCCATATTTTACACTTCTAAAATATTAACTTAGCCGAGCGAGTATGTTATGTTAATACCACTGCCCTAGCGACAACACTATGTTACCTATATGTACCCTTCCTTCTTTTCCTGAACTGCAAACAATAATCTCGACAATCTATTCTCAACGACCAACTTGGCTACTCGATATTTACAAAACACGATTACTGAACTCATGATTACTCAAAACACTATTCAACTATCCGATTCTGTCTACCTGATACTCTTAGCTCACAATTATTCATATGTCGATTAATATAAAAAAAAAACACCTTTCATATAAAATAAACGATCAAATTGTTTTATAAAATTACCTACAATATTTTCTCTTGAATCGGAAACCATAGCGGTCTGTATGTAACCAGTTACTTGAGTTTAGTGTGTAGCCGCCAATCTAGGTTTTTATTTTCTAAATCTAAAGGACTAAAAATGACAAACTACTAGAAGGATGTTTGATTTTTTTTATATTTTTAGGTCCATCTTTCAGTATTCTGCTTTGCTAATTCTTTAATCTGTTCTGGCCTCAACCCATACTACTAAGTACCAGATGCAATAACCATTACCTCCCCTGTATGTATAAAACAAACACATAATAAGGGAGAGAAGTAATACAAATTGAGAAAATTAACCTTAAAATAACAACATGTACACGCACAAAAAGTGAACGGTGATTAATTAATTATTTCTCTGAGTTACATCTACAAATGCTTTTTTGTATTCAGAAATGCAAAACTATATTTTTTACGTAAACATAATTTTAATATATATGTTTAACTCACAATACAAACACGCAGACTTTCTTACAGATTTTTTTACACAATAAGTGTTACATGTCGCTCCCCAGCATGCCACCTAATTTTATGTAGGCCTACTCAGTTATTTTGATCCCAGGAATGGGACAACTGAAGCAGGAGAGTAATGAACGTCGTTTTTCCCCGATTATATTAAGAAAGAATGACTGTCGTTTATGTTTGAGATAAAAATGAAATAGAATAAAAGTTACATCTGGTTCAAAAAAAAAAAAAAAAAAAAAAAAAAAAAAAAAGAATGTGACAACTAATTTAAATATCAAGTGCAAGTGTTTGGTTCCACTTTCCACTTCTGTCTATCTGTGTCTGTATTTCTATCTTGGATAGCTCGCTTTACCCGAATGTTTATGCACGCAGATTGTCCACGATACATTAGTGTGAATACTGTTGGCTAGTTTGTAGAAGTTAAATGCTCCTATTGTACATCATTGTATTCAAGTTGAAATATGTAATAGTTGATGTTAAAAATAATATGTTATCCTATCTCATAATATGAATACATTATGTGTGATAGTAGAAAGTGTCAATTATTACAATATTACTCTGAAATCAGACACGCTGATTTTATTTAAGTTTCAATGTATAAGTTATGTTTACCCCTGTTATTAGAGCGAGTAGTTGACAAAGCCAACAGTAAAATGTTACATCGTATCTATACATGGGGCAATGAACTGATAAAGAAATACATTTGGGAGCCTCCTTGTCTCATGCAACTTTGTGCCGAAGATACGCATCTTGACATCAAAACAAACCGCATGCGGCTCGCGAGCCGCAGGTTGCCGATCCCTGACATACACCCATCAATGTTACTCTTGGTTCTTTATTTAAGGGATTCAGACATAGCTAGAAAGAACTATTTATATTCAAGCTTAGCACATTTTAATACAACTTAAATAAAAATTCTTTAAATAAAACTAATGTGTCTTAATTTTAAGTGAAAATATCGTGTTAGTTGTATTTTCATTTTATGTATATTTAAAACACAATTTCTTGACTACTGAACAACTGCACACTTTTTAAAAATAAAACAGTAACAGAGATGGTGTATTTTGTTATGAGCTGTTCGATTTTATTAATTTGAGTGATTTTAATTAGTTACTTCCCTTGTATTTACAAATTGTGCCCTTCTGTAAGGGATACAGAATTAATATTAAATGAAAGGATTGTGTAGTTGTGCAAGTTTGCTCTTACTTAAAGAACAATTGTTTAATAAAGTTAATGTTTAGTCTGAGTGAAAACAATATAAAAGATAAAGGTTGGAAAATTCGATATTTTGTACGATATTGTGATTTATATAAAATAATGCAAATTAAAATTGTGAAACATAAAAAACCACATCGTATTAAATTACTTTTTTTCAAAAGATGTCTATACTGCAGGGGAGTAGCGAGGGGGGGGGGGGGGTGTGGACCGTACCGGGTGACAACATTTAATTTAGGGAGGGTGACACCAAGGGAAAAAATAGCAAAATATATAGAGAAAAATGATAATTCCACTTAATTAAGTGATTAATTCGAGTGTTAAATAGTCTTTTAAGAGGTGCAAATTGAAAGTTAGAGGGAGGGGGTGCAAAGGGAAATTTGAAAGATTGTCCCCGTGAAGGGTCGCTACGCCTCTGGGGGTGACACGAAAAAGTGCCGCACCGAGTGACAACCGACCTCGGTACGCCACTGACCCCCAAATCTCAAAATTGAAATCAAACGATCCATAATGTTGACTCTAGGTATAAACAGAAAAAAACTAATTTGAAAATAATTATCATTTTATGTAGATTACGCAACTTTCTAATTATACACGGTTTCATTTTATTAACAAAAAACACAATTATATAACAATTAAGCACAATGTTTGGGAAATCTCGACTTTTTATCGAACCTTATCCGTTATATACAGATTTATAAAATATATAATATCGAATTTCATCGTTATCATACCCAACGAAATATAATACAACTTACGGACATATCAATAATAGACTATTTACCCGATATACTATATGGGACTTAATAATTTCAACCATCGGCTCGCCATAGCTGAATCACTCTCCCTAACAAACTGTGTGTTTTCAATAAGGCCTTAATAGTTATTTTTACCACGCTGTGAAATCAAGATATTATGTTGACAATACCCTGGCCACTTGACATGCCTGGCTCGACATAATGGCCAAAACACAGTTTTGGTTGCACGAGACAAGGAGGATCCTCTTAATGTATTTTTTTATCAGTTCATTGTCCCATGTATAGATACGATGTAACATTTTACTGTTGGCTTTGTCAACTACTCGCTCTAATAACAGGGGGAAACATAACTTATACATTGAAACTTAAATAAAATCAGCGTGTCTGATTTCAGAGTAATATCGCAATAATTGACACTTTCCACTATTACACATAATATACTTATATCATGAGATATGATAAAGTATTATTTTTAACATCAATTATCCCATATTTCAACTACAATACAATGATATACAATATGGGTATTTAACTTCAACAAACTAGCCAACAGTACTCACACTAATGTATCGTGGATAAACTGCTGACATAAACATTCGGATATAGCGAGCTATTTAAGATACAAACCCAGACATAGAAAGACAGAAGTGGAAAGTGTAACCATACACTTGCTCTTGATATTTAAATTATCTGTCCCATTCCTGGGATCCGAAATAAGAGAGTTCGTCGGCCAAGTGAAAGTACAAGTTTAATGTCATGTAACTCAAATAGTGTAAAAAATCTGTAATAAAGTCTGCGTGTTTGTACTGTGAGTTAAACATATATATTAAAATTACGTGTAGGTAAAAATAATATATTTTTGCATTTCTTAAAACAAAAATGCAGTTGTAGATGTAACTTAGAGAAATAATTAATTAATTACCGTTCACTGTTTGTGCGTGTACATGTTGTTATTTTAATGTTAATTTTCTCAATTTGTATTACTTCTCTCCCTTATTATGTGTTTGTTCTATTCATGTAGGGGAGGTAATGGTTATTGCATTTGATCAGGGGTCTCCAAACTTTTCAGTCCGAGGGCCGCATTAACTATCAAATTTCAGTTTGGGGGCCAGTTTCTTCCTAGCGTGTCTTTAATTTTTCTGGGCAACGTTTCTCAGCCATCACCAACAAAAGTTTTTTTTCCGTGGACAAAAAGATCTCCGCGGGCCGGATGAGAGGACCTCGCGGGCCGCATCCGGCCCGCGGGCCGTAGTTTGGAGACCCCTGGTCTAAAGAATCACACTCTGACTGCAGGTTCGAGATTACAACACTTTATTTATTGATGAATAATCACTGTTCCAAGAATAACATGGGAATCAACAGTCCACCAATTTCACTAGTCCACACAGTATCTCACGTTCTACTCACACTGTTCTCTGCGAGTGCTGCACTTAAGGTACTCTATGAGCGAGCTGGTCACAATCCCCAATCAAACAAGCCGTCTCTTAGTTACACCTATGGCCACCACAGCATAGACCATCCACAAGTTTACCCACTAACATTCACACAAGGAAAAGAAACTAGTTTAACAATCTCTGATCTAATGAGTAGGGCCAAAAGTAAGGTATTAATAATGAAAGAGGAATAAACATCAAGATCATGAAAGGAATAAAAGAGTGAATACAAGTATATTTATAAAGATTGCAGTCTTTAAAGCTAGATATTACAACGGGGTTTATTTTCCTCTTGTAAAAAGGATTACAGTAATGCATAATTTGTCAGTTGAATACAATATGTTGAAATATGTTTTGTTGATATTATAAGTACAATGTTAGTAACCATCAGACCAGGAATCTAGTTAATTTAGGTTGGAGCAGGGGTCGATCTTTTTCCAGGTTTGTACCTTTTTGTTGACAGAAAGTGATTCGAAATTTTAGATGCTCGTTTGATAAGGGGCTATAACCGATTTTATGATGTGACGGTGAAATATTTAAGCAGTTATTTCCCTTTTATCGTTCGCAATTTTTTTTTCCTCCATATTGGTAGCCGAGTAAGCGATTATTTATATCAGTGTGGGTATGGGGGTGTTTGATACGTGGGTGTATTATATTGTAAAAGGGAAAGGTTACACGTCCAACATGAAATGAGGAAATGGAGAATAGGAGTTAGGAAGGTACTATTAGCCATTGCAAAAGTGTTTAAATTGCCTTTTATTTGTCATAAGAGTTTACGGTACTACATATTTAATAGTCTAATACAGTTTATCCAAATAAGTTTTGGTTCTATCATAAATACAGACATAAATATAATAATAAATCGGCAAATAAAAACAATAATACAAAAAGAGTTGCGTTTTATAAGTTGAAGTCAGTGCAACTAGTCTGTACAACGGCCCTAGGTGCTTTGACCACAGGGGGTTTGACCATATCGGTGCTTTGACCATAGGGGGTTTGACCACAGGTGCTTTGACCATAGTGGGTTTGACCGCAACGTGGCCTTGACCACAACGGGGCTTTGGCCACAGAGGGGGGGGGGTATAATTTAAAGATTTTAAAATAGAAATAATAAACTGCTATTTTAATTTTAATTTATGATACAATTAATACCCAATTTTTACATGTTTCCTGAAAGTCCATTAATAGAAATTAACATGTACTAAAATAGTCAAGAACGATATTTTAGTCTCCACATAAAGGCTGGCACTAGACCTCATAGATTTATTTTAAATATAAACGGAACACAAATAATGCGACATATAATAAGTTTAACAAATAAATAATGTAAATGTACTTGAAAATACAAAGCATATATAAAGGATAAAAATGATAAAAAAACATTCCAACAGAATAGTCAAAGAAGTAATATTTGTATGGTTTACTAAATGACAGATGAATTAACATACTATTACACCCTGCCGCAATTTAAAATATAATTACACAACTTTTGAAATTAATCCTTACCATTTAAGGACAAAACGCTTGTTATCAAACGCCAGCGTTGGACAAACCACCTGTGATCAAAGACCCAATATGGACAAAACACCTGTGATCAAAGACCCTATATGGACAAAACACCTGTGATCAAAGACCCTATATGGACAAAACACCTGTGATCAAAGCCGCACACACCGCTTGTGATAAAACACCCGTTGACAAACCACCTGTGGTCAAAGGCCCTCTGCTGAGAAAACACCTGTGGCCAATCACCCTATGGTCAAACCCCTATGGTCAAAGCCCCTATGGTCAAAGCCTCTCTGTGGTCAAACCGCATATGGTCAAAGCTTCTGTGGTCAAAGGTCCGCGCACCCTTTACTACAGGGTGTTTATTTCCTTCTCTTTGGCATAGACTAGAGTTGCCGTGTATATATATATATATATATATATATATATATATATATATATATATATATATATATATATATATATATGTATGTATATACTTTAATGTTATATCACGATATGTTTAGCTATATTTTGTAATTACATTTATACATTTATGCCATTCAAATTTGAAGGTTAAGCCCTATACAAAACGAATGTTTCATTTCAAAATACATTTTAATTAACTACTGCTTACAAATGTTTTTTTTTAAAGTGTGGTCTTTCCAACAAAGCTTTAGAGAAAAATGGGGTGATACAAGCGAGTTAATTCTCGGAGGCGGTGACAAACGAAATTACCTCCCATGTACATTTTATTTATTTATTTTTTTCTTTTTTTTTTTTTTATTGCAGGGGAAATAATGTATTTATAATTTCTTTTCTAAATTCTAGATTGTAACTGATAACAGAAAAATCTCGAGTTCGGATTCCGTGTATGACTCGGTAGGTCGGAGTCTACTCAGCTCTGTCTGTTGGGTACCTGAATTATGCTAGACAACGTCAACGTAAAGACGGATCATCACAGAGCTGGTTAAATTATCCCTTCAACAGCTGAGATCAAAGAGACAGATGAGCTCTACTACATTACCCACATAGACAGTCAGGTCCCCTAACTTAGTAGTAACACGTATATGAGCTAATAAATATCAACAAAAATAATTCGTCCACCTAACTGCCTTCTTATTGAAAAACGTATAGCTTACTTACAAACCTTCTAAGCATTCAGTCTAAACAATATTTGTTCAGTTTAAAAAAAAAAAAATAATTGTTTAATTTTAAGACGCCTATGCATTCAATCTAAACAAACTTTGTTGATTTGAGATCGATAATATTTAAAAATGTTTCATTTGTTTGTAAAATGTTCATCTTTTTTTTTAATCAGCGGATAATCCAAGTAGGTTTGGCCTCTAGAAAAAGTGTTACTCCGCCCCAAGTTAATATGAAGAAAATACAAGTAAGGGAGAAAACTTATGGCAGTTGTTTACCATAACTACTAAATAAGTATTTAATTAAATACTCTATACAAATATCTTTTTTTTTAAATACTATTTTGACGTTTAAAAGGTTGTTATTGAGTGATGTTTAATTTTTAAACTTTTGCATAATTTCTTAAAAATAATTGTTACACTATATTAAAAGAAACACTAGCTTTATTTTAAAGTTTACTTTATATCAATAAAATTGCTCAATGCTTAGTATTGCTTTCACGTTGGTCACAAATTACTTCGGGCTTCCATTTGAAAGGGAAAATTAAAATTAAAAATTGTATTTATCAATAGTTGTATTTTTTATGGTTCTTTAAGAACATCACAACCATCCTCTACCTGCTCTAAGACCTCCATGTAGTTGCTATCTTAATCTCTAATTGTATTGTCACTATCACAGATGAACACATTTCTACAGGCAACTTGACCGTGTTTGCTTATATAAAAACAAACTGTCCACCTTCCATTGAGCTGGGTGAGGAGGGTGTGTGTATCACCCTCTATGTCAACCATTGAGCTGGGTGAGGAGGGTGTGTGTATCACCCTCTATGTCAACCATTGAGGAGGGTGTGTGTATCACCATCTATGTCAACCATTGAGGAGGGTGTGTGTATCACCCTCTATGTCAACCATTGAGCTGAGTGAGGAGGGTGTGTGTATCACCCTCTATGTCAACCATTGAGGAGGTTGTGTGTATCACCATCTATGTCAACCATTGAGGAGGGTGTGTGTATCACCCTCTATGTCAACCATTGAGCTGAGTGAGGAGGGTGTGTGTATCACCCTCTATGTCAACCATTGAGGAGGGTGTGTGTATCACCCTCCATGTCAACCATTGAGCTGGGTGAGGAGGGTGTGTGTATCACCCTCTATGTCAACCATTGAGCTGGGTGAGGAGGGTGTGTGTATCACCCTCTATGTCAACCATTAAGTTAAGTGAGGAGGGTGTGTGTATCACCCTCTATGTCAACCACCAAGTTGTGTGGACGACAGCGCAACAATCCTATGTCCAGTTGTCCCCTTTGTTA
The DNA here is from genome assembly GCF_028476545.2 of Physella acuta. Classification (NCBI taxonomy): domain Eukaryota; kingdom Metazoa; phylum Mollusca; class Gastropoda; family Physidae; genus Physella; species Physella acuta. The sequence continues at coordinate 301,434 of NW_026731591.1, forward strand.
ACCTTCAAAACGGCGAAGGCTTGTTCTGGTTGGCCTACAGAAACTATTATTTCCACTAATATGTTTTTGTTCAAGTGTCTTATTCAAGGGTTTTATGAGCGCATTTGTTTTAGTTGTAACGGTACATACTACTGCTGGACATCAGTTTAAGAACCGCTGGTCTAGATGTAAACGTAGTTAGAATCACTGAACAAGAGGTGAGTCCACACAGCTCTAATGGGTACCTAGCTCAGGCTAGAGAGGAAAAAGGCGGCTGGGCATAGAGCAAACTATCACTGCATGTGCCAAGGACATTGAAACAGATGAACTCTACTTCATCTGCCACTTGTGATATGGCACGATATGAAAAAGTTGATGAATAAACTAAACAATGTCTGGTAATTAGAAAGTTAAATATAAACATTTTTTTTATCATTTAATGTTGTTTTTTTTTAAGTATTACTAAAAAATATTCTTAAAATCATTAGTTAACACCGAAAGCGATATTACATTACTTTATTTTTTAAGATGGCTTCTTTTAATTGACCACACACCACTAAAGTAATAAGGCAATATGCTAAACACAAATCATTGATGTTTCTTGTCCCCGACAATGTACTATTCTGAAAATAAAATTTTATTTTGTTTGATGTGTACAAATCGTGTTAGTGTTTGGTTTAGGAATATGATCCGTGTTTACATTAGAAGTTGTTAGTATTAAATTGACTATACTATTCTATCACACCTATTCAAGCAGATAGTTTCATTGTGTCATTATTGGATAGATATACAACATATACCCCTAAAAACCTGTTAAGAGGTAATCCATTTATGACTTCCAGACCGAGGGGCGAGAGATGGTCCAAATAAAATTGACTTTTGAGAACGCATGTGGAATGGGTAAAGGAGGGGGGTGGGATTCAGGTCCACATGTTTAATTTAACATGCATTTAACAAACATTCCCCGCCCCCCCCCCCCAGGAGCTATTCTCTATATACTGTATATAAAGATAAAAGTCGATTGCGGATTGACACCGGGCGTACCCGTGAGCACCATGTCGGCTACGTTCATTTTAAATAGCGCGATAGACTATGAATACAATGGGTTGCTATAGTCGCTCATTTAATCGAATCAGGCGCGCAAATCTTTCTAAACACCCAGAAAAAGTGTTAAATATGTAAATGTGAAGAAAAAAAGCAGAAAGGGGGAAAAACTCAAGGCAATAGTTTACAATGAATAATAAATATCAAAGTATATATATATATATATATATATATATATATATATATATATATATATATATATATATATATATATATATATATATATTATTATATTTATTTATTTATTTATTTATTTATTTATTTATAATGCTGGAAAAAAATTACCCCCCCCCCCCCATAAGACGATCCTGGCTACGCCACAGTATTATGTTACTAAAACGTGTCACGCACCATGACACACATAGGTCACCAGTCACAGGTTTATGTACAACAGGAGACGAGTAGACAATACAGTGACTAGGATGTTTACAAAGACTGACGTGTACAGTGATATAGGGGATCAATCCACACAAATGTTGAAGTTTAGACCCTCGAGCCCCACCTTTATGATCCCACTTTATCCCCTCGCCAGGCTTTAATCCACGGATTAAAACACAAGAACGGAGGATTTAAAGTAAGTATAAATAACCGTAATCGCCCGCCTCCATAGCTCAGTGGCTAGAGCATTGGTCTTGTAAACCAGGGGTCGTGAGTTCAATCCTCACTGGGGGCTGTATATTTTTTTAAGCGATTCGCTGCTCCAACTTTAAAAAAAAAATCTGCTAGTTACCACATAGTCTACGCGCTTGGGGCTAAAGCCTAGACGCTACAGAGGTCCGTGTTTGAGCAAATGTGACCACGCCGCCCTCGAGACCAGTCGCCCATTTCAGGCTACTCTGACTGAGTTAAAACTTTGCTGCTGTGTTCATTACTCTATGTTAACCTTCATGTATTAAAAGTTAAACCAGTGTTTAACTTTTGCACTAAGTTAATTATTGACTCATAATTTTAAACCATTTCACTTGGCCGAATATGATGAGTGTTTTAATTATGTTTAGGATTTTTTTTTTTTACCGTTTAATATTTTTAAGAGTTTTGTAAATGAAATAATATAATTCGTAATATTTGTGCATGGAACAGGAGAGCCGCAACTTGAAATCAAATGAGCCGCATACGGCTCGCGAGCAGCAGGTGACCAATCCCTGTTTTAGTTGAATATATATATACGAGCCGGCCCGCGGCATAACATACGCCGCTATTTAGTTGTTTCTAATTTTCAATAATTCATAATTTGTGAATTCGACAGTACCAACGCTGACACTGAAAATATTTCTTTCAAACACTATAAGTAGCTCGTTAAGGACCATAACTCCCCCCCCCCTTCCCCCCCTACGTTTAAAATCGTTAGAGTGAACACAGCTCACTAAAACCATGTAGGGGTGGGGAGGTAGGTAGAGCGTTTGCAGCTTGTTTTCTAACGGCTCGAAGAAGAGAATTATATATATAGATCCCTTTTGTAATGGGAGCCAAAAAATAGAAATTAAACGAGGAGCATTACACTTTAAACGAAATTAAACTATATTTATATAATGATTCTTTAAAAAAAAGGTAAAGTGTCCAGCTCCTAATTTAAAATAAGATACAAGTTGTACTTTTTAGAGAAAATCTAATACTAAACACATTTTTTAAAAACAATTTTAATTGTATGCATTTAAGAAGTTAAATAGTAAAATATATGGTGAATTATGTTCTGAGTAGTTAGATTCTTAATGGTTTCAATTATTTGTTAAATTATGTCCCTTGAAATAAGAATTGTGTACCTTCTGTAATGAATCCAGAAATCCCCATGTAGTTAAGTATCGTTGTTACTTTCTAAAATAACTATAATTTAAATAAATCTTGTTTCTTTATTCTGTGTGAAAAAAATATATAATATACATCTATAAATAATCGATATTACTGCACGATTTGGTGATTTCTATAAAATTATGTAAATCAAAATGGTAAAATAATTTAAAAAAAAACAAACTCTGTACTGCATCATCTACATTTCGAATCATGTTGCATTAATTTTTAAATTTAAATATTCGCCTTTTTGAAGTAAAAGTGTTTTTTTTTAATGTTTTTCTAGCAATTTTTTTTTTACCACGTAAAGTTGACAAACTAAAATCCAGAAATGTCCAGAAGCAAATAAATGTTCTTGGGGTTGAGAGCAAGTCAACTGAACTTGATAACTAATTTTAAATCGAAGCTAATGCGATTGTTCAATAATTGAAAGTAAGAATTAAATAACATTTCTTAGAAAATAAGTGTTGGTGAGTCTAACATGTTATATGTAAGTGTTGGTGAATCCAACATGTTATATGTACGTGTTGGTGAGTACAACATGTTATATGTAAGTGTTGGTGAGTCCAACATGTTATATGTAAGTGTTGGTGAGTCCAACATGGGAGACTATAAGGTAAACATTTATTAAGAAAACTTTGAGCACATGTCCCTATCAAATATAACATCTGTGTTTACATTACCTGACGTTTAGCATCAAGACGTGGTGTGGCTAGTGTAGAGCGTCACACTCTCACATGACATTAGGCTGGCTCAGTATCCGTGGTGTCTGTACTACGGTAGCAGAGACGAATACGTAGAAAATGTATCTAATCTATGCATATGATGTATGAAAACATGTTAAGAAATAATTATGTTTTTTAGACAAACAAAAATAAAACACTTGTAAAACAATTAGCAGTTAACTATACGTAGACACGGAAGAATAAACTCTGCTATAGAAATTGTGTTTTAGCCACTATACATGTACAAACGAATTATCTAGAGATTAAATAGCTTGTCTAGAGCTTAAACAGCTAATCTGGAGATTGAACAGCTAATTTGGAGAAAAATTAATAAACGTGTGTTACTACAATATATTGCAAACAAATAAAATATAGTGGCTTGGATATTAAACGAATTTATGAAACACCCTGTGCTTTACATGCGGTCGTCGTGGCCGAGTGCTTAAGACGATGGACTTGAAATCCACTGAGATCTTCCCACGTAGGTACGAAACCTGCCGAAGCCTTATGTTTTTAAACATATTGGATTCTGAATTCAAACGTTTTACAAAAAATGTGTATTTCTCGTGTTGTTTGTTTTCATTTACACAAAATAAGGTTTGTATATAGTTACGAGCCGACCCGCAGCGTAGCATACGCCGCTATTTAGTTGTTATATTTTCTACATTTCAGTAATTCATAATTTGAGAACACACCACTACCAACGCTGCGACTGAAAATACTTTGCTTTATACACTATAAGTAGCTCGTGAAGGACCATTATTCCCCGCCTCCTCCCTTTCCCTTGAAGGAAGAATTCAACCCACGATCCCTGATTTTTAAGACGAAGTATTTAGGTATTGCTTTTTTTTTTAAACTCCGAATCCCAGGATTAACGCAGTAATCGATTGTAATTAATTGACAGCCCAGCTTTGTGATGGTAGATTGTGGAGGAGTACGTGAGGTTAACGGATGAAGCTATAAAAATATCGACAGGGAAAAAATAACATACATAGGAGTTAAACAATACATAATACATAACTGGTATATAGGGCATTCATATATATATATATATATATATATATATATATATATATATATATATATATATATATATATATATATATACACCTGACAAGACGACCCCAGCATATTTACACCAGGTAAAGCGCCAACTAAATAACTCACGACTCATTCGTTCACAGAATTATTCCACATGTCTCACTTGATAGAGCTACCTGACAGAACGACAGCGACCGATTAGCTTCAGTAAAATAATGGTAACATATTGGCCCTTAACACATTAGCTAAATCCGTACTGCAACCAGTGACGGAATTAGACAAAAAGGCCACCCCACAAATTTATTTTAGGCCCCCCAATATATATATATATATATATATATATATATATATATATATATATATATATATATATATATATATATATATATATATATATATATATATATATATACAATCCTCACCCAGCTCAATGGTTGACATAGAGGGTGATACACACACCCTCCTCACCCATCTCAATGGTTGACATAGAGGGTGATACACACACCCTCCTCACCCAGCTCAATGGTTGACATAGAGGGTGATACACACACCCTCCTCACCCAGCTCAATGGTTGACATAGAGGATGATACACACACCCTCCTCAATGGTTGACATAGAGGGTGAAACACACACCCTCCTCACCCAGCTCAATGGTTGACATAGAGGGTGATACACACATCCTCCTCACCCTCCTCAATGGTTGACATAGAGGGTGATACACACACCCTCCTCAATGGTTAATAAGAGGGTGATACACACACCCTCCTCACCCAGCTCAATGGTTGACATAGAGGGTGATACACACACCCTCCTCACCCAGCTCAATGGTTGACATAGAGGGTGATACACACACCCTCCTCAATGATTGACATAGAGGGTGAAACACACGCCCCCCTCACCCAGCTCAATGGTTGACATAGAGGGTGATACACACACCCTCCTCAATGGTTGACATAGAGGGTGATACACACGCCCTCCTCACCCAGCTCAATGGTTGGCATAGAGGGTGATACACACACCCTCCTTAATGGTTGACATAGAGGGTGATACACACACCCTCGTCACCCAACTCAATGGTTGACATAGAGGGTGATACACACACCCTCCTCACCCAACTCAATGGTTGACATAGAGGGTGATACACACACCCTCCTCACCCAGCTCAATGGTTGACATAGAGGGTGATACACACACCCTCCTCACCCAGCTCAATGGTTGACATAGAGGATGATACACACACCCTCCTCAATGGTTGACATAGAGGGTGATACACACACCCTCCTCACCCAGCTCAATGGAAGGTGGACAGTTTGCTCCCTATGTTATATAAGCAATCACGGTCATGTTGCCTATAGAAATGTGTTCATCTGTGATAGTGACAATACAATTAGAGATTAAGATAGCAACTACATGGCGGTCTTAGAGCAGGTAGAGGATGGTTGAGAATGGTTGTAATATTTGTATAAGAACCATCCAAAAAAAAAAAACAAATATAAATAAACTACATTTTTAATTTTAATTTTCCCTTGCAAAAGGAAGCCAGAAATAATTTGTGACAGACCATCAAGCAATATTGAACGTCGAGCAATTTTATTGATATAAAGTAAACTTTAAAATAAAGCTAGTGTTTCTTTCAATATAATGTAACCATTATTTTTTAATAAGTATGCAAAAGTTTAAAGATTAAACATCAATCAATAACTACCTTTTAAACGTTTAAATATTTTTTTTTAAAAGATTTTTGTATAGAGTATTTAATTAAATTCTAATTTAGTAGTTAAAGTAAACAACTGTCATAAGTTTTCTCCCTTACATGTATTTTCTTCATATTTACATGGGGCGGAGTAACACTTTTCTTGAGGCCAAACCTACTTGTATTATCCGCTGATTAAAAAAACTAGTTAATAAAAAGTCTAGTGACATTTTAAGCGCAATTTCCTTATGTTATCCATAACAATTATAAATCGAGATAAATCATATATTCAGCAAATAAATAATGCAACACAAGTAGTTTTAATAATTCAAAACAAAATAGAAAAAAATATTTATTAACGAGATTTTAAAAAAAATTGCGTGTAGGGGGTATTTAGTTGTCGCGCTCTCTATATTGCTATATAGTAATGTAGTGTATTATGTATAATGTAATTTTAAAAAAAAAATGTGACCGAACGAAAGGATATTTTTGAAAGGATGATTGTAGTCCAAAACAATTCCCGGAATTTCTTCCTGGATTTCCCGGAAAAGCCAAAAAACCTCTCGAACAAAAGCAGTTTTTGCTCCATATCTCGGCAACCAGACCACTTAGCGACTTGAAACATTTACCAATCGATTTCTGCCATAATTTAAACCAATTTGCCGAAGAAAGTTTTCAAAAATATCCTTTCGTTCGGTCACAAATTTTTTTTTTAATACATTTTAAACTGAGCATCTTGTAGGCCCAGTTTTAATTTAAACTGAGCATCGTGTAGGTTTTTAGCGCAAAGCGCTGAGGTTCGAAAGGATTTTACCATAGCGAATGAGCGGAGGTTCGAAAGGATTTTTACGTAGGTCTGCGAATTCTAAAAAAAAATAATTAAGGAAATTGCGCTTAAATTGTCACTAGACTTTTTATTAACTTGTTTTTTGTAATATAAAAACCAGGGACTGCTCGTCCAAGGCGGTAGAGCGTTGGATGTAAACCCAAAAGTCTCGAGTTCAAAACCTTGTCCATGTCAGTAGAACGTACTGACCACACACTCACTTCTTATACCAAAGTGAAGAAACATATAAACTTTTCTTCATCTGCCCAATATATCGCTGGATCTAAAGTAGAGTCTTTACTTTATATCAACAATATTAGACATACAATAGGTCTACAGATTTGGATCTAACCACAAGAAATCTCAGTCCTCTACAGTTTAGTGGCTAAAACACAATTTCTTGAGGAGAGTTTATTCTTCCATGTCTACGTATTGTTAACTGCTAATTGTTTTACAGGCGTTTTATTTTTGTTTGTCTAAAAAACAAAATTATTTCTAAACATGTTTTCATACATCATAAGCATAGATTAGATACATTTTCTACGTATTAGTCTCTGCTACCGTAGTACAGACACCACGGATACTGAGCCAGCCTAATGTCATGTGAGAGTGTGACGCTCTACACTAGCCACACCACGTCTTGATGCTAAACGTCAGGTAATGTAAACACAGATGTTATATTTGATAGGAACATGTGCTCAAATTTTTCTTAATACATGTTTACCTTATAGTCTCCCATGTTGGACTTACCAACATTTACATATAACATATTGGTCTCACCAACACTTACATATAACATGTTGAACTCACCAACACTTACATATTACATGTTGGACTCACCAACACTTACATATAACATGTTGGACTCACCAACACTTACATATAACATGTTGGACTCACCAACACTTACATATAACATGTTGGGCTCACCAACACTTACATATAACATGTTGGACTCACCAACACTTACATATAACATGTTGGACTCACCAACACTTACATATAACATGTTGGACTCACCAACACTTACATATAACATGTTGGACTCACCAACACTTACATATAACATGTACGACTCACCAACACTTACATATAACATGTTGGACTCACCAACACTTACATATCACATGTTGGACTCACCAACACTTACATATAACATGTTGAACTCACCAACAATCACATATAACATGTTGGACTCACCAACACTTGCATATAACATGTTGGGCTCATCAACACTTAAATATAATATATTGGACCAGAGGCGTAGCGAGGGGGGGGGGGCGGGGGGACACATGTCTCCGGGCGCCGACCTTAGGGGTGCGCCACATTGAAAGTTTGACGGGGGGTGCAAACCAAAAGTTCGAGGGGGTGTGCAAATCGAAAGTTTGAGAGGGGGGATGCAAATGAAATGTTCGAGGGGGGGGGAAGGGGGGTGCAAATCGAAAGTTTGTCCCCGGGCGCCGGGAAGGGTCGCTACGCTTCTGTATTGGACTCACCAAGAGTTATTTTCTAAGAAATAATATTTAATTCTTACTTTCACTTACAGCTCCGATTTAAAATTATTTATCAAGTTCAGTTGACTCCTTCTCAACCCCAAGAACATTAATTTGCTTCTGGTTATTTCTGGATCTTAGTTTGTCAACTTTACATGGTTAAAAAATTGCTAGAATTAAAAAAAATACTTTTACTTCAAATAGTCGAATGATTAAATTAAAAAATTAATACAAACATGACTCGATATGTATATTATGCAGTACATTATGTTTTTTTTAAATATTTAACCAATTTAATTTACGTCATTGTATAGAAATCACTACACCGTGCAGTAATATCGAATATTTAAACATTTATATATATATATATATATATATATATATATATATATATATATATATATATATATATATATATATATATATATATATTATATATATATATATATATATATATATATATATATATATATATATATATATATATATATATATATATATATATATATATATATATATATATATATATATATATATATATATATATATATATATATATATATATATATATATATATATATATATATTATCACACAGAATAAAAAAACAAGAATCATTTACTTTATTTAAATTATAGTTATTCAAGAAAGTAAAAACGATACATAACTACACGGCGATTCATGTATTCATTACAGAAGGTAAACAAATCTTAATTCAAGGGAAATAATTTAACAAAATAAGTTTAAAAAATAAGAATCGAAAAAACTTGGAACAAAATTCACAATATATTTTACTGTTTAACATATTTAAGATATACATTTAAAAAGTTTTTTTCTTCAAATGAGCCTAGGATTAGAATTCTAACAATTCCAGCTTTTATCTTATTTCTACTTAGCATCGGACACTATAACTTTTTAAAAAGAATCTTTATATAAATAATTTTAAAATTCATTTAAAGTAGAGGCGGTTTATTGTGCATTTTTTCAATCTTTGGCTCCCGATAGAAAAGGGACTAACACAGGGGTCGGCAACCTTTTGAAGCGGAAGAGCCAAAAGTTACAATTTTCAAAATTTCCCTGGTTTTAAAGAGCCCCTAACATTTTTTATTTCAAATATTTTATTTTTTTATTAAGATTATTAGTATTTGTTCAAGGTGCTGGAGAGCCGCATCTTGATATCAAAAGAGCCGCATGCGGCTCGCGAGCCGCAGGTTGCCGACCCCTGGACTAACATAATCAACTAAAACAGGAATTGGTCACCTGCTGCTCGAGAGCCGCATGCTGCTCATTTGATTTCAAGTTGCGGCTCTCCAGTTCCATACAAAGATATTACGAATTATGTTATTTAATTTACAAAGCTCATAAAAAATATGATACTGTAAATTAATTAAAACACTCATTAGAGAACAATGAGAGTAGGTGAGGTAGAAAGTATACGTCAGCTGACAGCCGCTTGGGCACCAGGCCCAGCCCCACGGTCGTGCTGTGACCAGCCCCATCGAAACAATTCCATGCTGAGGCAAATATACTCTATTGAGTCTTACCGCACACACACACAGACATATATATATATATATATATATATATATATATATATATATATATATATATATATATATATATATATATATATATATAACAAGCAGGGATAGAGAATATTATAGAGATACATTACCAGCTGGGACGTACAGAGTTACAGGTAGTTAAAACAGTTGAAGTTGTCGGCTTGTACAGTGGTCAGACTATGGAGCTACTGTTTGTTATCTCGTAACGTACGGACATGTATGGCAACATGGGTGAAACATGAACAATACAGACAGGTAACATATAACACGAGGGTTGAACATGAACAATACAGACAGGTAACATATAACACGAGGGTTGAACATGAACAATACGGACAGGTAACATATAGCACGAGGGTTGAACATGAACAATACGGACAGGTAACATATAACACGAGGGTTGAACATGAACAATACGGACAGGTAACACATAACACGAGGGTTGAAGATGAACAATACGGACAGGTAACACATAACACGAGGGTTGAACATGAACAATACAGACAGGTAACATATAACACGAGGGTTGAACATGAACAATACAGACAGGTAACACATAACACGAGGGTTGAACATGAACAATACAGACAGGTAACATATAACACGAGGGTTGAACATGAACAATACAGACAGGTAACACACAACACGAGGGTTGAACATGAACAATACAGACAGGTAACATATAGCACGAGGGTTGGACATGAACAATACGGACAGGTAACATATAGCACGAGGGTTGGACATGAACAATACGGACAGGTAACATATAACACGAGGGTTGAACATGAACAATACAGACAGGTAACACATAACACGAGGGTCGCACATGAACAATACAGACAGGTAACATATAGCACGAGGGTTGAACATGAACAATACAGACAGGTAACAGTGTAAAATGAACATTTATCCATCCAAACCAGCTGGTCTGGACATAGATCTGCACCATCCACGAGCCACACACTCTGCTAACATCAACTACCCTCTGTACTTAGATCAGGCATTCTATTTTCTGACGTTAGCTGATGACTCGATTTCAATTCATTTAAAGGCTAACACATCTGTAAGGGATAAACTGTAAGGGATAACGTTGATATACATATAATAAAATAATAGGTCACATAATGTATACACTGAACATGGTATAGATCTTGTCACTTGTAACTTGTACTATAGCAAACAGAAATAGACATCACGAATTATGTAGCGCAAATAGCAGGGGGCTAGTGTCATGCTTCACTGGTACTACAGCAAACAGAATGTTAAATGAACATTAAAAGAGACATGACACATTACTAGAATTATTATCAGATAAAGTGTTTTAACATGATATTACAAGAGAATAGAAAAATTGTATCAAGCACAAGCAGAGGATCAGATGGGAGGAGCTTGTCCTATATGGGAGGAGCTTGTCCTATATGGGAGGAGCTTGTCCTATATGGGAGGGGCTTGTCCTATATGGGAGGAGCTTGTCCTATATGGGAGGAGCTTGTCCTATATGGGAGGAGCTTCTCCTATAAATAGACCAGAGACAGAGTGCACTTGTCGCTTATTTAACCATAGCGTTGTGTGTGTGTGTGTGTGATTGTGTGTGTGTGTTTCAGTTTAATAAAATTTGTTTATCTCTTCGAGGCAAAAAATTAAATGTTTTAAGCAAAAGAAAAACGTGTATTACTCAAAGCTAAATTTAAACAAAAAAACTTAATGTTGGAGGATAATTAAAGTAATGTAGACTGTTTCTTAATCAGATTCTGCAATAATTTAGGTTAGAACTGAAAGTCGAAATGTTGAAAAACTTTAAAGATTCATGTCTCCGTATTTTCTTCGCCATAAGTCTTCAGTAGCCTATTTGCTCCTGTCTTCCAGCCTCTACAATTTCAATTGAATATTTGTCCCTTTGGATAGGGAGCCAAAAATAAATCTGTGTTGTGAATTATTTTAACTGTTGTAAATTATAAGTACCCTTAACTAGATAACCTTTACAAAAACAAAACGCATGTTTCTATATTCGTTTTAAAAATAATATTTTAAAAAAAATGTAAAATTAAAAAAAAAATGTATATTTCAGTTTTCCTTACTACACTTTAATTACAAATACAATTTCATTTTCAAATAAAACAAAAAGATAGTTCAAGTAAACTGCATATTATTAATTCCATTTCAGAAGTTAAAGCAGCAGTTCAAAATAAGTTATTTACCCCCCTGCAATTGTTACATATTTTTAACGATTTGTATAGGGGAGGTAATAAACCGCTTTTTAGGTCACTACCCATTAATATAAAGAAAAAAAAAAGTCTTAATTACTTTCTCTTTTCAGACAACACATTACTTTAGAAAACAAAGTATAGTATATATATATGCTCGAACACTGCACATCAAGAGATACCAGTTTAATGGGTCGGCGTGGTCGAGTCGGAAAAGCTCATGGTTGCTAAACCGAAAAGTTTCTCGAGTTCGAACCCTCGGGCAGATGAGGCTGGTTAGCTGAGGACAGCCACTCTTCTAGGAGAGACAACTCCAAAATAAAAAAAAATGCTGCCTTGTAGTTTGTTCTTGTTTGGACAACGGCTATGGAAGCGAATCCAAAAAAAATAAATGGAAAATAGGGTGAAAATGGAGTCAAATGCCACAATGGCGCATAATCTATTGACACGTATACTTGTGTTAGTGGTGATCCCTTCCAACATTAAATGAAGAACGAAGAAGAAGATCACGGAGTTCCTTTACAGCCAATCAATGTTTGTCTTACGAAAGTGAAACATCCGGTTATAACTTAGGTTTCATGAAAATAAATAGAAATGTAACTTTAAACTAAAAAAAAAAATATTCTTAAGTTATCTGGATTTGCAACTGTTATAACATTGATTCTAAAAATATTAAACTTCTAAATTATATTTTGGTATAAGTTTTTAATTTGTCTTATTTTTGTTTTACTGCCTCTATAAAGTAAAAAAAAAACATTATTCATGTCAACAATATAATAAAATGATTCTCGTCAACTGGGTGGCCTCCATTTTGTGCTAGAAATCAGTCTACGATAGGATAGTGTGAGTACTGTAGGATAGTTTGTAGAAGTTAAATGCCACTATTGTAGATCAATCTATTCTCGTTGATAGATATAATAATATGTGAAAACTGATGTTAAAAATAATAAATTACCCTCTATCACGATATGAATGAACTATGTGATATAGTAGAAAGTCTGAGAGTTGAAGTGAAGGGTGAGCGACCACTCAATATGTTGTTTCCGTGATTTCTCTCTTTGATTTAAACAACCTTAGTTTTTATTTAATACATTAAAATCAAGAACAACAGAAACCAACATTATTTACTCTCAAGTGCAATATTACTCCGAAATCAGACACGTTGATTTTATTGAAGTTTTAATTTATAAATAATGTTAACCCCTGTTATTAGAGCCAGAAGTTGACAAAGCCAACAGTAAAATATTGCATCAACTCTATAAACTGGACAATGATTTGATAAAGAAATAAATTTAGGTGCCTCCTGGTAAAGTTCAACCCAACCTACAACAACCCGCTACAACCCGTTCTCAGAGGTCACATCATTGTGGCCCATGGGTTGAGATCTATACTGCTTTGGCCACCCGTGTTGTGTCCCAATGTATTTGGGCCATCATGTCGAGTCAGACATGTCAATTGGCCAGTTAACAAAACTAATATCTTTAAAATGTTGAAAGTCAATACAAGCGATATGCTAATCTTTAGTCATTGATTAACACAGAAGGTTGTAGCAATGTTTTCTCTAATATCAGCTCAATCCTTCTAGAAGTCATCCTCCCCAACAATTCCTGAGTTTTCAATTTTAGTTGAATGCATTTTGGAACTTCAATTAAAATGTGCGTGTGTGTATGTTTTTTTTTTTTTGCTTTGATGCGATCCACCCACCCCCTCCTCCAAGCGTGTAACACTACCATGTCTGGTAATATTTAATTTGACAATAGGATGCTTGTTTGTGAACTTTATTTAATTAAAAATTTTGCACGAAAATTTGGGAAAAGTAAATTAATCGTTTAAAAAAAAAGATATATTCAAAAAAGTTCATAGCAAATTAAAACGCAGTACTAATTTCATTGGAAAAGTATTGATATAATACGATGTTATTTTTGTATGTTTAAAAATTTTAATTTACATAATTGTATATAAATCACAATTTCGTGCAGTAAAATAGATTTTTTTAACCTTTACCTTATATATTGTTTTCACTCAGAATAAACATGTACTTTATTGAAAAAAGCTCTTTATGTAAGAAAAAACAATGCATATACACGTAAATCCCTTTGTTTAATATTTATTCTGTATCCCTTACAGAAGGGACACAATTGTTAATTTCAAGGGAAATAACTTAACAAAATAGCTCAAACAAATACGAATTGAACAAATCATAACAAAATGCACCATGTCTATTACTGTTTTACTTATATAATGTATGCAATTATTCAGAAGGCAAAAAAATGTGTTCTCGTTTTGGTAAAAAATAAAATACAACTTGTACCATATTTTTCACATATAATTCATAAACATTAGCTTTATTTTAATAATATTTATTTAAGTAGTGTTAAAATTTGTTTAAACACGTTTCGTCGATGGTGTCATTTCTTTATTTCTGGATCCCTAACGTGAGGGACAAATAAAAAAAAAAAATAAATAAATAAAAAATAAACGGCATCGTTAGCTTTGGTTTGGAAAACATACCGCTAAACATTATAATTGTTTTATTAAGCATGATCAAAAATATTTAAATAACTGAGTACACTTGGTTATTATATCGACTGCAGCATTTTTCTGACATTATCTTAAAAAAGAGGTCTGTCTCGTGTCTTTCTTCTTTATCAATTTTACAACAGCCTATTTGCGGTAAGGAACAAGAAACTAAGTTTGACAATAACCTTTAATGAGTCAAAAGAGTCCGGCTTTGCATTATTGCCCAATGTGTGTGTGTGTGTGTGTGTGTGCGTGTGTGTGTGCGTGTGTGTGTGTGTGTGTGTGCGTGTGTGTGTGTGTACGTGTATGTGTGTGTGTGTGTGTGAGTGTGTGTGTGTGTGTGTGTGTGTGTGTGTGTGTGTGTGTGTGTGTGTTTAATTAGGATGACTTCCGTTCGTTTTAATTTAGAGGCCACCGTGACATACATATCTATTAGATCAAATTCTCATTAGAACGAGACATCAAAAAAAAAAAAATTGCAGCGAAACGAATTACCGGTTGTGAATACGAAGCTTAAAAATGCAAAAACACAATACAAAATTTAATTTTTATTTATTTGTTTTAAATGTATAGCATTTAAGGTACTTCGGTATAGACAACAAATATTTTGTTGGACAATCAGTAATGGAAGGAAAGTACAGTTTTGTGTTATCAAACTCGAGTTGTTTGATTGGACTGTAGGCGGGATGGGTGCATGCCTATTTCCTTCACCTTCATAAAACAAACTACAAGATAAAAAACTTAAAATAGATGAATGAACCGCATACAGCATGCAATATGTGGTTTTTTTTTCGAACATTTTTAATAATTTTGTTGAGTATTAATTATTTTAATCATTTCATTTACTAGAAAGTAGACAAATGAAACTTTTATTCACATTGTTCTCTACAGATTGAAGCTATGACGCAACATCACCTTTTCTATGGATTTTCAATTTTAATTTTTGACCTCTTAAAAAGGGTACGACAACTGTTGTTAAATTAGCAAATATTATCTGGGAAAGTTTATTGACGGCTGATGGTAATAAATTCGGTGTGCGATAAAGCTCAATCATGTTAATCCTAAAAAAAATATCCGAGATGAGGCTCCATAGCTTGAGACAGCCACTCATTTGAGAGAGAAAACTCCAAAACTCAAACAACTGATGGTAGCACGTGAACAGAATGTAATGGCCATGGTGTCAGTATAGAACAGTGTTTTATTCAGGCAACACTCCGGGTAATGATGGCATCTATGTTTACAAAATTAATACCTGTGTAGTAATCGAACAATTAAGGAACTAGAAAAAAAGGTTATGATATCAATGTGTATATTTCATTTATTTTCATTAAATAATCATTGTTTTATTATTTCTATTGTTAACTATGTAAAAATGAAAAACCTATTTTAAAAAAAAAAGGTCATTATTTATAGCTATTAATACACTTTTAAATATTTTTTGTCTCAGATGGTTCTTTATTCTTCTTTAAAATAAATGTATCATATATTTTCGTAAAGAAGAAATTACTATAAAAATATTTTTTTTTTATAACAAAGAACACAAATAATGTGATACGAAGAAGCAAATTGATGTAACAAAAGTGATGCAGATGTTTCAATTATTGCGTTCTTGTGTGTACATTTTGTTAGATGTGTGTGGGGTTTTCTTTGATCCTTCAATTGCGTCGCCCATGAACCTCCGCGTGTATAAGATTTCAAGTTATCTTGTTTGTATATGTTTGCTGTGTCAATTCTGGTAGTACAAAAACAAGAAAGCGATCATTTATAAACTAAACAAGACACACGAGTATGTACACCTCCAGTTTAGATGGACACGCTGGTTTAGAAGGACACGTAGAGACAACAGTTAAAAAAGTTGGATTCAAATGTTTCAAAAGTTTTAAATATATGTACTGTTTCGTTACTACTCAAGCTGAATATAAATGATAAATATATGAACGACTGCGACCCATTAACTTCAAACTAAATTATTACTGCAATACTTTACTAACCATTATTTAAATTAAATTTTGTCCCTTTGTATAAGGGATCCAGAATTTACTTAATAAGAAGGAATGTAAATTTCATTAAACACATTTTAACAGTACTAAAATAACGATTCTAAAATTAAAGCTATGGTGTCTGATTACTAAGTGAAAATAAGATGCAAGTTGCATTTTTTTTAAATCTTAAACTAGTAAACTTAATATATGACTCAGAGGCGTATCCAGGTTTTCGTTGTAGGGGGAGCGAAAAAAGCAAAAAAAGGCGCCGAATTTTTAACACGTTCTATATACGTGTATTTTATATATATATATATATATATATATATATATATATATATATATATATATATATATATATATATATATATATATATATATATATATATATATATATATAATTACTTCGCTATGATGTAAAATAAATTGGAAGTTGCACTCTGAAGTGAAGAAATAAGAAAAAACACACAATGTAGGCCGACAAAACAAAAAGTGTATCAATCTAAAAAATATATATATATATACACACTACAACCAAAAACAATGAACGTAACACAATCTGTTTTGCAATTCTTGTAAAAAAAAATTTCTTACATAATAATTCCTGGGAAATTATTTAAAACAAGTGAATAAGGGAAATTATCACTCTCTTAATATAAATATGTGTATATCTACACATTTATCTATAAATATCAAAACAAATAAATAATTACTTTAGAATATAATAAAATTGTTCAACACTATTCGTGTTTACAAAATGTGTTTGTCTATAATCAAAATTTAATATATCGTCATCATAAATGCTAAAGTATTACAGCATAATGAAACTTTTTAAAATCAGAGTTGGTATAAAATCACGCTTTTCGTTATATTAGACAGACATTCGAAATAACAGCCTATATTTGACTAATTATTGGTCTTTTAGTTCAGATCATATATTTTTAATTATTATTATTTTTAATTCAATTTAGGTCAATTATCCAACCCAGTGTATACCTAGGTGTGACATTAATGTCGCTCTACATAATTGTGGTGGTGAGGTGTGTGTGTGGGGGGGGGGGGAGAGATAACCAACTCAGAGCGAACATAGCGTCAGTTTTTAAATGACTGTTCTAAACATAAATATAAATTACACAAATATATATTACAGAAATAGATTTAAATAAATAGCAGTGGTGGAGGGGGGGTTGTAACTGTTTCATATAATTTGTAATCGTGATCACTATCGCCCAAACTGTAAGAATACTACTACTTCATCCTTGTGACGTTGTTGACCGTGTCAAAATTTCCCCAACACTACGCAGTTTGCTCATAAGTAAATTTAATTAGAGGTGCCCCATCAGTTGTATTTGTTTCTGTATTGTAATTTTTTAAAAATTAATCACACGATTCAAACTGTATATATAAAGTAATTATCTGTGAAGTTTTTTGTATAACATTTTCAAATTCAATTATTCGTAAGCAAAGACATAATACCATTGCCTTAAACTTAACACCTCTCTTGTCAAGTGGTACTACCCGTAGAGGTTTTTTAAAATTGCAATGCATCGTAATGGTTATTTTTAGAATGGCAAACTGATGCAGCTGTTAATACGTGTTGTAAACGTAGACACTACTAGACTAGTACAATAATGCTTAATTGCTGCATGAAATCTTGTGATTTACATAGATGTGCCGACCAAAAATATGTTTTAACAAATATCATTGTTTAAAACTTTGAGTTTAAAAAGTTTCCAAAAAAGGCGCCACTTTGCTGAAAATGGCCAGAGGGGGAGCGGCCGCTCCCCCTGCTCCCCCCCTGCGTACGCTACTGATATGACTACTGTAGAGTTGTAGTTATTAAATATTAAGACTCTAATAACTATGGTGTATTTTGTATTTTTATTCTCGAACTGTTGTTGTCTAAGTTATTTTGTTAAGCTATTTCCCTTGCAAGTCAAAAACGTTTTTAACAACACGAGGGTGATAATGCATTCGACCTTAACTGCCCCTTGTTGTTGTGTTATTTGTTACGTTTAGGGCCGAGTTTCTTCCAGGCAGAGCCCCCCCCACCCCAAAGAAAGTCTACCGCCCCCCCCCCCCCCCACCCCCGAATGAAATATGAAATTTATATAGAAAATATATACTTTTAACAGTGTCCGCCCCCCTCAAAGAAAGTCTACCGCCCCCCCCCCCCCCCGAAAATTTCAAGTGCCCCCCCCCCCCCCCCCCCGGAAAAAAAATTCTGGAAGAAACACTGGTTTAGAGTTTCATGTGAGATGGCTTTGTTATGATTATCATGGCCACACAGTTTAACAAACCATTGGGTCAACTTCAGCATGAGTGGACAAAAAGCTGCTAGTTAGTGCCCCGCCCTCCTTCTTGGAGAAAAATATCCGAAAGAAATTCTGCACAAAATACTTGACAATCTGTGTTAAACAAATAGAGCGTTTTCCCCCATTTTTAACTGCTAGGGCTGATACCCGATACCAATTTAAAAAAAACAAAAAACAATACCAGACGATTTATAACAGAGTTATTACCCCTGACACGTTGGTTTTTTTCTAATTATAAAAAAAACCGGTTTGTTTTGATTATATAGTTGTTATATAGAGCTCGCGTGTTTGATACTTAATATTTGCATGTTGGCTATACATGTAAGAACAGGAATCGTTTACAACAATTTATTGTATTACAATAATCGTTTACAATAATTTATTTTATTCCCTAGACTTGTCCTACCGTTATAAAACCAAGTCACTTAGTTCGTAATGTGGATAGCTATTTTTATAAATTCATCCTGTTTGCTATCCGATTATCCCGTTCGTAATCCTGATTAGTCAATTCTTAGGCAGAATTCTACAGTTGGATCATTTCGTTCGTTATCTGGTTGACATTATTTAACTCTGTAATTGAGAATATATGTTGTCAGTATATTAATACAACCCATTTAATTCCCACCAAGACACTTTTTCACGTTAAAATACCCAAACAATTCGCTTTATCTGCAAAAAAATCAACTAGATTTCTCAAATAGTTGTAAGCACATTTTGACGATTAACTGATGTGTTGCGAATGGCAAACATTTTTTTTAAACTGTTCGCGTATTAATGTATCGCTTATCAATGTATAAATTACGATTAATGTATGTACTTACTTTATTAGACAACAAAACCTGCGATGTTTCTAATTACCATAGTATTGTAAGTATTTTGTAATTTTTGAAACAAAAATTATTTTACAATGCTGTAATCGTAAACTGTTGTTACCTCCCATGTATTTCATTTTTTTTTTAATTTAAAGGGAAACCAAAAAATCAGCGTGCTTAATTAAATATGCACAAACGTGTAATACTTTTTCAGATTAAAAAAAATATATTACTTATTTTTCTTATTACATTTCGCCCCCGCCCAATAGCAAACGAAATAGAATAGATATAGAAAATATAAACTTTTACCTATTTATACTTTCACCTAGCAGTAATTGTGTTTATGTGTGTGGGGTATTTGACTCTAAAACGAAAAGGGGGAGGGGGACGCACGGTGCGGACGAGTTGGATTTGTAAGGGCGTTTGTTGCTTTTTGGAACGGTGGATGTGTTATTGACATCAAGATAGGTTACAGCTGAACACATATCACAATCAAAATACAGTTTTAAAATGTTTTGTTTACAATTTGTACACTGGGGTTAAATAAAAACAAGTAGCAAATACACTAGTGATAAGCATACACATGTAAAGAATGATGTGAAATAATTATGAATACATGTTTATTGATACGAGTGGCGGTCAGTAACAAAGGGGAAGTAAGGGGTTTACGTAACCAAATTTAGACAGTGCCTAGGAAAAGAGTACACAAATAATGTAATTATTCAGTGATAGAAGCTAAAAGCTTTCTATTACGTGATATGATTTATAGAGCAGGTAATTTTTAAGTCTCAATAAACAGCTAAATATAGCTGTATAAGCGTAGGGGTCATGTTTTATTTGAAAAACGAGGAAATTTATTAGGTTTAATATCAGGTTAATATAAAGATTGTTACTGGTTGTAACGACGCCATTGCTGGTCACTAATTGTTACACATTCCTCATCCTTTCTCACCTCTTGTTCAGTGGTTCTAACTACGTTTTCATCTAGAGTTTAGAGTTTTACAATTTATTTTTTTTGTCGGCCTAATTTGTGTTTTTTTTTATTTCTTAAGAGTGCTACTTTAAATTTATTTTACATCATAGCGAAGCAATAACATACAGATAATATATATATATATATATATATATATATATATATATATATATATATATATATATATATATATATATATATATATATATATATATATATATATATATATATGTATATATATATACTTATATAGAATATATTACAAATTCGGCGCCTTGTGTTTGCCATTTTCGCTCTCCCTACACCGAAAACAACGATGTAATACGGAGGTGGTGTCGTAGTTATGGTGTAACGACTTTGGTGATAGGTATCGAAGAGTGATTGGCTACAGTTTTGTAGTGACTTGCTACGTTGAGACTTTGTTCGTCGGGAGTAGAACTTGAAGAGGTGAGGGGTATTGTAGTGTTGAAACGTTGACTAGTCTTGAGTAATAGAGGGTAGTGTAATCGTAAGTTGAGTGTTGTTTAATCGTAAGTTGAGAGTATCGAGTTAATCGTATATCTTTGATGTCATACGTTTTTTTTTAGTAATCGAGATATGAGTAATCGTGAGCTGAGTGTATCGGGTGCATAGTATACATTACTTGAAAAGTGTTTTCGAGTAATTTTTGTTCGTTAATATCGAGTAATCGAGTTACACGTTAAATATAGTTAGTCGAAGTTATTGGAAGTTTGAGTGTCTGACGGAATATCCTCACTAACATAGCTCTTAAGTAGGCGTTTTCTTAATAACAATAGTTAAGGAGATATTAACTACACGCACATTGCATCCACTGAACAAGAGAGTAATCGAATTCATTTTTTTAAGTGTCCCCAATCAGAAGGGATCCAAAATTTTAAGCGTATTTGCAATTTTTACCACTATAATGTCAATAAAGATAATTAATATTTATTCTAAAATTAAACTCAAACAATTTTGGGGTGCAAAATTTAAAAAAATAGAAATATTTAACAAAATTTACAAACAATAAACAACATTCTACTGTTTTCAGATTTATATAAATTTACAAATTAAGAATTTAAAAAAAAATTGAATTATAATAACGTTTTTTCTTAAATTACAATCAAAAATTTACAAAAGACATTTCAATTACATTAATTCCCCTGCAGATAAGAACAAACAAAGAAAATAAAATAAAATCTACATGGGAGGTAATTTCTTTTTGTCACCGCCTCCGAGAAATAACTCGCTTGTACCATCCCATTTTCTTTAACGTTTCGTTGGAAAGGAGACCATACTTTAACAAAAAATGTTTGTAAGCAGTAGTTAATTAAAATGTATTTTAAAATGACACATCCGTTTTGTATTAGGGCTTAACCTTCGAAGTAGAATAGCATGCTATACAATTTAGGTCACAATTATTAAAAAAAAAATACATTTCGGATCACTAATAAATAGAGCAAGTATTTAAAATAAGCTACTACAAACGTTGTGTACCGGTACAGGTATTACCATCGTATAATGACTTTTCATAATGCTATAAAGAGAAAAACGTTAATGAAAGATCATTATTGTCATATCCGCACACTGTGACGCCAACCCTGACAACACCAAAACACAAAGTTACTAATTTAAAATCAAAACATGTTTATATATAATAAAATAAAATAGACAATAGAGAAACCTGGACAATATACCAACCTCGCGCTCTACTTCTAGTTAACCGTTTTAATATCTCATACATCTGGTATATAGTGAGTGTCAATTTTTTATATATTATATAGCATTTTCAAAACTCTTTGTGAACAATATATTGTTTTTTAATGTTATTAAAAACGGTAGGCCTATAACAAATCTATTTTCATAGAAATTGTTAGGTCTCGAGTTCGAAACCGTGTCCAGTAGAACGTACTGACCACACCCTCACTTCTTATACCAAAGTGAAGAAACATATAAACTCTTCTTCATCTGCCCAATATATCGCTGGATCTAAAGTTGAGTCTTTACTTTATATCAACAATATTATACATACAATAGGTCTACAGATTTGGATCTAACCACAAGAAATCTCAGTCCTCTACAGTTTAGTGGCTAAAACACAATTTCTTGAGGAGAGTTTATTCTTCCATGTCTACGTATTGTTAACTGCTAATTGTTTTACACACGTTTTATTTTTGTTTGTCTAAATAACAAAATTATTTCTTAACCTGTTTTCCTACATCATATGCATAGATTAGATACATTTTCTACGTATTAGTCTCTGCTACCGTAGTACATACACCACGGATACTGAGCCAGCCTAATGTCATGTGAGAGTGTGACGCTCTACACTAGCCACACCACGTCTTGATGCTAAACGTCAGGTAATGTAAACACAGATGTTATATTTGATAGGAACATGTGCTCAAAGTTTTCTTAATACATGTTTACCTTATAGTCTCCCATGTTGGACTCACCAACACTTACATATAACATGTTGGACTCACCAACACTTACATATAACATGTTGGACTCACCAACACTTACATATAACATGTTGGACTCACCAACACTTACATATAACATGTTGGACTCACCAACACTTACATATAACATGTTGGACTCACCTACACTTACATATAACATGTTGGACTCACCAACACTTACATATAACATGTTGGACTCACCAGCCAACACTTATTTTCTAAGCAATATTATTTAATTCTTACTTTTAGTCATAGAACAATCGCATTAGCTTCGATTTAAAATTAATTATCAAGTTCAGTTAACATTAATTTGCTTCTGGATATTTCTGGATGTTAGTTTATCAACGTAACGTGGTTAAAAAATTGCTAGAAAAATATTTTTTTTTTTAACTTTTACTTCAAAAAGGCGAATAATTAAGTTTAAAAATTAATACAAACATGACTCGATATCTAGATAATATGTACATAATGCAGTATATTGTTTTTTTTTTTATATTTCACCATTTTAATGTACATAATTTTATAGAAATCACCAAATCGTGCAGTAATATCGATTATTTAAACATTTATATTATATACTAGGCATACTGCCTAGCTTCGCTTAGGTTTTTAAAAAACATTTGAGAATTTGAATACTTAATTATTTAGCGATGGATTGGGTGTGGAGTGCTTTAATAAGTTGAATTTAAACAGTAATGCTAACTTTAGAAAAGACATGTTTTTGTTCGTCATTTATATTATGTTCGTACAGAATTTTTGGAAAGTACGCAATGTATAACTAAAATGGAATTAGAACTACACAGGTTTCATGAACAGTATATCTCATAGTTTATATTACATTGCCTTTTGAAATTAATTAATTAATTTAATTAACATACTTAACTAAATTAACAACTTAATTTTGTACTAAAACAAATGCTATACTTCGTCATTTTCTGTTTCTGTTTAAAATAGTATACAATTATTTGAAAAATAATAATTTTAAAAACGTTACCTCCCTTGAAAACTGAACGTATGACGTATGTCATTGTTTACTTATATTGTTTGCTTATATAAGAAATTACGTTATATGAACATATTTAACGACTATAATGGCTGTTTATGACGGGAATAAAGTTTTTTTGTTACCCTCCATGGTCGGTCTACGACGTCACATAATATTAAGGGGATCGTTCGTCAATTTATTTATATATATATATATATCTCGTATAAGGAGAATTTCACTCAAGATCATCTTTTAGCCCTCGTCGAGGGCTTTGAGTCTGACCAACAGTTTTTCCATACGGCCTAGTCATCTTTAGTAGTGTATGCAAAAACGTAGCATGATGTACAGACATTAAGTAACCTAAAAATTGTGTTAAAATTTCCCTGTTTTTCCCATAAAATACATAGATTATATAGGGAAATACAACTGGTCAGTTTTGACCGCTTTACGAAGTTTTCCCAGATATGCCGAGTTTTTTGTGACACCCCTAGGTGTTCTTCTACCACCTCACAAAATATCAAGGGGGGTCGTCGGAGGAATTTTTTTTTCGTAATAGAGCTCATATTAAGAGAATTTCACTCGCGGTCACATTTTAGCCCTCGTCGAGGGCTTTGAGTGAAACCGACAGTTTTCCCTAAAGGTCAAGCCATTGACCTAGGAGCATGCAAAAAATTAGCCAGATATACTGAGCTTAAGTACCCTAAAGTCTGCGTTGAAATGACCCTCTGTTTTTCCCATAAAATACAAAGATTATATAGGGAAATACAACTGGTCAGTTTTGACCGCTTTACGAAGTTTTCCCAGATATGCCGAGTTTTTTGTGACACCCCAAGGTGTTCTCCTACCACCTCAGAAAATTTCAAGGGGGGTCGTCGGAGGAATTTTTTTTTCGTAATAGAGCTCATATAAAGAGAATTTCACTCGCGGTCACTTTTTAGCCCTCGTCGAGGGCTTTGAGTGAAACCGACAGTTTTCCCTAAAGGTCAACCCATTGACCTAGGAGCATGCAAAAAATTAGCCAGATATACTGAGCTTAAGTACCCTAAAGTCTGCGTTGAAATGACCCTCTGTTTTTCCCATAAAATACAAAGATTATATAGGGAAATACAACTGGTCAGTTTTGACCGCTTTACGAAGTTTTCCCAGATATGCCGAGTTTTTTGTGACACCCCTAGGTTTTCTTCTACCACCTCACAAAATATCAAGGGGGGTCGTCGGAGGAATTTTTTTTTCGTAATAGAGCTCATATAAAGAGAATTTCACTGGCGGTCACATTTTAGCCCTCGTCGAGGGCTTTGAGTGAAACCGACAGTTTTCCCTAAAGGTCAAGCCATTGACCTAGGAGCATGCAAAAAATTAGCCAGATATACTGAGCTTAAGTACCCTAAAGTCTGCGTTGAAATGACCCTCTGTTTTTCCCATAAAATACAAATATTATATAGGGAAATACAACTGGTCAGTTTTGACCGCTTTACGAAGTTTTCCCAGATATGCCGAGTTTTTTGTGACACCCCAAGGTGTTCTCCTACCACCTCAGAAAATTTCAAGGGGGGTCGTCGGAGGAATTTTTTTTTCGTAATAGAGCTCATATAAAGAGAATTTCACTCGCGGTCACTTTTTAGCCCTCGTCGAGGGCTTTGAGTGAAACCGACAGTTTTCCCTAAAGGACAACCCATTGACCTAGGAGCATGCAAAAAATTAGCCAGATATACTGAGCTTAAGTACCCTAAAGTCTGCGTTGAAATGACCCTCTGTTTTTCCCATAAAATACAAAGATTATATAGGGAAATACAACTGGTCAGTTTTGACCGCTTTACGCAGTTTTCCCAGATATGCCGAGTTTTTTGTGACACCCCTAGGTGTTCTTCTACCACCTCACAAAATATCAAGGGGGGTCGTCGGAGGAATTTTTTTTTCGTAATAGAGCTCATATAAAGAGAATTTCACTCGCGGTCACATTTTAGCCCTCGTCGAGGGCTTTGAGTGAAACCGACAGTTTTCCCTAAAGGTCAAGCCATTGACCTAGGAGCATGCAAAAAATTAGCCAGATATACTGAGCTTAAGTACCCTAAAGTCTGCGTTGAAATGACCCTCTGTTTTTCCCATAAAATACAAAGATTATATAGGGAAATACAACTGGTCAGTTTTGACCGCTTTACGAAGTTTTCCCAGATATGCCGAGTTTTTTGTGACACCCCAAGGTGTTCTCCTACCACCTCAGAAAATTTCAAGGGGGGTCGTCGGAGGAATTTTTTTTTCGTAATAGAGCTCATATAAAGAGAATTTCACTCGCGGTCACTTTTTAGCCCTCGTCGAGGGCTTTGAGTGTAACCGACAGTTTTCCCTAAAGGTCAAGCCATTGACCTAGGAGCATGCAAAAAATTAGCCAGATATACTGAGCTTAAGTACCCTAAAGTCTGCGTTGAAACGACCCTCTGTTTTTCCCATAAAATACAAAGATTATATAGGGAAATACAACTGGTCAGTTTTGACCGCTTTACGAAGTTTTCCCAGAAATGCCGAGTTTTTTGTGACACCCCAAGGTGTTCTCCTACCACCTCAGAAAATTTCAAGGGGGGTCGTCGGAGGAATTTTTTTTTCGTAATAGAGCTCATATAAAGAGAATTTCACTCGCGGTCACTTTTTAGCCCTCGTCGAGTGCTTTGAGTGTAACCGACAGTTTTCCCTAAAGGTCAAGCCATTTACCTATAAGCATGCCAAAACTGAGCCACATGTAAAGAGAGTAAGTGCCATAAAATCCGTTTTGAAATGACCCTCTGTTTTCCCCATAAAATACAAAGATTATATAGGGAAATACGACTGGTCAGTTTTGACCCATTTCCCGATTTTTCCCGGACATGGCGAGTTTTTTGTGACACCCCAAGGCGTTCTCCTACCACCTCACAAAATATCAAGGGGGGTCGTCGGAGGAAATTTTTTTTCGTAATAGAGCTCATATAAAGAGAATTTCACTCGCGGTCACTTTTTAGCCCTCGTCGAAGGCTTTGAGTAAGACCGACAGGTCTGCCCTACGGTCAAGCCATTTACCTATAAACATGCCAAAAATTAGCCAGATGTAAACAGGGTAAGTGCCCTAAAATCCGTTTTGAAATGACCCTCTGTTTTTCCCATAAAATACAAAGATTATATAGGGAAATACGACTGGTCAGTTTTGACCCATTTCCCGATTTTTCCCGGACATGGCGAGTTTTTTGTGACACCCCAAGGTGTTCTCCTACCACCTCACAAAATTTCAAGGGGGGTCGTCGGAGGAAATTTTTTTTCGTAATATAGCCCATATAAGGCGCCGGTCAGTCGAGGTCAGTTTTGACCCCTTCTCCGTAGACTTTTCGGCCAACCGTCACCGGCCTTCGTGTTCTATTGCCCGAAGGCACCATCGTGCCAAATTTGACGCGCCTGCGGCGCCGGGAAGTGCCCTATCGGGCACTTGACCACTTTGCTTTATATATATAGATGTTATCACACAGAATAAAGAAACAAGAACCATTTACTTTATTTAAATTATAGTTTTTTTAAGAAAGTAACAACGATACTTAACTGCATGGCGATTCCTAAATTCATTATAAATGGTACACAATTCTTAATGCAAGGGAAATTATTTAACAAAATAAATTTAAAAAAAATGAATAAAAAAAAACTCAAAACAAAATTTACCATTTCTTTTACTGTTGAACTTATTAAATGAATATATTTTTTAGTTGTTTTTTTAATGAGTATAAAATTATTTTCTAACAAGTTCAATTTTTATCTTATTTTCACTTAGCATAAGATACTATAACTTTCTTTAAAAACTATCTTTATATACATAATGTTAAATAAATTGAAAGTCTTGAAAGTAATTCAAATTTCATTTGTTCTTCAATCTTTGGCTCCCGTTAGAAAAGGGACAAACATAATCAACTAAAACAGGGATTGGTAACGTGCTGCTCGCGAGCCGCATGCGGCTCATTTGATTTCAAGTTGCGGCTCTCCCGTTCCATGCACAAATATTACGAATTATATTATTTAATTTACAAAACTCATACAAAGTATGATACTGTAAAAAAAAAAAAAAACTTAATCATAATTTAAACACTCATCAGAGAACAATGAGAGTAGGTGAGGTAGAAAGTATACAGTCAGCTGACAGCCGCTTGAGCACCAGAATCCACGGTCGTGTGTTTTATTAATGTTATATTGTTATAATTGACTGGTTGCAAATACTTGGCCAAGTGAAAGGGTTTGAAATTATGAGTCAATAATTAACTCAGTGCAAAAGGTGTAACAACGATTTAACGTTCAATACATGAAGGTTGTCATAGAGTAATGAACATAGGAGCAAAGTTTTAACTCAGTCAGAGTAGCCTGAAATGGGCGACTGGTCTCCAGGGCGGCGTGGTCACATTTGCTCACACACGGACCTCTGTAGCGTCTAGGCTTTAGCCCCAAGCTGGCCGGCTGTAAAATACATTTGGCAAACTTTCTAACATCTGTGTGATATACACATTCATTCAGACTTCAGACACATACAACGTTACTATTGTAACAAAGATAATACATTTACCATATTAAATTATCTTGACATAGCGCCTGCCATACACATTACTAAAAATATCGCTTTCTTTCATAAATTGTTGTATACACATTCCATAATTATGTTATAATATATAGCAGTACAGTTAATACAAGTAAGTGCAGGCTACCTCCGTAGAGGGGAGAAGGTAGAGTGACCGGACTGTGGCGTCCCTACCCTACAGGTCACATGACTCAGGCTCCACCCCCATGACCGCAGTCTGAGGTCGAGCCCCGGTCTACCTTACGATACCGCTGGACTCAGGTCCAGGTGTGTACCGTTACCTGTGGGGTAGCAAGAAGGGGGGGGGAAGACACCATGATAGATATTTATAGCAAGAAGGGGGAGAAGTGGAGACACCATGATAGATATTTATAGCAAGAAGGGGGGAGAAGTGGAGACACCATGATAGATATTTATAGCAAGAATGGGGGGGGGGGGAGTAGAGACACCATGATAGATATTTATAGCGAGAAGGGGGGTGAGAAGTGGAGACACCATGATATATATTTATAGCAAGAAGGGGGGAAAAGTGGAGACACCATGATAGATATTTATAGCAAGAAGGGGAGAAAAGTGGAGACACCATGATAAATATTTATAGCAAGAAGGGGGGGGGGAGAAGTGGAGACACCATGATAGATATTTATAGCAAGAAGGGGGGAGAAGTGGAGACACCATGATAGATATTTATAGCAAGAAGGGGGGGGGGAGAAGTAGAGACACCATGATAGATACTTATAGCAAGAAGGGGGGGGGGGGTGAGAAGTGGAGACACTATGATAGATATTTATAGCAAGAAGGGGGAGGGGAGTAGAGACACCATGATAGATATTTATAGCGAGAAGGGGGGTGAGAAGTGGAGACACCATGATATATATATTTATAGCAAGAAGGGGGGTTGGGAGACACCATGATATATATTTATAGCAAGAAGGGGGGAGAAGTGGAGACACTATGATATATATTTATAGCAAGAAGGGGGGGAGAGAAGTAGAGACACTATGATAGATATTTATAGCAAGAAGGGGGGGGGTGAGAAGTGGAGACACCATGATAGATATTTATAGCAAGAAGGGGGGGGGGGGGGTTGGAGACATCATTATAGATATTTATAGCAAAAAATGGAGAGAAGTGGAGACACCATGATAAATATTTATAGCAAGAAGGGGGAGAAGTGGAGACACCATGATAGATATTTAAAGCAAGAAGGGGGGGGGGGGGGTGGAGACACCATTATAGATATTTATAGCAAGAAGGGGGGAGAAGTGGAGACACCACGATAGATATTTATATCAAGAATGGGGGAGAAATGGAGACACCATTATAGATATTTATAGCAAGAATGAGGGAGAAGTGTAGACACCATGATAGATATTTATAGCATAAAGGGGGGAGAAATGTAGACACAATTATAGATATTTATAGCAAGAATGGGGGAGAAGTGGAGACATCATGATAGATATTTATATTCTATCATAACACTTGCCACTGCCCAAGTGCCTACGTTTTTGATTATCGTTAAATGTGGAATATTATTTTATACAAAAGGCATTCCTCTACCTGTCAGTATGCATTTGTTTGACCTGAGTGACGTAGTATTTTAATTATTAGCTTCATACAGTGGAGCTAGGTACTGGACTGTGGGTAGGAGTAGGGTGAGAAGCGACCGATACAGTAATCCAATCGATACCCAAGCCAGCAGTCGAAGTTGACCGTGTTGAGGCCTGCCTGGCTATGGGAGACACCTCCTGAGCCAGTGGTGTCCGTAAAGAAAGTAAAACAACTTGTTGGCTTCTAAGGTGGATTGGGTTAGTCCTATATTTATATTATGTGATTACTACTTTTATCATAGCAGAGCTAGCTAAAACACTTCTTGCGCGAAATATCTGTTTTATATGAAAAAACATTTGAAATAAAATAAATGAAATTTATTTACCTAATCCTTATGAAATACCAAAATATTGGAATATATTATTAATGGCACTTTATTAACTGGGGAATTCTGAAAATTGTAACTTTTGGCTCATGCCGACCGCTAGGTATAAGACAAGTGCAAAATTGTCCCTTTTTTAAGGATCAAGAAATTTAAAGCAGAAAACAGGAAGACCCACTATTGTTAAGCATATTTTAACACTACTTAAATAATAATTCTTAAAATAAAGCTAATGTGTCTCAATTCTAAGTAAAAATATGGTACAAGTTAAATTTTATTTTCATCTATAACTAATACAAATAATTTTGCATATTATACAATTGCATACATTTTGTAATTAAAACAATAAATAGAGATAGTGTATTTTGTTATGAGTTGTTCGATTCTTATTTGTTTGAGCTATTTTGTTAAGTTATTTCCCTTGCATTGAAACGTATGTCCCTTCTGTAAGGGATATAGAATTAATTTTTAAAAAAGGGATTTTCGCGTATTTATGCATCGTTTTTTTTCTTACTTAAAGAACATTTAACATTTTAAAAAATAAGTAAATGGTTATTTTGAGTGAAAACTATACATAAAATAAAGGTTGAAAAACGCGATATTTCTGTAGGACTTTGTAATTTATATAAAAAAAAATTGTTTTTGATTTTACTTGTTTTCAATTATTGTTTTATTTTGAAAGTTTACTGAATTAATTCGCTTTACTCTTATAAAATTGTGTATACAAAAGAAGTAAAGCATTATGTTAGTCAGAAATACTCTTTGTTTGGGAGCAGTAGTAAATTTATTTTAAATTCAGTTCGCTATTTTTTAAAGCACATATCGAACTTAAAAACAGGTCGTTTATTATCGTAGTAATTTTTCTGCGAAAACACGACAGTAGCGTATTATCGTTTAAGGAAAGCTTTAGGTGTACACGAATACAATCATGGTTTCTAGAGACACAAGCCATCATAGGTCTATATATTTTTTATGTTATACTAGTTTGAGAAAAAAATATTTTATAAAAAAAGTTATTGGTCAAAACGCAAAATGCTTTACTGCACGTTGAACGATATTAGTGAGAAAGCAATGAAATAACTAATTACTTCAAAATCCGACACATTTAATATAAAATAGCCTTCCAATATTTATCATAAAAACCAAATTATCTACATAATTAGTCAACACAACACCACATTAATTTAATATTATTAAATGCACACACTGATTAAGAGACTTAAATAATTCCATTAAAAACCCGGCCGTTCAATTGAATTTATGTTGTTTTTCAAACTAATTTATTTTTATTATTTTTGGTCGCGAATATGGTATATATTTGACAGCGTACATCCTGATAAATAAATCTATAGATTTAAAGCACATTTGATTGAAATAGTTGATTTATTTATATTCGTAAATTGGATTATGTGTGAAGCAAATCTTATTAAAGATGACTCCATTAGGGTGACAGGACAAATGATCTCAGACAAAATATCTCACAATATCTCAAGATAACTTTACAAAAATCACGACATATTATCAGATAGCATAACTCTACACCAACCACCAGATAAGCACTCCACATGTCTGACTAGATAGAAGCACTGACAAGTCGACCCAACATATTGGCTCAAGTCAAAAACTAAATGTCCCGTGACACAATAGCACACAGCTAAAGTGTTACATCAAGAATCTTCTAGATATCAAGTTGCATTTATTTGAATTTGATTTTTTAAGTTTACAATAAAAATGTGAAACATATATGTTTTTGTTTGTGGGTGTTTGTATTTGGGTTATTTTTATTATTATTTTACTTTTTTTTTTGTCTCTGGAAATATCGCTTTTTTTTTAAATACTAGCGGTGCCGAACTATTTTAAAATGTCTTTCAGCATAACATTAAAAAGTTTATTCATACCTTGCCCATTAATTCATTATGGATGTATTTCCTGAGGGTGGTGCCTGAAGCGGGTCATCCCACCCACCCACTTCTAACTACCCTACGCTGGACCAAACTGTTTATATCATTCTATAAATAGGAGCGGGTAATATGTCTGAACATATACCAAGAGGCTAAATACATATTTCACCACATAGTCAAGTGGTTGTCACGTCAAGTTGGCTTGCCTATTGCCTGATGTTGTACTATCTAATCTATACAGATGACTTGCCTATTGCCTAGTGTTGTACTGCCTAATCTATACAGATGACTTGCCTATTGCCTAATGTTGTACTACCTAATCTATACAGATGACTTGCCTATTGCCTAATTTTGTACTACCTAATCTATACAGATGGCTTGCCTATTGCCTAATGTTGTACTACCTAATCTATACCTAATCTGAACATATACCAAGAGACTTAATACATTTTTCACCACATAGTCAAATTGTTGTCACGTAAAGTTGGCTTGCCTATTGCCTGATGTTGTACTACCTAATCTCTACACATAGCTTGCCTATTGCCTAATGTTATACTACCTATTTTATACCGATGACTTGCCTATTGCCTAATGGTGTACTACATAATCTATACAGATGGCTTGCCTTTTGCCTAATGTTGTACTACCTAATTTATACAGATGACTTGCCTATTGCCTAATGTTGTACTACCTAATTTATACAGATGACTTGCCTATTGCCTAATGTTGTATTACCTAATTTATACAGATGACTGTTTAAAACGTGGAACCATTTGATTACGTTACCTGCCCGTACACAATAAAATGTGAAAAACGAGGTAATTTATTAGGTTTAATACCAGTGTAATATAAAGATTGTTACCGGTTTTAACGACTACATTGCTGTCCACTAATTGTTACACATTACTCATCCTTTCTCACATCTTGTTCAGTGGTTTTAACTACGTTTTCATCTAGACCAGCAGTAGCATGTACCGTTTTAACTGAATAAATGCTCTCTATAAAACCCTCAACAAGAGGGGAAACAATCCTGCTTATGTATCATCATACAACTTTCTAACGCTAACACAGTGGACACAGACGCTATTTGAACAAAAACATATTAGTGGACATATTTTCCGTAGGCCAACCAGAACAAGCCTTCGCCGTTTTGAAAGTTTACAAAGGAGACAACTGGGCATTGGATTGTTGCCCTGTCGTCCACACTACTTGGTGGTTGACATAGAGGGGATACACACACCCTCCTCAATGGTTGACATAGAGGGTGATACACACACCCTCCTCACCCAGCTCAATGGTTGACATAGAGGGTGATACACACACCCTCCTCAATGGTTGACATAGAGGGTGATACACACACCCTCCTCACCCAGCTCAATTGTTGACATAGAGGGTGATACACACACCCTCCTCAATGGTTGACATAGAGGGTGATAAACACACCCTCCTCACCCAGCTCAATGGTTGACATAGAGGGTGATACACACACCCTCCTTACCCAGCTCAATGGTTGACATAGAGGGTGATACACACACCCTCCTCACCCAGCTCAATGGTTGACATAGAGGGTGATACACACACCCTCCTCAATGGTTGACATAGAGGGTGATACACACACTCTCCTCACCCAGCTCAATGGTTGACATAGAGGGTGATACACACACCCTCCTCACCCATCTCAATGGTTGACATAGAGGGTGATACACACACCCTCCTTAATTGTTGACATAGAGGGTGATACACACACCCTCCTCACCCAGCTAAATGGAGGGTGGACAGTTTGCTCCCTATGTTACATAAGCAAACACGGTCATGTTGCCTCAAGAAATGTGTTCATCTGTGATAGTGACAATACAATTAGAGATTAAGATAGCAACTACATGGCTGTATTACAGCAGGAGGAGGATTATGCACTGCGATACATAAGAACAATCCACATAGCTATTAATATACCAGGACTGAGTTTTGGTTTTCCCTTTTGAGAGGGAGTATAAATTCTACTTATGATGAATACCACCACAACTAGTTTTGAGAACATAAAATGTTTATTTAGTATACATTTTTTATTAAAGTTTGAGTTTGATATTTTATGCTATGACAATTATTTTTAACATTTGTGTAAAACGTTAAGTTAATAAAAATATATAACATAAAAAGTTGTTTTTATAAAGAGTTTCAACACACGCTTTAAATGTATATTGAGTATTATATTAATTAGTTGTGGATGTATTTCTGATAAATTATTGCAAAGAGTTTTTTCCCCTATCTAAAAAAAAAAATTAAAAATAATATTCACAAAGGGGAAGTAATACATTTTGAACAGGCAAGCAAAATTGTGCTGGCCGCTGCTTTAAAAAAAAAACGAGAGAGATGAACGATTATTGTTAATTAAACAAATTAAACATGGTCTTTCCTGTTATTGAGATCAAAACGGGATCGAGTTCGAACCCTAGGGCAAATGAAGCTAGGTTTTTTTTTTAATGACACAGATGGATAAAGTTTAGTTTTAGAGCAGTAGGGCCTAGTTCCCAAACTTTTTCGAGTGGCGACCTTCTTTTATAAAAAGATTAAGTGACCCGCAACCCCCATAGAATTAAAAAGTCAAAATTAGTAAGGACATTAATAAGCATAAAATAAGATTTTCTAGTACACTTACATTATAAATCGTTCTTGATAACTGTTTTAATACGACAGTGGCGTAGCCAGGATCGTCTCAAGGGGGGAGGGGGGGGTTCAATTTTTACCCGGGGACAAACTTTCAATTTGCAGCCCCCCCCCCTCAAACTTTCGATTTGCACCCCTCCCCCTCAAACTTTCGATTTGCACCCCCCTCAAAATTTCGATTTGCACCCCCCCCCCTCAAACTTTCGATTTGCAACCCCCCTCCCCTCAAACTTTCGATTTGCACCCCCCACCCATCAAACTTTCGATTTACACCCCCCCTCAAACTTTCGATTTGCAACCCCCCCCCCTCAAACTTTGGATTTTCACCCCCCCCCCCCCTCAAACTTTCGATTTGCACCCCCCCATCAAACTTTCGATTTGCAACCCCCCCTCAAACTTTCGATTTCCACCCCCCCCCCTCAAACTTTCGATTTTCACCCCCCCCCCCCCACCAAACTTTCGATTTACACCCCCCCCCCCCCCTCAAACTTTCGATTTGCACCCCCCCCATCTAACTTTCGATTTACACCCCCCCTCATACTTTATATATCTATACCGAGGGGTATATGGGGGGTTATGATCCCCACTAACCCCCCCCCCCCCCCCTGCCTACGCCACTGTAATACGATGAGTAAAATGTCTTGCTGTTAATAAAATAGCACGAGGGTTGAACATGAACAATACGAACAGGTAACATATAACACGAGGGTTGAACATGAACAATACAGCCAGGTAGCATATATTACGAGGGTTGAACATGAACAATACGGACAGGTAACATATAACACGAGGGTTGGACATGAACAATACGGACAGGTAACATATAACACGAGGGTTTTACATGAACAATACGGACAGGTAGCATATAACACGAGGGTTGAACATGAACAATACGGACAGGTAGCATATAACACGAGGGTTGAACATGAACAATATGGGCAAGTAACATATAACACGAGGGTTGAACATGAACAATACAGACAGGGGACATATAGCACGAGGGTTGAACATGAACAATACGGGCAAGTAACATATAACACGAGGGTTGAACATGAACAATACGGACAGGTAACAGATAACACGAGGGTTGAACATGAACAATACGGGCAATTCATATATAAGACGAGGGTTGAACATGAACAATACGGGCAAGTAACATATAACACGAGGGTTGTACATGAACAATACGGACAGGTAACACATAGCACGAGGGTTGAACATGAACAATACAGACAGGTAACACACAACACGAGGGTTGAACATGAACAATACGGACATGTAACATCGTATAATGAACATTTATCCATCCATACTATTCACTACAAGAATACATTGATCCACAAACTCAAGAAAATAGTGGCATCTAATCACTCCAGATTATCCTACAATACTCGCACCATATAATATGGACTGACTGCTAACGTAAATATTGGAGTGCAGTGATTAGTTCATATTTAACGTTATTTATTTCAAATAAAAAAATGAAATTTATTTACCTAATCCTTAAGAAATACCAAATTATTGGAATACAATATTAGTGGAACTTTAAAAACTGGGAAATTTTGTAAATTGTAACTTTTGGCTCTTCGTCTCAAAGAAAGCCAACCGCTGGGCTAAGATTAGTGCAATTTGTCCCTTTTCAGAGACGGCGTTTAAGCATATTTTAACACAACTTAAATAATGATTCTTAAATTAAAGCTATTGTATGTCTATTCTAAGTGAAATTATGGTACAAGTTGAATTTTTTTTATATAACTAGTACAAAATTGTTTGCATACTGTATAATTTGCATACATTTTATATGTAAAATAATAAGTAGAGATGGTGTATTTTGTTATGAGTTGTTAGATTCGTATTTGTTTGAGCTATTTTTTAAAGTTATTTCCCTTACATTGTAAAATTGTGTCCCTTCTGTAAGAGATAAAGATTTAATCTATATAAAAAGCAATGTATGTTTGTGTGTGTGTCCTTTATGCATTACTACACCTCTCATCACATCGCCGTGAAACTTTGGGAAGTTGTTGATAATATTCCTGGGGAGGTTTCTGCGAAAAAAAAAATTTCAAATTCGCAGGAATGGCGCCCTGACAGGGCGCGATTTGTTTTTTTCAATATACGGTATATAAAAATAAAAGTCGATTTTAGTTTGGCATCGTTCATCCGATAGCCATGAGACTTTGGGGAGTTCATTATACCACTCTATGGAAGGGTTCTGTTAAAATATAATTTTTAATTTCGCAAGGGCGGCGCCACGGGAGGGTCCGATTTTTCTCTATATACGGTATATAAAAATAATAAAAGTGAATTGCAGTGACACCGTTCATCCGATAGCCATGAAACTTTGGGGGTGTTGATTAGGACACTCTGGGGAAGGGTTCTGTAAAAAATCTTTTTTAATTTCGCAAGGGCGGCGCCACGGGAGAGTGCGATTTTTCTCAATATACTGTATATAAAAATAATAAAAGTGAATTGCCGTGACACCTTCACACGATCGCCAAGAAACTTTGGGAAGATGTTGAATTTATTTCTTGGGGAGGTTTCTGCGCTAAAAACATTTTCAAATTCGCAGGGATGGCGCCCCGGCAGGGCGCGATTATTTTTTTCTCTATATACGATATATAAAAATAAAAGTCGACTGCGGTCTCACATTAACAACGTTCATCCGATAGCCATCAACTTTTAGGGACTTGATTAGAACATTCTAAGGAAGGGTTCTGTAAAAAAATCATTTTTAAAATTTGCAAGGGTGGCGCCACGGTATGGTGGGATTTTTCTCAATATACGGTATCTAAAAATAAAAGACTATTGCGGTTCGACGCAATTTATCCCGGTGCCATAAAACTTGTTGATGAATACTCCGAAGAATGTTTCTGGGGTGGGAGGGGGGAATAGGGATATGTGGGTGGTGGGGGCGGGGGATTTAATTTTGCATGCCCCCCCCCCCCCCCCCCCGGCAGGATGCGATTTGGCGCCCTGTTCTTTCCCGTGAGCGCTATGGTGAATACGTTCGGTCAAAACAGCGTGATAGACAATGGATAGGATGGGGCGTTACAAAGGCTTACTAAATTGAATCAGGCGTGTCATCTGGCGGCCTGGTAGGGTGCGATTAGGCTGCATATTAAATACAGGATTTTCGTGCAGTTATGCATTGCTTTTACTT
Source organism: Physella acuta (assembly GCF_028476545.2). Taxonomy (NCBI): domain Eukaryota; kingdom Metazoa; phylum Mollusca; class Gastropoda; family Physidae; genus Physella; species Physella acuta. Next base: position 340,135 of record NW_026731591.1, read on the forward strand.
CCTTAAAGAACATTTAACATATTTTAAACAATAAGTAAATGGTAATTCTGAGTGAAAACGATACATAAGATAAAGGTTGAACAACTCGATATTACTGTAGGACATTGTGATTTATGTAAAAAAAATATTTTTTTTTTGTTTTTACTTGTTTTAAATTCTTGTTTTATTTTGAACGTTTACTGAATTAATTCGCTTGAATGTAATAAAATTATGTATACAAAAGACGTAAAGCATTACGTTAGAAAAAAAAGTGCTAACACGCTAATACAATTTATCGGGCAGCAGTAGTAATTTATTTTAAAAGTCATTTCGCTAGTTTTTACAGCACATATCGTACTTTTAAAAACAGGTCGTTTATTATTGTAGTAATTTTTCTGCGAAAACACGGCAGTAGCGCATTGTCGTTTAGGGAAAGCTTTAGGTGTACACAAATACAATCATGGTTTCTAGAGACACAAGCCATCGATACCCGTTACACGTCAATTATAGGCCTATATATTTTCGTGTAATACTTGTTTGAGAAAAATGTTTTTAAAAATAGTTATATGTACACATCCATTGTGCTAAATGCTAACTGCAGGACGCTCCACACGTTGGATCCCATCTAAATAGGCCTACATACTGTACATAACATACACTAAACTAAATTTGCTCTTGTAAATATTGTTCCTTCTTAAACACACTGTTAGTTACAAACTAATTTAAAGCCGTTAATTAATTTATTGATGTATTCATGGTTAGATTAACCACAGTTTATATAAAAGTTTAGAACTATGACTTTAGTAATAGTAAACAGATTATTCATTTTACAACAATGTTTTCAAGTTTTTTTCCTAAGGCTTACATGTGAATGATAAGGTTGACTATCAGGACCTCGCGGGACACAGGGCAGGTGAAGTAGAGTGCACCTGTTTGTTTGTCCTAAGCATATGAAGGGATAGTGTGGTCAGAGACATGCTCGGCTGGAATCGTTTTTTTTAAACGATAAAAACATGTTGTCTGAGACTTGGTGGGACACTGGGCAGGTGAAGTAGGGTTGAGTAAGTCACCTGTGACGTCAGCATATAAAGGGATAGTCCGAAATCGTTGTTTTCTGTGTTTTTAAATGATAAAAAACATATGTTTGAATGTGGGGTCTGTTTTTGTGTGACGATAAGTGACACTGCAGTAGCGTAGCGAGAGGGGTGGGGGTGGGGGGGGGGACATATGTCCCCGGGCGCCGACCTTAGGGGGCGCCAAAATGGGTTGGAAAAATAAATTGAAATGTTGAGGGGGGGGGGGGGGTGCAAATCGAAAGTTTGAGGGGGGGGGGGGGGTGCTAATCGAAATCTTGAGGGGGGTTCAAATCGAAAAGTTTGTCCCCGGGCGCAGAAAAGGGTCGCTACGCCTCTGAGTGACAGACGTGATGTCATTTATGGATGACCCCCCCCCCCCCCCCCGAAACCCACAGTTATCTAACTAGATAACGGGTAGTCTAGTTTAATACTAATTCTGTACCCCATACAGAAGGGACACAACTTTTAAATACAAGAGGAATAACTTAACAAAATAGCTCAAACAAATAAGAATCGAACAACTCATAACAAAATGCACCATGTTTATTACTGCTTAACTTATAAAATCTATGCAATTATTCTGTACGAAAAAATAGTCTACAAGTTATGGATAAAATAAAATACATTTTGTACGATATTTTACTTATAATTAATAAACATTAGCTTAATTTTAAGAATTATTATTTAAGTAGTGTTACAAGTTGTTTATTCACATTTCCATGTTTCTCTTTTTTTGTATATTTCTGGATCCCTTACGTAAGGGACAAATTAAAATAAAATAAATGGCGTCGTTGGGTTTGGTGTGGAAAACATACCACTAAACATTATATTTGTTTTATTAAACATGATTAAAAATATTAATACAAAGAGTACACTTGTGGTTTTTGGGTATTTAGTGACTTTAGCATTTTTGCTGACATTATCTTTTAGAAACGGTATTTGCTCTTGTCTTTCTTCTTTATGAATTTTACAACAACCTTTTTGCGGTAATGAACAAGAAACTAAGTTTGACGATAGACTTTACTAAGTCAAAAGAGACCAGTTTTGCATTCTTGCCCAATGTGTATGTATGTGAGTATGCGTGCGAGTGTGTGTGTGTGTGTGCGTGAGTGTGTGTGTGTGTGTGTGCGTGCGTGCGTGCGTACGTGTGTGTGTTTGTGTGTGTGTTTAAACATAATGACTTCCGTGCGTTTTAATTAAGTGGACACAGTGACATGTCTAGTAGATCACATTCTTTTTAGAACGATACATAACAAAAAAATTACAGCGAAACGAATTAACAGCTGTGAATACAAAGCTTAATTATGCAAAAACATAAATTGTTATTTTTGTATTTATTTGTTTTACATTGATAGCATTTAATGTACTTTGGTATAGACAACGAATAAGTTGTTGGACAATCAGTAATAGAAGAAAAGCACAATTTTGTGTTGTTTGATTGGGCTATAGACGGGATGGGTGCATATTTATTACCTCCCCTTCATAAAACAAAATACAAGATAAAAAAATATATTAAAGGAGAGAAATAAACAACAAACAGCATTTCCATTATCGTTTTTTTTTCGAACGTTTTTAATAATATAATTTTGTTGACTATTAATTATTTTAATCATTTCATTTTTAAACTAGGAAGTTGACAGATGAAACTTTTATTCACAATGTTCTCTACAGATTGAAGCAATCACGCTAAATCACGTTTTCTATTGATTTTTAAATTTTAATTTTTGGATCTCTTAGAAAAGGTAAAACAACAAGTGATAAATTAGCAAACATTACCTGGGAAGGTTTATTGACGGCTGAAGGTAATATATTCGGTGCTGTCGGGTCGATAAAGCTCATTGATGTAAAACCTAAAAGTTACGAGATGAGGCTCGATAGCTTGAGACAGCCACTCATTTGAGAGAGAAAACTCCAAAACTCAAACAACTGATGGTTCTTTTCTATTATCAGTTTTAGCGGAAAGTTCAAGTAATATATAGACTGTTTTCTAATTATATTTAACAACAATTTAGGTTAGAACTTAGTCGAAATCTTGAATAACATTGAACATTCTATCTCCGTAGTATTAAACTTTGTCACAGATCTACAGTAAATTTAATTTGTAATACATCGTTTTTGGTACGTACAATCGCCGGCGGCTAGTAATGTACGAAAAAGCTACCTCATTGCAGGGGCGGAACTACAGTGCCGCCAGACCCCGCAATGGGGGGGGGGGGGCACGCCATTTAGGGGCCCACGGCCGACCCTAATAGTTTTTATTATAGTTACAAAAATCTAATTTTCTTGCAAGTTTTGACTTGATGTTTGTTTTGTAAAACGATTACCATAGCTGCGGTTTGATTATCTTTATTCTATAGACACCACCCCACGCTCTTGTATATTCTTTTTCCCTTTCTTTTTAAACCACTGTGAAAGCCAAATCATCTCTCTTCTACAATTAACTTAACAAAGATAAGCAAACGTTCAAACCACTTCCATGACTTATTTCCCTTTTTAAATAGTCAAATTGGGGTGCTCATAAGCTCCATTTAATAGATTTGTACTAAACAAATTAAAAAGCAATTACTTCTCTTACTAAATATTTTTTCATAAAGTACTTATTAAAGAATGACCATGTATAAAAAGGAAATGTATTTAAAATTAATAATATAAATACAAAAAAAAAAAAAAAACATAAAAATAATCATAAAACGAGACACCATTACTTCTATAAAAATGTCATGTTTTATATTCTTTTGGCCAGATAGATGTTAAGAGAACCCATAGCAGATAAAATGAAACTGATTTTCTCAAAACACACTAATGCACTTACACACATGACATGATGTTGTAATTTGTTTAAATTGAACAACCCGAACAGTCCAGCAATTAGTATCCTATGCTATGTTCGTAGTTTGTGTTTGTATATATACATATATATATATATATATATATATATATATATATATATATATATATATATATATATATATATATATATATATATATATATATATATATATATATATATATATATATATATATATATATATATATGGGTGGGGGGCCTAAAAAAAATTTTGCGGGGTGGCCATTTTTTTCTAGTTCCGCCACTGCCTCATTGTCAAGGCTTTAATAGAAGTATATTGTAATATATGTGTGTCAAATATTATAGATAAGGGGGACATCCATAAATGACGTCACACTCGTATGGGGAGGGGGTGGTCCGTAGTTTTGTGACGTTGTGTGATGAGGGGGAGAGGGGGGGGGGTTCAGATTGTGCGACGTCACACTTTTTTGCATTGTAAAAAAGCAATGTTAGAAAATGAGTTTTAGCGGTTATTTCGCGTTTTAGAAAACGGTTTTAATAAATTGTAATATGAATTGATTAAAATACTATATTTTGACAGAGTTCAGACACAATTTTGGAAAAAAATATCGACGTTTAAAAAAAATTCAACTGCAATTTTGAGGGGGGTTGTAGGCTGAGGTGTGATGTCATTTTAGATTAACATATTACCCAGAGGCGTATCGACCCTTCCCGGCGCCCGGGGACAAACTTTTCGATTGGCACCCCCCCTAGAGATTTCCATTTGCACCCCCCTCAAACTTTCGATTTCCACCCCCAACCCCCCTCCCCCCCTCGAGATTTCCATTTGCACCCCCCCCCCCCCCCACTCAACCACCCTCAACCTTTCAATTTATCTTTCCAACCCATTTTGGCGTCCCCTAAGGTAGGCGCCCGGGGACATATGTCCCCCCCCCCTCGCTACGCTACTGAATATTACCTCACATAAGTTGATCTTTAAACTCATAGCTTACTTACTAAGCGCTTAAGCATTCAGTCTAAACAACCTTTGTTCAGTTGAGATAGAAAATATTTGATACAGTGTTTCATTTGTTTACACTTTGTTTATTTTGGCATTTTTTTTTAAAGCGGCGGCTAATACAAGTAGGTTTGGCCTGTAGAAAAAGTGTTACTTCCCCTTCGTAAAAGTTAAGAAAAACCTGAAAGGGAAATAATCGACGTCAATTGTTTACAAAAAATAAATAAATATGTAATTAATATAATACTATATACAAATAACTAATTTTTCCATATTGTTATGAACATTAGAATTTTAATTTTAATTTTGCTCAATTATTTAACTTCTTTTCCATAATTTTTTTAAATAATGATAACTTTATATAATGAGAAACACTAGCTATCTTTCAAAATGTATTATATAAAAATTATTCATTTGGATTTACTACACTCCCGCATTTTCACGTATGCTCATTTCTGGCCCTCTTGTAAAAGGGGTAAAATTAATAAATACATTCCGTTTAGCATCTTGTGGTGCCAACAATAAATTTTGCGCATGACCAATTGCCAGGGTCAGCGCTACGGTTAGGGATAGGATTAGGGTTAGGGTTAGGGTTCTGCGATTGTAAACACACGTATGTGCAGTACCATCGAAAACATCGCCGTGATGGTAAGTCGTAGTTTCCCTTCATTGCGCATGCGTATCATTTTCCGGCTATCATCGGCCCTTCATGTTTTAAACGGGTAGAAATCGTGTTAAGGTTTTGATTATGAATATGATCCGTGTTGACATTAGAAGTCGTTAGTATACTTTAACTAACTATACCATCCTCACACACCCACATTTCAAGAAGATAGAAGGAGAAGGCACACCCACAGAAGATATATATATATATATATATATATATATATATATATATATATATATATATATATATATATATATATATATATATATATATATATATATACTAGCTGCATAAATCTTTTTTTTTTTAATTTACCATCTTGGGAATAGAGATTTAATGATTTGTTATACCAGGGGTCGGCAACCTTTTGAGACGGAAGAGCCAAAAGTTACAATTTACAAAATTTCCCAGTTTTTAAAGAGCCACATTTTTTCGTCAATATTTGGTATTTGATTAGGACTATGTAAATAATGTGATTTGTTATTTAAAATAATAGCTTTAAATATGAAATAATATTTATTCATACAAAAAAATTATACACATGTTTTGGCAGTTATAAAATTAGTAATGAAATAATATAACAATAGGACTATCTCAAGCTGTTTTTTTTTCTGTCTTTACGGATATCACCGGCTCAGGAGTTGTCTCCCATTAGCCAGTTAGGCCTCAACACGACCAACTCCGACTAACTGGCTTGGTTATCGGTTTGATTACCGTGCATCGGTCGCTTCTGTCCTTTGGCTCTCACCAGGCTCTTCTACCCCACAGAGCCCAGGTTAAACTCGCACCCCACCGTCCAGTACCCAGCTCGACCGTAGGAAGCTAATTACTAAAAAAACAAACTTCGTCACTCAGGTCAAATTAATGATTAATGACAGGTAGAGGAATGCATTCTGAATAAAATAACTTTCCCCCATTGAACGATATTCGAAAACGTCGGCACTTGGGCAGTGGCAAGCATGGAATTGTTGTCATAGGGCTGTCCATAGCACGGCTGTGGGGCTGGGCCTGGTGCCCAAATGGCTGTCAGCTGTCCGTATACTTTCTACTGCACCTATTCTCACTGTTCTCTAATGAGTGTTTTTATCCTGTTGAAAGTTGTGTTTCTTTATAGTCTAATATTTGTTTTGAATATGAAATAATATAACTGTTTATGTTTATGCTAGGAGCTGGAGAGCCGCATTTTGACATAAAAAGAGCCGCATGCGGCTTGCGAGCCGCAGGTTGCCGACCCCTGTGTTATACTATAGTGCTACACTTGCATATCCCCTTAAAGCAATTAAAATGAATAAGCAGCTGACTGCATCATTATCTTTCTATAAGGAGCGTGTAAAAATTGGCGCAATTGTAATCTTTGTGTTTTTTTTTTGGAAGAGTTCTAAGAGAGACATAGTTTAATTAATGAGAATTCAATACATTAAAATAACAGCGCCGACCGCCATAAAATAGACCTTGCGACACATGAACAGCAGTCTGAAAAAAATTCAACACTGTACCGACCCACACCTAACTCAAACCCCGAACTACCCTACACTTCATTCTTCTAGCCCAGGGGTCGGCAACCTTTTGATACGCAAGAGCCAAAAGTTACAATATTCAAAATTTCCCAGTTTTTAAAGAGCCACAATTTTAGTTCAATAGTTTGGTATTTGATTAGGATTAGGAAAATACATTTGATTTGTTATTTAAAATAAATAGCTTTAAATATGAAATAACATTTATTCATATAAAAAACATATATATGTTTTGGCAAAATAGTAAAATTAGTAATCAAATAATATTTTTCTAGGACTATCTCTATCCACTTTAGAAGCTGTTAATTTTATTTTTTTATTTTTTTAACTATATCACCGGCTCAGGAGGTTTCTCCCATTAGCCAGTCAGCCTTAACAGCACTTCTCACAACTTTTCATACTATTTTATTAACCCATATTATCCCAAGGTCTCAAATTTTTATAATTTTTTGATATGGTTTAGCTTTTGGGCACTGAATGAAGGAATGACTATGGATTTTTTTTTAAAATCAATACTTTTTTAAATATCGATTTTTTTAAAAACGTCCCAAAATGGGACGCTAGCAACGAACGGCCCCATGTACATTTATTGAAAAATAAAATCATTTTTCACGAAATATGGCTAATCACGCGAAAATTAAGCTGTATACTGATTTTGTATTGTTAGACCAATGATTACATTGTTTAGGACAGCTAAAAGTAATGATAATGATCAATTGGGTTAGCCATACCATGGTCTAAAATGCAGAAATTTTGTTCAAAAGTCTAGTTTTCTTTCAATCTAGCATCCATCAAAGTGAACAACACTTGGAAATAAGTAAAGCTGTGACCAGTACATCTAATTATACATACATGATCACAAATATTGTTATTATTCATCGAAACTGTAATATAATTAAATATAAATAATTGATTTTTTGGGGGGCGTACTTGAAATTTTCAGGGGGGGGGGACTTAAATTTCAGGGGAAGGGTGGACATTGGTAAAAGTATGTTTTGTAGATAAATTCCATTTTGTTCTGGGGGCAGAGCCCCCCCCCCCCCCCCCACCCCTCTCCGAAATGATGCCTGAAAGAAACTCTACCCTCAGTGAATTTGCAAAAGACGATCCGGTCCAGTCCCAGATGTCATCCAGCCATCTTCTCTTTTGTTACCCTCACTATTTCCCCCCCCCCCCCCTCACAGGCGTACATTAGGACATCAGACATCTTATGTCTAGGGCACGGATCTGTTTCTGGGGGCTTGTATTGAATGTTTATGGCTCTCATCCATGTATGCACCTCACTATGCGAACAGCTCCCAATCTAACACCAGGAATCTCCTTAAAAAGTTAACAATGTAAAACTGGTATCGGGAACCTTTGGATGGGAATATTATTGGGGCATGACACTAGTACACAGCTAATTCACATTTCTGCTATATGTAGCTTGAGCTCTTATATGAAGAGAGTTATCCAACCCCCATGACTGAATCATTTCACCTCAATCGTGGCCATTGTTATTATTCTGGTTTGTTATAATTTTAATATCACGCGCTAGTAAATTTACAGCAATACTAAATTAGTTTGTATTCAATGATATTAAATACTTCAGTAAGCGTAATTCTGAAAACTTAAAAATAAAATGTAAGTTTTTCAATATTTGCAATTTTTAATACAATAATATATAAGAAAATATAGGTCAAGGTCATAATTAAATATCTATAAATAATACTTAACCTTCTAAAGTCAACAGTTAACAAAGTCAACAATTGTTTCACCATAATTAACCATTTAACATAAATATTTGCATCTGTGCTTCTCGCTAGTGTCCAATAAATGTGACGTTTGTGTAACAATCTGCATAAATATAGGTCAAGGTCATAATTAAATATCTATAAATAGTACTTAACACCCCAAAGTCAGCAGTTAACATAGTCAACAATTGTTTCACCATAAATAACCATTTAACATAAACATTTGCATATGTGTTTCTCGCTAGTGTCCAATAAATGTGACGTTTGTGTAACAATGTACATGGGGCCATTCGTTGCTAGCGTCCCACTTATGGGACGCTTGTTGTACACTTGATATAACGAAGTAGTAAAAAAAAATTGTTATTCTTAAATTTTTATCAGATAGAAATATGGTACTGCTACAAGTTTCAAATGTATTTTGCACTTAAAATGTTAATATTTTAGAAGATATGCATTTTCCTGTGCGCATGTTTTCTTTTTTCCGCCATTTTGACAAGTCCTGCAAATCCGGCACTATAACATTTTTCTAAATTAATTTTTTTCACAAAACACACACAAATTCAATAGTCTAACCATTTTCAAATACAATGAAACATAATTTGTGTTTTAACTAGTTTTTAATAAATTTTAGCAATTTTTTTTTACAAGCGTCCCATAAGTGGGACGCTAGCAGAATATGGGTTAAAAGCTCAACAACATCGGTGTGACCATTCTGAGAAGCCAACATTAAGGCATTCAATCCATTATTGCCTACAGCATTAAGATCATAGCCGACTTTTTTTAAAACGTTGTGCAACGTTGACATGAACAATCTCAGGAGGTAACAGTAATGCATTCCCTCTAGCTTGTATAACAACATAATTTAAACTAAGCCATCTATCAATTATCTTTTTTAAAGTTGAACAATGCCCATGTTCAGCAGCAAACAGTAGGGCATCAATTGTAGATTCATCATTGTAATCCTTATTCTGTTTACTATTACTGTTTACTTTTCCATCTTGAAACGCAATTGGTGAATTATTTAAAGCATTAATACTAACGGTATTTAACACCGTTTTATTGTCTTCTGTGTAGTGATCATTCATTTTTTATGAAGATATTTTGTTTCTATTGTATAAGGAAAATACAAGCAGGACTTCTTCGTGCTCTAGAATGTAAAACAAGATGTAAATATTAGGCAATTAGAAAATTTCTAGGAACATAATATAACTATAATTAATGTTTATCTGTTTTAATGAGGATTAACGACCAATCTCATTTTATTCAAAACCTCAAAAATAAAACAGCTTAAATATACCATCTTAATTAAGGTTGATAAAATGTTATTAATAACTCTTATCCTTATCATTCTGTACATTCTTTTAGTTATTTCAATGTTTATTGTAATGTCCGATTTTACGTTACTAAAATATAAATCAATACACTATTAAAGTAAAATTATTTGAATAATAGTCGTGTGCGACTCATTAAACTTGAACCGGTTTTCTTTCAAAATCTTTGCTAACTTTACCTCATTAATATATTTTCCGAAGATGTAGTGGCAGTTTTAGATGAAAAAAAAACAATACGCATTAATTTTCGTGTCACGAATTTCTTGTAGGTAATATCTTACATATTCCGCCACCAAGCCTAAGATGCAAATGTCTAAGATACCTTCAAATTAGGAAGTTATTTTAAAAACATGACTATTTGAAATCACTGTTTGCAAAATGCTATAGATACTTTGTCTTTCCAACAAAAAATAGTTTTTTCCCTACAGAATATCAACATTTATTACGTTAAAACAGAGCTATACTAATCGGTATCAACGAATTCACTTTTATTTGTTTATAAAGTCATAAGTTATAAGCCTACACCACAAAAACTCCAAAATCACAAGAATGGTAAGAGACTGTATATAATCTCAACTGAACCGGTTATATCCGGTATTCTCGTGTTTTATAAAATGAGCTTCGTGTTTCTTCTGTCTGTTGTGTTTGTCTGACATACCGGTTTACAGTGCTTGGTTTTCCCAAAATGATAACCTTCCGTGACGTAGAATGTGTTAGGGTGTGCATGTCGAACCAAGTGGTGCAAATAGTATGTGTACTGTAGCATGACCGTACGACGTCTGTGTACTGTAGCATGACCGTACGACGTCTGTGTACTGTAGCATGACCGTACGACGTCTGTGTACTGTAGCATGACCGTACGACGTCTGTGTACTGTAGCATGACCGTACGACGTCTGTGTACTGTAGCATGACCGTACGACGTCTGCGTACTGTAGCGTGACCGTACGACGTCTGCGTACTGTAGCATGACCGTACGACGTCTGTGTACTGTAGCATGACCGTACGACGTCTGTGTACTGTAGCATGACCGTACGACGTCTGTGTACTGTAGCATGACCGTACGACGTCTGTGTACTGTAGCATGACCGTACGACGTCTGTGTACTGTAGCATGACCGTACGACGTCTGTGTACTGTAGCATGACCGTACGACGTCTGTGTACTGTAGCATGACCGTACGACGTCTGTGTACTGTAGCATGACCGTACGACGTCTGTGTACTGTAGCATGACCGTACGAAGTATGTTAATGTTTATGACGTCAACGAGTGTAATTAGAGAAGCGACTGGGTCGAGTTGCAGCTAATGTGTTGTGGAGCTGTCTATAAGGAGGACAAATACAATGACACGGGGAGGAAGCGGCGGACCGTAAACGCAAATTTTGGTGGTAGGAGAGGCGAAAGACAAATGTGATCTGAGAATACGTGTTATACACTGGAGAACAGGTATTTGAGTTGATTAAATAGACATTTTGTTCATTCAAGCACAGTGTTGTCAATTCAGCTCCTGTTGTTCCCAGAAACAATAAACCAGACCTCCACCTTTTTCAAGGGTGCCAGAAATATATATTATTCTTTGTAAAAGCTACCTCGATATTATTTGAAGTGCACAATTTATAAATAGTATATTTTTCCAATAAAATAGTTTTGTAATTTATAATGTAACAAACATTTATATCAAGTATGTAAACCGTTAAGTAAATAATAGAAGTTTCATTAAAAATTTAAAAGATCTAATGATTTTCGACATTAATTTAAATTGTATATTGACTGTTTTATAAATTAGATATGCATATATTTTTATAAGCCATAGCTTTAAGTTGTCTCCCTTGTCAGATTTTTAAAATTAAAATATTAACATAGGGGAAGTAATGCATTTTGTTCAAGCCAAGTTAACTTGTACTTGCCGCTGCTTAAAAAAAAAAAAAAAAAAAAAAATGAACATTTTCCAAACAGATTAAACATTGTCTTTAATATTCATTATTTCAACTGAGCAAATGATATTTAGACAGAATGCTTAGACGCTTTGTAAGTAAGCAATCAGTTTTTCAAACCGATGGCAGTTAGGTGGACGAAATATTTGTGTGTAAGTATTAGCTCATATACATGTTTATATCAAGTTTTGGGGGATTTTCGGTAACTGGAAGTGATGTAAGTTACCGGTTAAACGTTCACTGATGTCATGTGATGGGGTCCACCTTGTGAGGCTAAAGATCTGTACTGTATCGTAATACAAAAACTCTAGACGATAGTCATAATATCTATAGAGTCGATGGGCCCCTTGTTTAAACCACTGTACATACGTCTGGCCTTTCGCTCAATAAGTTTTTAAAAAACGGTAAACAATAACGGCCTCGTTTTAAACAGCTGCATTCATTGGATATTTATAAAATATCACAAGTTTGATGTACTTACAGGTAAAAAGACGTGAGGTTATCTAAAGCAAGGGTCTCCAAACTTTTCAGCCCGAGGGCCGCATTAACTATCAAAAATCAGTTCGGGGGCCGAAGTTTTTTCGAGGTATCTCTTCGGGGATGTAGAGGCGCCCCCCCCCCCACCCCCCGCAGAATGGCTACCTCCCCTCTTTCCCCCCCCCCCCCCCACGAAATATAATTTATATAGAAATATATACACATTTCAAGTTTCGTCGCCCACCCCCTCCCCCCGGAGAAAAAAGTCTGAAAGAAACACTCTCGGGGGCCGACAACACACTCCAGGTCCAAGTTTGTTCTCAAATTGTTCTTCACTTATTTCATTCTTGAAAATGTACGTTCACACAGGTATGTTGTTCCGAAATTTGAAAGGTACTTTGATGCAAAAGTTATAGGAAAGTCTTCCTTGGTCAAACACGTTTAAAAAACCCACCCGCCCTTCTTTGAACTAGTCTCCAAGGAGGTCATTTGCTTGCAATTCAATGACCTCCAGCTGCAGTTCATCTGGGCAACTGGCCACATTAGCTTAAATTGGGTTTTGAAACTGTCTTACTTCTTCTGCCTTTGAATCAAAGTCAGAAAACCGCTGCTGACACTGCATGCAAATAACCTGGGGGACAGCTGTTGCTTCAGCTATGAAGACCTTGCACTGCTGAAAGTTGTTGGCCTGTACTTTTTCCAAAAACATGACAAGTTTTGATCAGAAGGCCTTAGGTGGGTCTACAGAACAGAAACTAGATTCCCCCCTCTTGTAGTTTTAAATTCAGAAAATTTAAATGGCTAGTTATGTCTGCAGCAGAGGCCTATTTTTATACCCACTCTTCATCAGACACTACACTGCGTATGTCCATATATTAAGCACACAAAGCTTGCTGTTAAATAAATAATACAGTGCAGGAACATTGGTTTTAGAATGTTTTTCTCATTACACATCTGCTCCGCTTGTCCAACCAAGCTTTTTTTTATGCCACTTCCCTCCATCAACAGTCAGGTAACTGAAGTTAGTCCAGTCCAAGTTATAATCAGCAAATGTTGTTTTTTTTAACTCATTGAATATATCCTCTCCGGTAACAATGTCATGCATGCTATGTAAGGAAGCCAGCTCTTGTGTTATGTTCATGTCTTCATCCACACCTCTAATAAACACAAGAAGTTGAGAGTTGGAACAGCTGTCCAGCGACTCATCCATTGCAAGTGAAAAATTACGAAACTTGCATGCATTTTTCGCTATTTGAGTCAAGATGTTTTCACGAATGTCTGCAACACGGTAGGCACCGGTAGTTGCACCCAATGCTATATTTTCAAATTTTTATGAATTTTCTGGGCAAAGTTCCTCAGCCACCTCCAACCAACATTTTTTTTCCGTGGACAAAAAGATCTCCGCGGGCCGGACGAAAGGACCTCGCGGGCCGCATCCGGCCCGCGGGCCGTAGTTTGGAGACCCCTGATCTAAAGTGTATGATACCTTTTAAACTGCTTAAAGGTCAATATTTCAGTAAAGAAGGTTTCAGTACTGTCATGAAAGGGTATGGCTGAAGGGACAGAATGAGTTCAAGTCCGTGTTCTTTGAAGTGACCCCTAGTCAACCGTCCTTCACTATGTAGTTTATCATATTGCAGGTTAACATGTGCATTCTGCCTGTGTCTTCGCGTGGTACTCGAGTACTTAGTTGATTTAAATATATTCCAGGTATAGAAGTAGCATAAGAACATCCCGCGATTGGAATTCAGTATTATTTAATACGGTGTAGATACATACTTTATCTACCGTCTATGCCGGCTTCTATGAGTGAGAAAAACTAAGACAACTATAATTTTGTATCAAGTTATTCATTGTAACAATTATAAGATCGTTATAAACTGTCATAATTATAGCGTCGTTGAAAACTGTTAAATTATAACGTCGTTATAAACTTCCGTTCATGTGTTTTAAAACAACACAGACGAATAACATTTGGGAGTGTGGGTGTACTGCCCGCTTAAGGCTATGGAGACGTATTTGGTTTTATGTTCAGTTAGTCGGAATTTATTCGACTTCAAATATATCGTCCCCTTTTTACTTTCTCGTATATACGAAGTATAGAGAAAGCTGTGACTATTTCAGTTCATAACTTCTGTACAACGTTATTTTGTGAACGTATTAAACCTTTTTTTTTTCTTTACTATTTTTTTTACATTTTTTTTTAGAAATTGAAAATATTTTTAAGAATTGCTGCAGTTAGTTTCTTTACTAAAGTTAATGTATTTTCCTACATCCCGTTTACGTAATTAAAATAATTCACAAAATATTTCACGTTGAATTTTTAATCCTGAGTTTGTTCTCATACAATCAGTCGTGTTTGTAACACACAGTAACAAGTAGTTATTTTGTTATAGTTTAGTTATTCTGATTTTCTTCATTACCCCCCCCCCCCCCCCTTTCCACATAATTACCACTAATGACATCGAGCAGAAAACAGTGGCTACTATAGCGAACTAAACTCTACTTACCTGGTATTAGGAAGTTACTAGACTGAGACCACGTGACCACACCCCTATTATACTTGTACAATTAACAAGAACATAACACGAGGGTTGAACATGAACAACACAGACAGGTAACATATAGCACGAGGGTTGAACATGAACAATACAGACAGGTAACATTTAACGCAAGGGTCGAATATGAACAATACGGACAGGTAACATATAACGCAAGGGTCGAACATGAACAATACGGACAGGTAACATCATATAATGAACATTTATCCATACATACTATTCACTACAGTAATACATTAATCTACAAACTCAAGAAAACTGTGGCATCTAATCACTCCAGATTATCCTACAATACTCGCACTATATAATATGGACTGACTGCTAGCATAAATATTGGAGTGCAGTGATTAGTTCATATTTAACGTTATTTATTTCAAATAAAATATCAAATGTATTTACCTAATCCTTATGAAATACCACAATATTGGAATATAATATTACTGGCTCTTTAAAAACTGGTAAATTTTGTAAATTGTAACATTTGGCTCTTAGTCTCTAAAGGTAGCCGACCGCTGGGCTAAGATAAGTGCAGATTTGTCCCTTTTTTAAGGGATCCAGAAATTTTAAATGGACGAAAATCAGAAATATGTGGTAGAGCATATTTTAACACAACTTAAATAATGATTCTTAAAATAAAGCCAATGTGTCTCTGTTCTAAGTGAAAATTTGGTACAAGTTATATTTTATTTTTTATCTAAAATTAGTACAAAATTGTTTGCATACTGTACAATTGCATACATTGTATATGTAAAACAATAAAATAGAAATGGTGTATTTTGTTATGAGGTGTTCGATTCGTTTTTATTTGAGCTATTTTGTTAAGTTATTTCCCTTGCATTGTAAAAGTGTGTCCCTTCTTTAAAGGATATATATTGATAATCTTAAATAAAAGGATTTTAGTGTAGTAATGCATCGTTTTTTTTTTACTTAAAGATCTTTAAAAAAAAGAAGTAAAAAATTATTTTGAGTGAAAACGATATTTAAGATAAAGGTTGAAAAATCGATATTACTATAGGACATTGTGATTTATATATAACTAGTGTGCCCTTCCCGCGCGTTAATGCGATCTTAAAAGTTTAAACAAATTAAAGAAACACATTATGAAAGTAATGATGACATTACATTTACATTTTTTATTGAAACTTATCATTCCTTTAAAAAAGGAAGTATTATTACATTTAATTTGCATCTTCAAAAATGTATAAACTAATTGTATACGGAACAAAATTCAGTTTCTGGCAGTGTTTCTTCCAGACTTTTTTCGGGGGGGGGGGGGGGGGGGGGCACTGTTAAAATTATATATTTTCTATAAAACTTTCATTTCGTTCGGCGGGGGGGGGGGGGGGGAGTTAGACTTTTTTCGGGGAGCTTAGCGCCCCCCCCCCCCCCCCTCGAAGAGTTACCTGGATAATTTTCTATTTTTAGACAAGGCTTTGTTTGTGTGGTGTCTCTTGTTTCTAAGAATAGCTTGCATACTCGTACAAGGGTAAATTTTCCCATTGTTTATTTCCAGTCTTATAACACGAGGAGTGGTAAATATAAAAAAACTTTTTTGTAGAAGTAGATACACGAAGGGATTATGACGTAATGGTTTATTTTCGTTAGCAGCACCAGGCCAGAGTTGTAGCGAGGGGAGGGGGGGGGGGGGTGGGGTTTGTATATGCTCCCGGGCGCCGACCTTAGGGGGCGCCAAAATGTGTTGGAAAAACAAATTAAAATCTCATTTTAGCAGCAATTTTGCATTATAAATATAAAAAATATATGGGGAGGGGGATGCAAATAGAAAGTTTGAGGGGTGGGGGGTTGCAAATTAAACACAGTCAATGCTAGGTGAAAGTATATATAGGTAAACGTAAATATTTTCTATATCTATTCTATTTCATTTGTAATTGGGAGGGGGGGGGGGAATGTAATAAGAAAATAAGTAAAATATATTTTTTTAATCTGAAAAAGTATTACATGTTTGTTCATATTTAATTAAGCACGCTGATTTTTTTTTTTGTCTCCCTTTAAATCATAAAATGAAATACATGAGAGGTAACAATAGTTTACGATTACAGAATAGTAAGAGATTTGTTGTCTAAAAAATGACAAAATACTTACAATAATATGGTAATTGGAAACATCGCAGGTATTGTTGTCTAATAAAGTAAGTAGCTACATTAATCGTAAATTATACATTGATACGCGATACATTGATACGCGAACAGTTTAAAGAAATGTTTGCCATTCGCAACACATCAGTTAATCATCACAATGTGCTTACAACTATTTAGGAAATATAGTTGATTTTACTGCCGATAAAACGAATTGTTTTGGTATTTTAACGTGTAAAAGTGTCTTGGTGTTATAGTGGGAATAAAGTGGGTTGTATTAATATACTGACAAAATATACTCTCAAATAAAGAGTTCAAGAATGTCAACCAGATAACGAACAAAATGATCAAACTGTAGAATTATGTCTATAAATTGACTAATCAGGATTACGAAAGGGATAATCGAATAGCAAACAGGATGGATTTATAAAAAAAAGTTATCTACATTACGAACTGAGTGACTTGGTTTTATAACGGAAGGACACCTCTAGGGAATAAAAAAAAAATTATTGTAAACGATTCTGGTTTCTTACATGTATAGCAGGTATTCAAATAATAAATAAAAAAACACGCGAATTCTATATAACAAATATTTAATTAAAACAAACTGTTTTTTAATTACAAAATAACCAACTCGTCAGGGATAATAACCCTGTTATAAATTGTCTGGTATTGTTTTTTTTTTTATTGGTATCAGGTATCAGACCTAGCAGTTAAAAATGGAGAGAAAAAAAAATGCTCCATTTTTGTTTAACACAGATTGTAAAGTATTTTCTGCAGAGTTTATTTCGTACATTTTTCTCCAAGAAGGAGGGCGGGGCACTAACTAGCAGCTTTTTGTCCACTCATGCTGAAGTTGACCCAATGGTCTGATAAACTGTGTGGTCATGATAACCATAACAAAGCCATCTCACATGAAACTCCAAACGTAACACATTACACAATAATAGGCGCGCTTAATTAAGATCGAATGCATTATCACCCTGATGTAGTTAAAAAACATTTTTACATGCAAGGGAAATAACTTAACAAAATAAATAAAGCAAATACGATTCGAGAATAAAACTAAAAATACACCATAGTTATAAGTCTTATTTATAAAATAACTACAACTTTATAGTAGTCATAATATTAAGTTACTAGTGTAAGATTTTTTAAAAATGTAACTTGCATCTTATTTTTACTTAGTTTATAGACACCATAGCTTTTAATTTAGAATCATTATTTGAGTACTGCTAAAATGTGCTTGGTGATGTTTTCTTTAATCCATGTTAGTTTATTTCTGGATCCCTTACAAATAGGGCCAAAATTTAATTTAAATAATGGTTAGTATAGTAATGCAGTAAGAATTTAGTTGGGAGCTAATGGGTCGCTGTCGTTCAAATATGTAATCATTTATATTCAGCTTGTATAGTAACAACACAATACATGCATTTAAAACATTTTTAAATAATTGAATCCCACTTTTTAAACTGTTGTCTCTACGTGCCCTTCTAAACCATCGTGTCCATCTAAACTGGAGGTGTACAGACTCGTGTGTCTTGTTTAGTTTATAAATGTTCGCTTTTTTGTTTTTGTACACAATTTCAGGCATAAAATAATGAATATGCAGTAAAAGGCAACAGTGTAGAACTAACCAAAGTGACACAACAAACATATACAAACAAGATAACTTGAAATCTTATATACGCGGAGGTTCATGGGTGACGTAATTAAAGAATAAAAGACAACGCCACAGAAAACTCTATCAAAATAAAAGCTAAAAGAAAACGCAATAATTGAAACATCTTCATCACTAAATTGGCACATAAGGTTTCTTAATCTTTTGATATTTTCAGCGTAATCCTAATTTATAAAAGCCCAATGTGCGCACATCTCTCTCTCTCTCTCTCTCTTTCTCTGTCCGCAAAAAATTTTCGCCGGACATCACGTCAGAATCGGCAGCGGTATATGGAGAACTTTTTACGGACTTTTGTTGAAAATAATATGTTAGATGTTTTAAATGTATAACCACAATTTTACTTAAAGAAGAAAAATAAAAATTTAAGGCGTATTCGAATGTAGAGAAACAGTATTATTTATGCAACCGGAAAAGCATTAATATATGTGAAAAAGAACGCATAAAACTGTGACGTCACTATTGCTTATACATTAACTAATGACGTCATCTGCCGTGTTAAGAATGAAAAGAAATGAACTATTTCATTCAAATTTGATTTAGATCTACGTACACTATGAAATGTATACAATACAATTTTTCCGGCCTAAACTCATAAAATTTATTTTATGTATTTGGATTCTAGATCTAGAGATTCTAGATCTAGACTAAATCTAAATCTAAATCTACGCAATAACTAGATCTAGACGTAGACGCTAAGATCTAGATTTAGACTCTAACTTCTCTAAAATCAATTCCAAAAATAAATGTCTATATTAGGACTAAACTATTTCAAGACTTATTTATTTTATACAAAATCTTTGTTTGGAACTGGCTAATTTGGGATAAAAAATTAATTTGAAAGAATAGGCATATTCGCGTAAGTTAAGATTTTAAAATACGTGTTTCATTCTCCGTATTTTATAAGGTGCCTAAATAGCGGAGATGTTAGTGTACATTAAACCACGCAGGTGGTGCGGGTTCGAGACACAGCAAGTCAACTTGGTTAATGTATTCTTTTTTATTATGCTCGGGCTAAATTTTAAAAAAAAATTCTTTTAGGAATCTAGATCTAGATCTAGATTGTCGGGTGTCCGATAGGGCACTTCCCGGCGCCGCAGGCGCTTCAAATTTGGCATGATCTTGCCTTGGTGCGACAGAACACGGGGGCCGGTTGGCCGAAAAGTCTACGATGTGGGGGTCAAAACTGACCTCGACTGACCGGTACCTTATATGAGCTATAAATCGAAAAAAAATGTCCACGGAGGAACCTCTTCATAACTCTTGAGGTCGTAGACCGACCTTCGGGCGAATTAATTAAGCATTCAAATTCTCAATGTTTTCGAAAGCCTAAGCGAAGCTGGGCAGCATGCCTAGTATATTATAATAGATATTATTTTATAGTAATTGCTTCTTTACGAAAATATATGATACATCTCTGTATAGAAGAATATAGAACCGTATTTTTTTTAAAATGTGTATACCCGGAGTGTTGCCTGAATAAAACACTGTTCTATACTGACACCATGGCCATTACATTCTGTTGACGTGCTACCATCAGTTGTTTGAGTTTTGGATTTTTCTCTCTCAAATGAGTTGCTGTCTCAAGCTATCGAGCCCTGGGTTTGAACTCGGGACTTTTCGGGCTAGCATCAATGAGCTAAACCGACCCGACACATCCAAAAGAAAGACGCTAGCAAATACCGTATTTAGTTGTTGTTTTTTCTACTTTTCAGTAATTCATAATTTGTGAATTCGACAGTACCAATGCTGCCACTGAAAATATTTGCTTTAAAACACTAAACCCCCCTTCCCACCCCATCCCCGTGAAAGCAGCCTCCTCTTAGTTACCTCCTCTAAGTTTAAAATCGTTTCAAACTAAATTATCTGCCCCTAATAGCCGTCACCAAACCCGGCTTGTAAACACTTAGCGTGAACGCCGCTCACCAGACCATGTGAGGGGTGGGGGGGGGGGGGGTAGCGATAGAGAGACATAGAAGGGACTGCAAGGCGCGCTTGCAGCTTGCTTTCTAACGTCTCCCAGAAGAGAATTATATATATAGATAGATAGGTGGCAGCTCTTGTCTAATGACATTCATTTTTGTTTCCACATAAATTGACTTAGTACAGACTTGACAATAAAATGGCTCCATAAAAAATGAAATTATTACACGTCGCCTCACCAGAAACCCAACGATACCGATTAATTAGTTTCATTTGTCCCTTTTTTGAAGGGAGCCAACATTTTTTTATATGCTATAACATTCAACACAGAAATTAAAGAATTACCTTTATATTAAATTTAGTCTTAAAATAAAGCTAAAGTTTTTATTTTTTTAACATTTTTATTAAATATTCAATATAATTTTTAAAAAAACATATTTAACTTTACATTGTTGCAGTTTGCCATAATTGTGTTTATAAATAATTATTTAATTAATATATATCTTTGGGAAATTGCATTAATTATTTATTTATTCATTTATTTTTAGTGATCAATTTTTATAAGTTGTATCCCTTATCTAGTTTTTCCCAAATACAAAGGTGAAGTAATACATTTTGTCAAGGCCACGCCTAATGGAAACTTTAACTATTTGTGTTAGCAAAAGTAGAAAATAAATTATACACTACTATTTAAATAACTATAAAGTAAAGCGTGGGTCTCTTCCTAAATATTAGACACTACTATTTAAATTACTATAAGGAAAAGAGTGGGTCTCTTACTAAATATTTGTAAAGGTATCCAATAGATACTAAAGTGACCCACGCTTTTCTTTAGCAGAAGTTCTGTGCTTATTGTAGAGTACTAATATTTGGTTCATGTACTAATAAAGCACCGTCTTCTGTTCATTACCATTTTATTAAATCGTATCTATGTATACAATGTCGTTCACCTTAATAAAACGATACTTAAGTTATTGGTATCTTAGAAACTGAAACTAGAGTAAAATACTACTTCCATGTATAGGAGGGCTCTCAAAAAATAATTAAAAGTAATCTATTCAATAAATTATATATTTATAAGTGAAATTTCTTCTACCTAACAGAGACAGTAAATTATTAAACGGCATTGCAGATTGTGATCTTAAATTCTGATTTACTCTGATTGAAATAGATGCATTACTAAAATTGTATCAAGATGGAAGCAGACAGAACAATGAGTGGTAGCAATGGACTCACCAACACTTACATATAACATGCTGCGACCTCCCAAACTTCGCCTACATTATTAGTACTACATTGAGACAACTTAAACCACCATGGAAACACCGTCAACAACAGTCAAGAGTAAGAACGAGGACAGCCCCACCACAGAAAAATACAACCATAAGCTGTCAAAACTAACGACACAGAAGACAGCACGACAGCAACAACCACACCCTTAAACCAGTCGACCTCAGCAGAAACCCAACCAGAGAACCCCCCCCCCCCCCCTCCCCCCCACCTTCCAGTGTTACTTGTCCTAAGGGACAACCCACATGCACGACATGTGTCTTTGTGTTAATAAATATGACAGAATATAACATACGAATATATCCAACCGTAATTCCAACCCAACACAGTGACAACATAATAACTGAAACACCACAGGGAGAAATAATTTGGTATTATTGGTTTAAAATATCAAAGATGTGATGAGGTCAAATGATTCTTACATTAAGACAATAGGATAAAACTGAGTCAACTCAGCTCTGTCTGTTGGGTATCTGACTTAGACTAGACGTGCAAACACGGCTCTGCACAATGCGGGCTAAATAATCCCTTAAATCAGGGGTCTCCAAACTACGGCCCGCGGGCCGGATGCGGCCCGCGAAGTCCTCTCATCCGGCCCGCGGAGATCTTTTTGTACACGGAAAAAAACGTTTGTTGGTGATGGCTGAGGAACTTTGCCCAGAAAAATCAAAGACATGCCTGGAAGAAACTGGCCCCCGAACTGAAATTTGATAGTTAATGCGGCCCTCGGACTGAAAAGTTTGGAGACCCCTGCCTTAAATTATCAGATCAAAGAGACAGGTGAACTCTACTTCATCAGCCACATAGACCGACAAGTTAACGGGTAACTTATACCACTTTGTGTCACCGAAAATCTCCAGAAACTTGATAGAAACATGTATATGAGCTAACACTTATACATAATTGGGCATAGTGCTGACCACACTATCTCTTCATATGCCGAGGTCACAGAAACAAGTGAACTCTACTTCACTTGCCCCATAGACCGTCAGGTTTGAAAGGGACACTTTACTTTTACTACTTATACATAATTATTTTGTCCACCTAACTGCCATCGGTTTGAAAAACTGATTGTTTCCATACAAAGCGCGTAGGCGTGCAGTCTAAGCAACCTTTGTTGATTTGAGATCGAGAATATTTAAGACATTGTTTTATTTGTTTGTTTTTTTAAATCAGTATCTAACTCAAGATGGTTTGGCTTGGAGAAAAGGCGTTACTTGCCCTATAAAATTGAAATAAAAAAACAGAAAGGGAGAAAGCTCATGGCAATTGTTTACCATACATAATAAATATGTAAATCATATAATATTCTATGTACATAAATATTTTATCTTATATGAAAATTTAATTTCCAATTGTATTTTTGTTAACTTATTTAGTTTATATATATATATATATATATATATATATATATATATATATATATATATATATATATATATATATATATATATATATATATATATATATATAATATTGAATGCATTAAATAATAAAAAAAAACCTAGCTTCATTTTAAAATGTTTTCTATAAAAATAATTAACTATTTTACTTAATGTCAACTGTAATTATTTCTGGCTTTCTTATATAAGAGAAAACTTGATTCGAGCTTTAAAGCAACACATATGACTTAGTTAGACAATACTAGTCAAGGGGTCGGCAACATGCGGCTCGCAAGCCACATGCGACTCTCTTGCTACCAATATGCGGCTCTTAAGCTCCATGCTCACATACTAATAATGAGCTTATTTTTTTTTTTAATATTAGTGTGCAACACACGGTAATGAACGATGTAATAATAAAAATAAACACCCGCTATTCTATTAGAATATACTAGACTACCCGTTATCTAGTTACATAACTGTGGGTTTCGGAGGTTATCCAAAAATGACATCACGTCTTTCACTTATCATTACAAAATAACCAGACCCCACATTCAAAAAGCGCGTTTTTTATATTTTAAAAACACCGATTTCGGCTGAGCATGGGTCTGACAACACAATCCCTTCATATACTGACGACACTGGTGATCTACTCAACTCTACTTCACCTGGCCAGTGTCCCGCCAAGTCTCAGACAACATGTTTTTATCGTTTATAAAAACGATTCCGGCCGAGCATGGCTCTGACCACACTATCCCTTCATATGCTGAAGACAAAGAAGCAGGTGAACTCTACTTCACCTGCCCTGTGTCCCGCGAGGTCCCGATAGAAAACTTCATCATTCACGTTTAAAAAAACAAAAATTGAAAAAAAAAATTAACTTTGTCGTTATGTGTCTCGTACCCGTACCTCCCACATGGTGGCCATTACACTACCAACTTAGCTATATGTGTACTGACTAACAATTGTAGAATTAGTCTTATAATCTACTGCAAAGTAAGAAACCGGTTTAAATTTAATTAGGGGCCTATATCCCAAATTAGCCAATTCCAATTCTAAACAAACAAAGATGTATATAAAATAATTAAGGCCTGAAATAGTTTAGAATATAGATTCTAGTTCTGGTTATATTTAATTTGACAATAAGATATTTGTTTGTGAACTTTATTTGGTTAAAACATTGCAAGATAAAATTGGGAAATGTTAATTAATAGTCGTTTTTTTTTAATAGAATCAATATCTTCCAAAAAGTTCAATGCTAATTAAAACGCAGTATACATTTCATTGGGAAAGTAGTAATATAATACGATGTTATTTTTTATGTTTAAAAATTTAAATTTACATAATTTTATATAAATCACAATATCGTGCAGTAATTTCGATTGTTTCAACTTTTATCTTATATATATCGTTTTCACTCAGAATAAACATTTACTGTATTGAAAAAAGCTTTTTATGTAAGAATAAAAAAGAATCATAACTACGCGTAAATCCCTTTGTTTAATATTAATTCTGTATCCCTTACAGAAGGGACACAATTGTTAATTTCAAGGGAAATAACTTTTAAAAAAAACAGCTCAAACAAATACGAATCGAACAACTCATAACAAAATGCACCATGTCTATTACTGTTTTACTTATATAATGTATGCAACTATTCAGAAGGCATAAAATTGTGTTCTAGTTTTGGTAAAAAAATAAAATACAACTTGTTCCATATTTTTCACATATAATTCATAAACATTAGGTATATTTTAATAATAATTATTTAAGTAGTGTTGAAATTTGTTTAATCACATGCAGTAGACACTACTAATAGTATTTCTAGATCACTTATGTAAGGGACAAATTAAAATAAAATAAACGGCATCGTTAGGTTTGGTGTGAAAACATACCATTAAACATTATATTTGTTTTATTAAGCATGATCAAAAATATTACAACAAATAGTACACTTGTGTATTTTGGGTGTTTATGTCGACTTCAGCATTTTTCTGACATTATCTTAAAGAAACGGTCTTTCTCGTGTCTTTCTACTTTATGAATTTTACAACAGCCTATTTGCGGTAATGAACAAGAAACTAAGTTTGACAGTAACCTTTAATGAGTCAAAAGAGTCCGGCTTTGCATTATTGCCCAATGTGTGCGCGTGTGTGTGTGTGTGTGTTTGTGTGTGTGTGTGTGTGTGTGTGTGTGTGTGTGTGTGTGTTTAAACGTAATGACTTCCGTACGTTTTAATTAAGAGGCCACCGTGACATGTCCATTAGATCAAATTGTCATTAGAACGAGACATCAAAAAAATTGCAGTGAAACGAATTAACAGCTGTGAATACAAAGCTTAAAAATGCAAAAACACAATACAAAATTTTATTTGTATTTATTTGTTTTAAATTTATAGCATTTAAGGTACTTCGGTATAGACAGCGAATATGAAATTGGACAATCAGTAATGGAAGAAAAGCACAATTTTGGTATCAAACCCCAGTTGTTTGATTGGACTGTAGGCGGGATGGCAGGGGCGGAACTACAGTGCCGCCAGACCCCGCAATGCGGGGGGGCCCACGCCGTTTAGGGGGCCCACAGCCGCCCATAATCATTTTATTTTTATAGTTAAAGTTAATTTTCTTGCGTTTTTGACCTGATGGTTGTTTTGAAAAAAGAATACTGTATCTGCGGTTGTAGTATCTTTATTCTATAGATACCATCCCACGCTCTTGTATATTCTTTTAAATCTTTTTCCTACAATCAAACACACGCTGTTGTCGGCAAAATGCTTTTGAAAAAACATCAATTGCGCGAGAGGCCGCTAGATATTAAGTCGGATTTTTGAGACCATCCCAAATTTGGTACTGATGGATAAAACCACATCGGTGCTTTGTTGTCCCTTTTAAGTTCCTTTCTCAGACCTCCCCTCCCGCTCTTAGCCTTACAAGAAGCGAATAGATAGCGCCCCAACAACTAAGCTGGCTCGTATAGGTGGTAGTGTTGACAAACTAGCACTCCAACAACTAATAGCCAAGAAATAAAGTACCGACATTGTTTACGTTTAATAACCACTGTTCTAGAAAACAAGGCAAACTTCTGAAATAAATACACGAATGATAGCGTGTTATATATATATATATATATATATATATATATATATATATATATATATATATATATATATATATATATATATATTAGTTTCGTCACTGGCACCTTGATAGTGGTTTTGTAAAATAACAAACACATAACAGATCTAATACTGTAGTGATGTTATATAGTAGCTAAGACATGCTGTTGCGTAAAATTTAAAAAAAAAATATACACATGAGCTGTAATGTGAAAGATAGGCAAAAGTTCAAATCACTTCCATAAATTATTTCCCTTTTTCAAATATTCAAATATGGGTGCTCATAAGCTCCTTTTAATAGATTTGTAATAATCAAATTAAATAGCAATTACTTATCTTAATTATTATTTTTTTAAAAATAAGTACTGAAGAATGGTTTAGTATAAAAATAAAATGTAGTTAAAAAGAATAATATAAATACGAAAAACCATAATTATAAACATAACATGAGACACCATTACTTATACAAAGCTTCATGATTTATATACTTTTGACCGACTTACTGATTAGAAGTATTAAGGCAAACATAAATGAAAACAGAGATTTTCAAAACAGACCAATGCACTCATACACATGACATGCTGTTGTGATTTGATTTAATTGAATTTTTCTTTTCAAAACCCGATCAGGCCAGAACTGAGTATCCTATGTTCGTATTGTGTTTGTGTATATATATATATATATATATATATATATATATATATATATATATATATATATATATATATATATATATATGTAACGAGACTATTTGCCTGTAGTGCCAAATGTTAACGAGTTCTGCTCGACAACGCCAAATGTTACCGAGTCTAACCACTCATTCTACACACATCGACCACAGTATAGATACTCGAAGATGCAGGTTCGCTATTGATCCTTTTATTACATGAATCAAAGAAATGCTTCACAATAATATAATGAATCAAAAGGAATGCTTCACAATAATAGTCTGAATCAACTGACCCCCAACAGTCCTCACTAGTCTTCACATAACTGAATGCACATGTCTATCGTCCTTCTTAACACAATACGGCTAACCCGTTCAATAACCAACTTGATACTGCCACACTGACTGACTGATCGAGAGAGAGACACACACACTCTGCGAGCTCAGCCGTCGCCTTCCTATATATCCCCTTCGTATTCGTAATCGTATTCGGTTCTATCATAATCGTAATCGTAATCGATTCTAATCGTTGCATCAGAATGTTAATTACGCCGCTTCTGTCGTACAGTCCGATTTAATAAGCCATCTGCATCCTGTCACATCAAAGTTGACAGACCGTATTGCGTTCTTCTCGTATCGCTTCCCAAGATACTACGCCTTGGCTTTCTGATCGTTATCAGCCAACACCTGCGTTATTACATCAGTCGTGTCAAAGTTGACAGCGCTGTACTGCGTTCTTATATCTTTGGTAACTTCCCCTAGTTACATATATATATATATATATATATATATATATATATATATATATATATATATATATATATATATATATATATATATATATATGTATATATATAGGCCTATATATATATATATATATATATATATATATATATATATATATATATACGGGGGCCCAACAATTTTTTTTGCGGGGTGGCCCATTTTTTCTAGTTCCGCCACTGCGGGATGGGTGCATGTCTAGTACCTCCCCTTCATAAAACAAACTACAAGATAAAAAAAAAAGATGAATAAACACCAAACAGCATGCGATATGTCTTTTTTTTTCGAACCTTTTTAATAATTTGTTGACTATTAATTATTGTAATAATGTCATTTACTAGAAAGTAGACAAATTAAACTTTTATTCGCATTGTTCTCTACAGATTGAAGCTATCACGCAACATCACTTTTTCTATTAATTTTAAATTTTAATTTTTGACCTCTTAAAAAGGGTACGACAACTGTTGACAAATTAGCAAATATTATCTGGGAAGGTTTATTGACGGCTGATGGTAATAAATTCGGTGTGCGATAAAGCTTAATGATGTTAATCCTAAAAATTTAGTTATAAGGCTCTATAGCTTGAGACAACCACTCATTTGAGGGAGATAACTAGCCTACACAATGTAATGGCCATGGTATCAGTATAGAACAGTGTTGTATTCAGGCAACACTCCGGGTAATGATGGCGTCTTTGTTTACAAAATTAATACCTGTGTAGTAATCGAACAATGAAGGAAATGGTGAGAGAGAGAGAGGGTTATGATACCGATATAAATCTGTAGTTTATGAGTATTATTTAATCAAGTTTTTATTGTAAACAAATACTTTCTTCACATTAACAAAAAAAAAGTATATTAGTCAACTGGCTAATATTGGGGAAAAAAATCCTTAAATTAAAACAATATAAGCCGCTGAAAAGAATTATTATACAGAGCTATCTGTTGCATCTTTACCGCACTTGAATCCCCAAGAATTAATTTCACCATCTTCAACATGCAGGGGTTGATGAGATTTTCCCACGTTTTCTTTAACTTGCTTTCGCGTCTGTTTGTTTGTTTGTTTTTCCAATCAAATCTTGCGATCAAAATTTCGGGCTTTTCCCAGTTAGCTAGCGCGCTGAAATTTTTAGGGAAGCTTTGTTTCCGATGACAAAACAATATTCAATTATTATTATTACTAAATTGATCCATGGAAAAATTTTATTGATCATTTTAGACCCCTATCGATTTGTACAAAAAGGGACATAACCTAGTAATTGTAATTTGATAAAACAAGGTTCGGTACTTTCCCTCTTCTGGCTTACTGAAGGAGCAAGCACGCGATTGGCTGAGTAGTGGTCACGCGGTGTTTGTGTACAAACCTATGCAAATCTGACTAATCAGGAAGTAGAATGTTGATGGTCGAATGGTTTGCACGCGAGGGCAAAATGGTGAAAGCAACGGCAACACAGAAGAAACGTCGATTAGAAAAGGCACTTGTTTTTTACGAGTTGTCTTCGTTTACCCAAAAAAAGTGAATGCGAGAAGATAAAATCGATAGCAAGATTTGAATGCAAACAAACAGACAAAGACTAAAAAGTAGAAAATAATTATTATTAAAAAATTTGTAAAAAACCCACGTTTTCTGATTGAACTAAAAAGTAGAAAATAAATGCTATACATCACAATGATGCAAGCGATCACTCTTATATTAACAATGACCGATAAAAAACTTTTACTTCGGCGCCCCACGTTTTTTATTTTTTGTCATTATTTAATGGCTGATGTGTGGAGTGCTTGAATTTAAACAATAATGCTAATTGCTAATTTTAGAGAAAATGTTTTTTTTAATATATATATATATATATATACATTAGTATTTTAAAGACCACCTAAAAACAATAACAATACATTAAGACTTTTCCAAAATCTTTTTATTTTCCTTTTTTTTTTCTTTTTTTTATTGCAACTTCTTTAACAGTAGCCTGGACTGAGTCCACTATTGCTTTAGTCTGCGACTTAATCCCAGCCAGCCTTTCATTTTCTTCTTCTATGTCTGTTACAGAAAATACACATGCTGAAATTTTCTCATCTTCTGACCTTTCTGAACTTGTGCTCAACTTGTGTTTTCTGGGTTGGTGATTCAACAGCTGTGGGGTGGAGCTGATGATTTTTGAGGATCTTCTAATTGACACAATACTTTAGATGATGATAAAAGTTTAATCCCAGTTTGTTTATTATTTTTTCTTGTTCCTTGAATGCCAAACATTGTCTGATATTGATTCAGCTAATTCATTATCAAGATACTGCGATAGTTGTTGGGCCACATACGCAAGAAATTCAGGGGTGGTAGTTAAAATGTTATGATCGTCCTCCTGACAAACATCTAAGGATCTGTTAGACTTAAGTTGTGGCTTTTCAACAGCACTGCCATTTATGTTAACCGTATCGTTTGTGCTTATAGATTTTGCAATATAAAACAAGCTTTCGTCACAAATCGCTGCATGAATATTTTTTTTTTTTGCTTCCTCTTCATCTTCACTTGAATCTGACGAGGGGACCGGTACATTTTTCCTTTTCCATTTTGCTTTTGATGAACCATTTTGATTTACGTTCATGCTGTCTATTGTTGTTGTTGTTGTTGGTTGTTGTTTAAAGTCGTTCCATAGAAATTATAGGAAAGTTTGCTATTTATAACTAAAGTGGAATTAGATCTACAGAGGTTCCAAGAAAAGTATATTGAATAATTTATATAACATTGACTTTTAAAATGCATTAATTTATTGATTAGGACACGTATCTTCATTAACAACTTAATGTTTTCTTAAAGAAATGTTATACTTTGTCATTTTCTGTTTAGGTTTCAAATAGTATACAATTTTTTGAAAAAAAAAATATTTTAAAAAGCTACCTCCCTTGAAAATTAAACGAATGACGTATATCTTTGTTTCCTTCTTTTAACAAACAGTTTCTATGCTTATATAAGAAAATACGGTATCTGAACATATTTAACGACTATAATGGCTTTTTTTCCGACGGGAATACATTTTTTTGCTACCTTACAGGGTCGGTCTACGACCTCACAAAATATCAAGGGATCGTTCGGCATTTTTTTTTATAAAGCTGATGTGAGGAGAATGTCACTCGTGGTCACTTTTTAGCCCTCGCCATGCGAGCAGAGGCTGACCGATAGTTTATCCATAAGGCAGGTTCATTTACTCAGCTCTATGCAAAAAATGAGCCATATATACAAAGAAAAAGTACCTTAAAAGTTGTTTTGCAAATAGTCATCGTTTTTCACCAAATTAACAATGTTTATATAAGGAACTCGGACCGGTCAGTTCTAAAGGCCTTCCGGAATTTTCCCGAAGTTAACGCCTATCTTATATTGACCCCCGCGGGTATATCTACGACCTCAGGAGTTATGATTTGGTTTGTACGTCAGATATTTAATTTTTTTTTTACAAAAACAGTACTTTGCTTTATATATATATATATATATATATATATATATATATATATATATATATATATATATATATATATATATATATATATATATCCTTCATTAGCACGAGTTGAAAATTAAACCCGTATAAGGGGAATGTATATAAATAAAGGGATACAACTTATCAAAATTGATAGAGAAAAATAAATAAATAACTAATTAGTACAATTTTCCAACCAAATATACTTTTTGACTTAATATATATAAACAAATTTAATTCAACCTGAAATATTGTATATTTAATATGTTTTATTGATAAACACATTGATTTTTTTCTAAAAATCTGAACAATAAAAACTTTTGCTATGTTTTAAGATTAATTTTTATATAATGGTAATGCTTAAATTGAATGATGTAGATGCTAGCTTGTGTTGTGTAGAAATTTTTGGCTCCCTCTAACAAGGGACAAATTAAAATAATAAATCCAAAAATATTGCGCCAGGAGTAGTTAGTACACAAATACTTATCGAGGGGATGGGGCACTTACATTTCCGGAAACTGTTGAAATAATGTGTGTTGTCTGTATGAGGGTAGTTACGTGAGGTTAAATCAGGGGTCCGGCAACCTTTTGAGTCGGATAAGTGAAAGTTACAATTTACAAAATTTCCCAGTTTTCAAAAAGAGCCACTAACATATTTCATTATTTTGGTATTTGCTTAGGATTAGATATATACATTTAATTCGAAATAAATAGCTTTAAATATGAAATCACATTTATACTTTGAAAAGCATACTAATATTTTGCACAAAACATATCAAAGTATTAAAATTAGAAATTAAACAATTTAACTATATGACTATCTCAATCCACTTTAGAGGTCAATAATTTTTTTTTGGTGCCCCCCCCCCCTAATTTTCGGGGGGGGGGGGGGGGGCGGTAGACTTTCCTTGAGGGGGGGGGGGGCGGACACTGTTAAAATTATATATTTTCCATATAAATTATATAAATTTCATTTCGAAGAGATGCCTGGAAGAAACTCTGGATACAGTGTGTGGACTAGTGACATTGGTGGAGGTTTGTTGATTTTCATGTTATTTTTGGAACTGATTATTCATCAAGAAATAAAGTGTTGTAATCTCGAACCTGCAGTCAGAGTGTGATTCTTTATACAAATCGGATGTGTCAATGCCGAATGAGGTGTCCACAGCCTAGCGTCAGAATTCCTAAGTCGTGGACAAATACCTACACGACAGGCGGTAAGACACCTCTGTCGCATCTAGGTGCTGCGAGAAGGGGTACAACACAACCTATCCAGGTACGTCACACGTCTGTCACATTTGGCGTCGTCGGCAGGATGGAATCGAGAAACACACACAAACAACCAAGAATCATAAAACAATTACAACAACACACCATCGGTTACACATGTAAATACATTGGTACAAAGACGGGCGCCGGGATACAATATTTTACCTTTCTTTAAGGGGGCAGTATCACCCAGAAATTTGAAAATTGACGAAAAAATTTGCCAAAAAAAAACTATTATACATACACACATAAATCTTTTACCATAATAGTAAATAGCAAAGAGCTATAAAACAGCACATAAAAGAAAGTTAACGTAGGATGCAAACATTTTTTATAAATAATTTTACCAAAAAATGTTTACTAAGTAATTTTTGGCTGCGGTTTTCCAACATTTAGGCCCTTCCTTCAACATTTAGGCCCTTCCTTCCGAAAATACTCTAGGAGATGCATAGCAGGGTTGCCTATGTCCGGGGCTAGGAGATATCCATTGTGACAAATTTTGAAAATTTTAGAATTTTTCAAAGTCAGACCAAAATTATTGAACTTTGAAATTTCCTAAAAAATATATCTTTTTTTTTTTTTTTTTTTTTTTTCAATTCTCTTTTTTTTTTATTTGCAATTTCAAACAAGTACATTAACATCAGCAAATTTAACATAGTTGAGTTTATACATATACAAAATAAAACGATAGTTTTTAAGTCCATTATTAACAGGTCTATTTCTTTTGGAAGGGGAAGGTGTGGTCCATTTCATTTGCTTCTTTTCCTTCTGAGACATTAACCAGTGCCTAGGTTTTCTTCGCTTTTGAGCGTTGAGCGATTGGGTGGTGGTTTTCTGTATGCATCCGTATACCCTCTAATGGGAGGGATACGTCGCATATGTTGCAGGTGGGTTGAGGGGGTTTAAGCTTTTAAGTAGAGCTGAAATAAATGTTTTAATTATTATAAGCAGCTGGTATGTTATGTCGAGTACATAGATGTTCTATGATAAAGTAAAACTAAAACCTTAACACTCCCCACATGCGTGTAGTATGAGCTATGTGTTAAGAACACAGAAACAGCCTATTGTAATCGATTATTCGCTAATCTCATTCAAACAATTTTATCGTTTTTTAACTTGTAACTAGAATAGTAATTTTTTTTCAGTAATACTTTGGCTTATTATTGGATTGCTTTATTTTTTAAAATCGTTTTTTTCACCAAGGTATTTATAGTTATTTAATATCCTTAAAAAATCTGGATATAGTTACGTTTTAATAACTTCGTTTATGATTAGGTTAGTTATTTATATTTAGTGAGTAAAATAACAAATGATTTAAGCAAAAATAAGACTAAATTTTACTAGTAGCCTACTAGTTACAACACAAATGTATTATTTTATTATTGAATCTGTAACGAACAGCACATTTACTTTTGTTCTTTATTTCATCAACAAGAAAGGCGTAGAGACAAATGGATAAAAGGTTAAAAGGGCATGCTCAAAACGCTATACAATTTTCAGATAGAAGGGAAATAACCAAAGAAAATATTCAGATTTGGTTTAAAATCTGTTATTTCCGCAGATTCGATAACAGCGCTACAGTTTATAGAGCTTTAATTGCTTTAAACAGTTTGTGTGGAGTACAAATATCTAACATAATGTCTATAATTTATTGATTTCGTTTGAATTCAATTAAAGAATAACTAGTAGTATGTTATCATCTTCTTGTAATAAACATGTTGAGTTAGGGGGGGGGGGGCGAAGTTGTAAGGGGGTGTGGGGGGGGGGGGGAGGTATTTCCCTTCCCAAATCGAAATTTTAAAAAAAAATATAGAAAGTATACATACCAGACATTTTGAAAAGAGCAATTATTGTAAAATGCCAAATTTTACTTAAAATAGAAGATTTTTTTGACTCATTAAAGTCTATTGTCAAAATTAGTTTCGTGTTCATTACCGCAATAAAGATTGTTGTAAAATTCATAAAGAAGAAAGACAAGAGCAAATATCGTTTCTAAAAGATAATGTCAGATAATGCTGAAGTCATTAATACCCAAAATACACAAGTGTACTCTATTGTTTTAATATTTTTGATCAAGCTTAATAAAACAGATATAATGTTTAGTGGTATGTTTTCCGCACCAAACCTAACGATGCCGTTCATTTTATTTTAATTTGTCCCTTACGTAAGGGATCCAGAAATAAACGAAATTACTAATTTTTGAATGTGATTAAGAAAATTTTAAAATAACTTAAATAATTATTCTTAAAATAAAGCTAATGTTTATTAATTATACGTGAAAATATGGTACAAGTTGTATTTTATTTTATCCATGATTAATACACAATTTTTCGCCTACAGAATAGTTTTATTTATTTTATAAGTAAAACAGTAAATGACATTGTGCATTTTGTTATGAGTTGTTAGATTCGAATTTGTTTCAGCTATTTTGTTAAGTTATTTCCCTTGCATTTAAAAATTGTTTTTTTTTCTTCATATTTACATAGGGGAAGTAACACTTTCTCAAGGCCAGATCAACTTGTATTAGCCGCCGCTTTAAAAAAAAAGCCAAAAGTTAAACACAGTGTAAACAAATGAAACACTGTCTTAAATACTCTCTATCTCAACTGAACAAAGGTCTTTTAGACTGAATGCTTAAGCGCTTAGTAAGTAAGCTATGAGTTTAAAGATCAACTTATGTGAGGTAACTTGTTATGTTTAGTCCACTGCCCTAGTGATAACACTTTGTTACCTATATGTACCCTTCTTTCTTTTTCGAACTCAAACTATAAGCTCGATTAACTGTACTCAACGATCAACTTGACTACTCGATATTCACAAAACACGATTACTGAACTCACGATTACTCAAAAACTCTATTCAACTAACCTATTGGACCGACCTAAACTCTCAACTCACAATTACGCATCTCTCGGTTATGATAAAAACTATTTTAATCTAATATATAAGATCAACTCGATACACTATGAATAGGCTACACAACCCACGATTACTCAAAACTATCCACCTTTTCAACACTACGATACCAGCTCACATCTTCAAGTCCTACTCCCAACCAACAAAAACTGAACCTATCGCTACAAGACTGCAGCCAATCATTATTCGATACCTTATCACCAAACCCGATACTCTGAAACTACTATATCGTTGTTCCAGAGTAAGTTGTAAAAAAGATTGCATGGCGTTTTTATTTTCAAAATTGTTAGGTCTAAAAATGATAAACCTACTAAAAGGATTATGATTTTTCTATTTGTTTCAAATCCATCTTTCAGTATTCTGTTTTTCTAACTCTTTAATCAATTCTGGCCACAACCCATTCTAGTACCAGATGCAATAAACATTACCTCCCCTACACGAATAGAACAAATAAATAATAAGTGACAGAAGTTATACAAGTTGATAAAATAACATTAAAAGGAAAAAAAACCCACAAAAAATGAACCGTAAAATTAATGTTTTTAATTTAATTATTAAACTGGATTTGTGTTTTTAGAAATTGCAAAAATATATTATTTTTCGTAAACATAACTTTAAAATCTATATTTAACTTACAATACAGACACTTGGACTTAATTGCAGATTTTTTTTTACAACTGTTACGGGTCAGTTGTAGGTTAGACTAGAATAGGATAGAATGATCTAGAATTAGGGGAGAGTGAGTGTGTGAGTTGAGTTTACCCTAGAATAGTGTTAACCCCGGTGTGTTTGTGTATTGTTATCCCAAGGTCGAATGCGGTATAAAAGCTGGAGTGAATGGTTGTCAGGGGTTAGTTGGTAGTGGTTAGGTCGAGGGCTATTCTGTAATGTGATATGTGAGACCTAATACACGTATTGAACGTTAACCCGAGTCGTTCTTGAATTCGAATCTAACCTGGACGTAACAACAACGTATGTGTTAATTCCGCTTATTTTAATTGTTTCATGTTTCTTAATATTTAGGAACCCAGGAATGGGATAGTAGCAGGGGTCGGCAACCTTTTGATATACAAGAGCTAAAAGTTACAATTTACAAACTTTCCCAGTTTTTAAAGAGCCACTGCATTTTTAGTTCAATATTCGGAATTTGATTAGGATTAGGTAAATAAAGTTGATTTGTTATTTAAAATAAATAGCTTAAAATATGAAATAATATTTATTCATATAAAAACAGACGTGTTTCCCCAGAATAGTACAATTAGTAATCAAATAATATTATTCTAGGACTATCTCAATTTACATTAGAAGCTGTTAATTTTTCTTTTATTTTTTCTTTTCGGATATCACCGGCTCAGGAGGTGTCTCCCATTAGCCGGTCAGGCCTCAACACGGCAAACGCCGACTTACTGGCTAGGATATCAGTTTGCATAACTTGCATCGTTCGCTTCTATCATTTGGTTCTCACCAGGCTTATCTTCCATCCCACTGAACGCTGGGTAAAGCCGTACCCCATCGTCCAGTAAAAATGAAATTATATAACTATTAATATTTCTGCAAGGAGCTGGAGAGCCGCATGTGGACGTCAAAAGAGCCGCATGCGGCTCGTGAGCCGCAGGTTGCCGACCCCTGGTCAAAGGCGATACACACGTAGCTCCTTGCAGGCATATCTTCTGGGAAGATCTCACCCCCCCCCCCCCACCCTCCCCCTCCCTCGAGCCGAAGAACATCTACCGCTCCCGAACGAAACAGAATGTATATAACAAGTATATATGTTTAACAGTGTTCGCCCCCCCCCCCCCCGGAAAAAAGTCTAATTGTAACCGGACATACTATGATGAGTTTAATTTAAGAAAGGCGCGGGCTAATACCGATTTTTTTTATAGTTTTCCTGTTGTTAAAAAAAAATGTTTAATTGAAAGGGAAATAACCAAATCAAATATATGAAACAATTACAAATCCAAAATCAGAAAACCAATATACACTAAAGTTATTTGAGACTTTCTAAACATACGTATACAACTACTTTGTAATCAGAGATTTCTAATAACACTATATGTATTTAAAATGCAAATTACGTCTAATTTTAACTTAGAGAATAGAAACATTAACTTTATTATAATAATCGTTCTTTTAGTATTGTTAAAGTACGCTCTTTCATATGGTGTTCTTAATCTGGTTAAAGCTATTTCTGGATCCCTTGCATAAGGGACAAAATTCAAACTTAAATTATAGTTAGTGTATTTTATTTAAGTATAGATTTAGTTGGGCGCCGAGGTATAATGGGTCATTAGGATACTATTATTATACTGAAACTAATGGGTCGCTGTCGTTCATATATGCAGCACACATATTCAGCTTCTACAGTAAAAATACAATACATATATCTAACGTTAACAAAAATAAAATAAATAAAACATACCTTTACTTCCAGATAAATTTAATCACTTACAAAAAGTACTATGCCATATGCTGTCTGTAATCTCCTATTTTCTTAAATACCCAGGTTAAAACCACTCTAATTGTATCTGTCACAGGCACAGGTAACAGTTAAATCTACGGAATAGATGAAATACACATCACAACACACAAAAGAAAAAAAAAGTTGCATGCGTATATACGGACTAACTAAAAGAATATTGTATCTGCTATTACGGCTCATATTTTATATATATGTTTTTAACTGAAATAATTATTATTAAAAATTACACTGCTTAAACAAAATAAAAGATGTATACACATTATATTTCATTTCGTTTACATTTAAATGTATTATTTTCGTTAATAAAAAGCCTCCCATATTTTACACTTCTAAAAGATTAACTTAGACTAAGTTACCTTTATGTACCCTTTCTTCTTTTTCCGAACTGGAAACAATAATCTCAATAATCTATTCTCAACAATCAACTTGACTACTCGATATTTACAATTCACGATTACTGAACTCACGATTACTCAAAACACTATTTAACTACTTTATTCATATATCGATTACTATAAAAACACCTTTCATCTAAGATATACGATCAAATTGTTTTATAAAATTGCCTTAAGGAATTCTACAATATTTTCTTTTGAATCGGAAACCACAGCGGTATGTGTGTAACCAGTTACTTGAGTTTAGTGTGTAGTCGCCAATCTAGGTGTTTATTTACATAACCTCTTCACAAAAAGAAATCGTAATTAATTAATTTGTATTGTTAATTCAATTATAAAAATTTATTTGTATTTTAAGAAATGCAAAAATGTGTAAGTTTATCTTAAATATAACTTTAATATATGTGTTTAAATCACAATACAGACACGCAGACTTATTATATATATTTTTACAACATCATTATTCAATGCCTCTAATCAATCGTGTCACTTAGAATAATCCTTTTATTCTTTTGGTTCCCAGGATAGGGAAAACAATGTTAAATATTAAGTGGAAGTGTGTGTTGACACCTTTGTCTTTCTATATCTGTGTTTGTATATAGGATAGGTGAGAGGTCGGCTACCCTTTAAGTCGGAAGAGAAAATAAACCGGGAGTGATCTCCCCTAAACTTTCTCGAATATTCCTATATAAAATAACAGGGTATGGGAACTCGGGCTATAGACATGATTTTTAATCCATTTTAAATACTTAAAGTTTTAAAAATAGAATAAAATCTCGTAGACAAATTAATTGCACCCCAAGTGAACGCCAAATAAAAAAGCGCATAATAGTGCGCAATATTATTAGAACTTTTAAAATTTACATTTTTTTCGTGAAATCGGAAGTAGCGTAAATTATTACTTCCGGTCAAAATTTAACAGAAGGTAGAAAATTAGATCTTTTACTTACATGTCAAATTTCATTTATCTATCTGAAATAGTACTCAAGTTGAAAAATTCAAAGTAGGAAAAGTACCACTTACGGTTATCGGAAATCGCTCAAAAGTTGATACGGATCTACGATTTTGATAAAATACTTATATATGAAATTTCATCAACCTAGCTGTAACGGTACTCAAGTAATCGTGTTTACACACGGACAGACACACAGACACACACACACACACACACACAGACATACGGACAAGATTGCAAAATTATGTTTTTCCGTATCAGTGAGGTGTAAAACGTCAAGATTTGTAAAAATCTCGATTTTTTTTTTGCACGATTACAATACTTTCTCTATACTTCGTATATACGAGAAAGTAAAAAGTCACAATTTACCAGATATTAAAGAGCCACTAACATTTTTATTTTTGTATTATATTTGATTATGTATATATATATATATATATATATATATATATATATATATATATATATATATATATATATATATATATGTAATTTAAAATAAATAGCTGTAAAGATGAAATAATTTTTATCCATGTAAAAACATACACATGTTTCGCAGAAAAAATATTAAAGTATTTTATCTATTTCTGCTAGAATAATAAAATCAGTAAACACATTATATAATTGTAGTTATTGAATACTGTTTACACTAGTTTTTGTATTGAGAGACTCAACTATGAACGAAAGAGTACTTGCATGTGTTTGAGTTGCTCAAATCTCTCAGTGAACCCATCCTTCAATTTGTTTACAGCAATACTGAAGTGATTCATGCTAATAGTAGCATTGGTTTTATCACGATATTTTTTCCACATTTTTCGAAATAAAGTATGTTACCGCTCTCCGTGTCTTCAACAAAATGAAGTAATTTTTTTTTTCAAAACGATCTTCTTCAAGCAAGGCATAGGTTGGGTTTTCTTTTCCTTGCAGTTGTACATTAAGCTCGTTTAGTTTATTTGTGATATCCACCATAAAGTTGAATGTTTCAATTCGGGATGGACAAGTTAATAGGAAGTACATTGAAATGGGGAGTAACTAAATATTATAATAGAAGAGCGAGTTTGTATTGCTTATATTTATTATCATATTGTTCATTACGGAGTATTGCACAACAATATTTTATGAGTTTGGAAAATAAAATAATTATTACTATTTGTGCACTGAACTGAAGAGCCGCATCTTGACATCAAAAGAGCCGCATGTGGCTCACGAGCAGCAGGTTGCCGCCCCCCTGGTGTACACCTAAAGCTTTCCCTACACGAAAATACGGTACTGTCGTGTTTTCGCAGGAGAATTACTACAATAATAAACGACCTGTTTTCAAGTACGATATGTGCTGTAAAAAATAGCGAAATGACTTTTAAAATAAATTTACTACTGCTGCCCTCCAAAGAGTATTTTTGACTAACATAATGCTTTACTTCTTTTGTATACACAATTTTATAAAATTCAAGCGAATTAATTCAATCAACTTTCAAAATAAAATAAGAATTGAAAACAAGTAAAAACCAAATTTTTAGCGCAATTTCCAAACGGACGATTGCGATTATTAACTCGTCATTTCTGGATGTATGGATGAATGAATGGATGTGTGTCCGCAGCTTTAAGTGGTATCTCCTCCTCAACGAAGCAATATCGAGGACTAGTTCTAAAAGCAAATATGTTAAGCAAGTTCCAAGGATGATTGTTGGCAAAAAAATTCCCGGAATTCCTTCCTGGATTTCCCGGAAAAGCCAAAAAACCTAAAAGATGCAGTTTTTGGCCCATATCTCGGCAACCAGACCACTTAGCGACTTGAAACATTTACCAATCGATTCCTGCCATAATTTAGAACAATATTGCCGAAGAAAGTTTTCAAAAATATCCTTTCGTTCGGTCACAAAAAAATATTTACTACTTTTTTAAACTGAGCATCTTGTAGGCCTAGAAAGAACATCTAAACTGAGCATCGTGTAGGCCTAGGATTATATTTACTACTTTTTAAACTGAGCATCGTGTAGGCCTACTCGTTAAAATAAAACTATTTCCGTTGATATAGGTTAATATAGTTGCCTTTTTTTTAGCGCAAAAAAATATCCTTTCGTTCGGTCACAAAAAATAAAAAATTGTTATGGATAACATAAGGAAATCGCGCTTAAATTGTCACTAGACTTTTTATTAACTTGTTTTTTTCTATAAATTACAATGTCCTACAGTAATATTGACTTTTTAAAACCTTTATCTTATGTATCGTTTTCACTCAGAATAACCATTTACTTAATTTTTTTTTTAAATGTTAATTATTTAAGAAAAAAAAACGAAGCATAACTACACGAAAATCCCTTTATTTAATATTAAATTTATATCACTTACAGAAGGGACACAATTTTACAATGCAAGGGAAATAACTTAACAAAATAGCTCAAACAAATTAGAATCGAACAACTCATAACAAAATACACGATCTCTATTTTATTGTTTAACTTATAAAATTTATAAAATTGTACAGTATGCAAACAATGTTGTACTATTTTTAGATAATAATAAAATACAACTTCTACCATATTTTCACTTAGAATAGAGATACATTAGCTTTATTTTAAGATTTACTATTTTAGTAGTGTTAAAATTTGCTGAAGCGTTGTGTGTTTCAAATTTGTTTTGCTTATTTCTGGATCCCTTATAAAGGGACAAATCTGCACTGATCTTAGCCCAGCAGTCGGCTACCTTTT
This sequence comes from Physella acuta, assembly GCF_028476545.2. Classification (NCBI taxonomy): domain Eukaryota; kingdom Metazoa; phylum Mollusca; class Gastropoda; family Physidae; genus Physella; species Physella acuta. The sequence continues at coordinate 382,337 of NW_026731591.1, forward strand.
GAGACGAAGAGCAAAAAGTTACAATTTAGAAAATATCCCAGTTTTTATAGAAAATATAGAGCCACTAATATTATATTGCAATATTTTGGTATTTCATAAGGATTAGGTAAATAAATTTCATTTTTGATTTGAAATAAATAGTGTTAAATATGAACTAATCACTGCATTCCAATATTTATGCTAGCAGTCAGTCCATATTATATAGTGCGAGTATTGTAGGATACTCTGGAGTGATTAGATGCCACTTTTTTCTTGAGTTTATTGATCAATGTATTCTTGTAGTGAATAGTATGGATGGATGAATGTTTATTTTACACTGTTACCTGTCCGTATTGTTCATGTTCAACCCTCGTGTTATATGTTACTTGCCCGTATTGTTTATGTTCAACCCTCGTGTTATATGTTAATTGCCCGTATTGTTCATGTTCAACCCTCGTGTTATATGTGACCTCTCCGTATTGTTCATGTTCAACCCTCGTGTTATATGTTACCTGTCCGTATTGTTCATGTCCAACCCTCGTGTAATATGTTAATTGCCTGTATTGTTCATGTACAACCCTCGTGTTATATGTTACCTGTTCGTATTGTTCATGTTCAACCCTCGTGTTATGTGTTACTTGTCCATATTGTTCATGTTCAACCCTCGTGCTATTTTATTAACAGCAAGAAATTTTACTCATCGTATTAAAACAGTTATCAAGAACGATTTATAATGTAAGTCTACTAGAAAATCTTATTTTATGCTTATTAATGTCTTTACTAATTTTGACTTTTTAATTCTATGGGGGTTGCGGGTCACTTAATTTCTTTTTATAAAAGAAGGTCGCCACTCGAAAAAGTTTGGGAACTACTGCGCTCTAAAACTAAACTTTATCCATCTGTGTCATTAAAAGAAAAACCTAGCTTCATTTGCCCTAGGGTTCGAACTCGATCCCGTTTTGATCTCAGTATCAGGAAAGACCATGTTTAATTTGTTTAATTAACAATAATCTTTCATCTATCACGTTTCTCACACTTCACAAGAACACAGTTCTAAAAGAAATGTCGCCAGAGCTTCTTCTAGGCATCTCTTCGGGGCAGAGCCCCCCCCCCCCCCCCGAAGAATCTATCACTTCAAGGTGAATGAGTAAATAATAAACTTTATCAGCCCAACGCCATTGTTTTTTCTCCCCCTGTTGGCGACATAATTTTCGCTTAAAAGCGTTGGTAAGGAAGTCGCAAGTGTTGAACATATGAGAATGTTATATGTGTGTGTTTGGTGTGTCCAGCGTATGAGACTGTTATATGTGAGTGTTGGTGTGCGCAACATATGAGACTGTTATATGTGAGTGTTGGTGTGCGCAACATATGAGACTGTTATATGTGAGTGTTGGTGTGCGCAACATATGAGACTGTTATATGTGAGTGTTGGTGTGCGCAACATATGAGACTGTTATATGTGAGTGTTGGTGTGCGCAACATATGAGACTGTTATATGTGAGTGTTGGTGTGCGCAACATATGAGACTGTTATATGTGAGTGTTGGTGTGCGCAACATATGAGACTGTTATATGTGTGTGTTGGTTTGCCCAACATATGAGACTGTCAATACCTTTACATCTTTATTTTTATTTATTTTTTTATTTATCTCAAAACAAAAGTATGTGCTTAGGCATATGTATAAGAGGCCGGGGGGGGGGGGGGGGGGTAGCGATAGAGAGCAAGACTGCTAACCTGAAATTATCAAGATCGAATCCGGGTCCAAGTCACTATAACCATGATGTGTACCTAATTGACACCCTGCTAGAAATACTGTTTGGGAGAAAATAATTTCAGCCATTCGAATGATATAGTTGAATCATCCTACCTGCCAAGCCGTATGCCAGCGTCCCTGGCCACTTGACATGCCTGACTCGACAAGATGGCCCAAACACATTGGGCCACTGCATGGGTAGCCTACAGCACCGCAGCTCTCAACAAATGGGCCACGATGTGTTGGTTCCTGACAAAGGTTTATGGAGGTTGTTGTAGTTTTGATTGAACTTTACACGGAGGCTCCTTCGTGTATTTCTTCATCAGTTCATTGTCCCATGTATAGATACGATGCAACATTTTACTGTTGGCGAAACTATTATAGCTATTAGTTGAGTTTTAAGAGATGAATTATTCTGGTTTGCAAGAGTAGGGGAGATAAACACTAATTTCTCGAGTTATGTGATGTATACAGTGTTGTTTCCCTTTAACTGTAAGTCTGAAGAAGGTTTTTTTTTTTTTTTTTTATGAGCAACGAAAATGTTATTTCAGCTAACACCACGAAGCGGTTGCACCTGGAAAAAATTACTTTCCTTAGCCAAAGGCTAATTGTAATAATATTTTTTTTTCCAAATGAAAACACTTGTGTAGCTATATAGAACAGTACGTCCCATTTTAAGCCATAGCAACATAAAGTTAGCTAAAGGTTAATTGTAATAATATTTTTTTTCCAATCAAAACACTTGTGTAGCTATATAGAACAGTACGTCCCATTTTAAGCCATAGCAACATAAAGTTAGGGGAAGTGACTGTAGTCCTCACTGTTATTTCCCCCTGACCATGGATTCTATCTGACAAGTTAAAGAGTTAGTTTAACAGACGACAAGATACCAAGAAAACAAAAAGCGATGTTATTGTAATAGCTACTAAACACTTGTTACTCGGGATAGTGTGTTCAAATCACGAAAACCTACAAATGCAAAGCGTTAAGAAAACAAAATACTACAAATACAAAACGCTACAAATACAAAACTCTACAAAAAATGCTTAAAAACTGAAATAAATTTAAAAACGCTACTAATAAAAAACGCTTCCGAAACAAAACGCTACAAAAACAAAATGCTACAAAAAAAAAAAAAAAAAAAAAAAAAAAAAAAAAAAAAAAAAAAAAAAAAAAAAAAACTACAAAAGAAAACTTTTAAAAAAGCTACAAAAATATAAAACGTTACAATAACAAAACAATAGAAAAATGTGAAAGCTACAAAAACCAAGCGCTACCATTTAAAAATATATATAATTGTTAGCTGTGCCACTGTTGTATGTATATTAAAAAAAATCATGCTTCTTATGAAGCTGATTATGGATCTTGTAGATACTCGTCACAGTTAAGTACACCCACAAATTTGTTTTTGTAGCTAAATAGCAATCAAATAGCAAAAATAGTTTTTGTTGCAGTAATTATTATTTCAAACAAATCACCTATCAGATAACAACAATGTACACCAACCACCACATAGTATCATATAACATAACTCTACCCCAGCCATCTGATAAGGGCTCCACAAGTCTGACTAGATAGAGGCTATGAGAGGACGACCCCAACATTATGGCTTTGGAAAAATTTAAGGCTAAAAAGAGGACTCACGACACAGTAGCTCACAAGTAAAAGTTACATTAAGCAACTCATTAATAAACCTACACACGACAATAAATACCAAACAATAAAATATTTTCTATTGTGTCCCTTCGCGAGAGATCCAGAAATACAGAACAATACTAAATAGAAATAATGTATATGATTGATCAACAGACACATACATTTCATTTTGACAAAAAATTTAATTTAATATAAGTGAAAATAAGATTAAAGTGAAAAGGCTATTTGAATAAAATATACCACCATAAATTGTTTTATTGTTATGTGATATATGAGAAAAGAGTATGCCTGCAGAATGTGGTTTTTTACTTTTTTTTCAATTTTTGTTTTATTTTGCAAAATTATTGAGTTAATTCCATTGCGTGTTTATAACATTATGTATACAAAAGAAGTAAAGCATTTTGTTAGTAAAAAAGAAGTTCTAACACTACATGTAATACTTTTTGTTTGGCAGCAGTAGTAAATTTATTTTAAAATTTATTGCGCTAGTTTTTACATCACATATCGTACTTAAAAACAAGTCGTTTATTATCGTAGTAATTTTTCTACGAAAACACGACAGTACCGTACTGTCGTTAAGGGAAAGTTTCAGGTGTACACGAATACAATCATGGTTTCTAGAGACACAAGCCATCGGTACCGTTACACGTCAATTATAGGCTTATATATTTTTTATGTTATACTTGTTTGAGAAAATATTTTTTAAATAGTTATATGTACACATCCATTGTGCTAAATGCTAACTGAAGGACGCACGACACGTAGGATCCCAACTAAATACATACTGTACATAACATACACTAACCGAAATTTGCTTTTGTCCCTTTTTTAAAAGTTTAATATATTTCCTTCCCTGCAGTTCACTCTATTCGAGCCAGGAGCTTGCTGTGTGGATAGGTTGTATGTTAATACATTAAAATACATGAAATACATAGTATTGCATACAGTTTACATTCAAAAGGAACATAATTTTCATTTCTTGACTTTTCTCTTGTAGTTTTTTTTAACAATTCTTATAAAATTCTTGGGCCGATTCTTGCGATTAAGCAATCTTCTGTGGAAAGTGGTTGATTTTTGTTGGTAGTTGTAATTGAGTCGTTCTGAAGTCATAAAGTGATGTCACGAGTTTGAAATGTCGATTTGATCGTTGAGTCTAGGTCTTCGAGATTATCGTATGTTGAAAGTATATTGTTTGGAGTGTTCGAGAGTTTATTCGTTGCTTGTTGGTATATGGCAGGGGTCTCCAAACTACGGCCCGCGGGCCAAATGCGGCCCGCGAGGTCCTCTCATCCGGCCCGCGGAGATCTTTTTGTCCACAGAAAAAACGTTTGTTGGTGATGGCTGAGGAACTTTGCCTAGAAAAATCAAAGACATACCTGGAAGAAACTGGCCCCCGAACTGAAATTTGATAGTTCATGCGGCCCTCGGACTGAAAAGTTTGGAGACCCCTGGTATATGGCGTAATCGTGTGTTGGAAATCGCAATTTGAGTGTAAAATAGTAGCGTTGGTAGGATTGTTTATTTGGGTAATGCTTTTAGTTAGTTGGGAGATGATTGTTTATTTGGGTAATGCTTTTAGTTAGTTGGGAGATGAAAAGTCGGGCGTTGTGAACCAAGACCGCTGTGGGGTTGCGTCCTCACATCCCTCGAACGTTCTAAGCTCTCGAGAAGAGCCACCAAGTACTATTACTTTGGTGGTTTCAATGTACGTGTGACTAATCATCTATTTCGATTTTTCAGCTAGCCTACCTAGGAGTAATCTTAGGTAGGATGTCCGTCACGACACCATTGAACTTCGATAAACTCGACGAACTATACTGAAAGATCAACTCGACTATTCAACTTTTATATAAATTGTATCAAGATTACACTAAATAATAAATAACGCTAGTCTCATTTCAAAATGTATTATATTAAAAATAAATTCACACGTTTAACCGAATGTCAAATTAAACATTGTAATTATTTCTTTCTCTCTAATAACAAAGAGAAAAAAACTTTCTCTATTGTGTTCGCCGAAAACTTTCAAAACTTTGAAAATAAGAACACGTTAAGCGCGTGTATCTGCCAAGTATAGAGAGTTGCATGTCATGTTACATCATGAAAAAAAATATGGAGGCAGATTTAGCTTTCAGCTCGTCCGCCTTATTTAACTCTATTTTAACTCGATTTAACCATTATTTAAATCGCAAAAATATTTTTCCTTCAACATATTTTTTTAATTTTCTGTCTTGGTGTATCCCCCCCCCAACCTAAATGGTGTAACCCGATGCGATCCGTATCACCCTCTATGTCAACCATTGAGCTGGGTGAGGAGGGTGTGTGTATCACCCTCTATGTCAACCCTTGAGCTGGGTTAGGAGGGTCTGTATCACCCTCTATGTCAACCATTTAGGAGGGTGTGTGTATCACCCTCTATGTCAACCATTGAGGAGGGTGTGTGTATCACCCTCTATGTCAACCATTGAGGAGGGTGTGTGTATCACCCTCTATGTCAACCATTGAGGAGGGTGTGTGTATCACCCTCTATGTCAACCATTGAGGAGGGTGTGTGTATCACCCTCTATGTCAACCATTGAGCTGGGTGAGGAGGGTGTGTGTATCATCCTCTATGTCAACCATTGAGGAGGGTGTGTGTATCACCCTCTATGTCAACCATTGTGCTGGGTGAGGAGGGTGTGTGTATCACCCTCTATGTCAACCATTGAGGAGGGTGTGTGTATCACCCTCTATGTCAATCATTGAGCTAGTTGAGGAGGGTGTGTGTATCACCCTCTATGTCAACCATTGAGGAGGGTGTGTGTATTACCCTCTATGTCAACAATTGAGCTGGGTAAGGAGGGTGTGTGTATCACCCTCTATGTCAATCATTGAGCTGGGTGAGGAGGGTGTGTGTATCACCCTCTATGTCAACCATTGAGCTGGGTAAGGAGGGTGTGTGTATCATCCTCTATGTCAACCATTGAGTTGGGTAAGGAGGGTGTGTGTATCACCCTCTATGTCAACCATTGAGCTGGGTGAGGAGGGTGTGTGTATCACCCTCTATGTCAACCATTGTGCTGGGTGAGGAGGGTGTGTGTATCACCCTCTATGTCAACCATTGAGTTGGGTAAGGAGGGTGTGTGTATCACCCTCTATGTCAACCCTTGAGCTGGGTTAGGAGGGTGTGTATTACCCTCTATGTCAACCCTTGAGGAGGGTGTGTGTATTACCCTCTATGTCAACCATTGAGCTGGGTGAGGAGGGTGTGTGTATCACCCTCTATGTCAACTCTTGACGTCCAGATGCGGCTCTCCAGCTCCTTGCACAAATATTAATAGTTATATAATTTCATTTTTACTGGACGAGTGGGTACGGCTTTACCCAGCGTTCAGTGGGATGGAAGATAAGCCTGGTGAAAACCAAAGGATAGAAGCGAACGATGCAAGTTATGCAAACTGATATCCCAGCCAGTAAGTCGGCGTTTGCCGTGTTGAGGCCTGACCGGCTAATGGGAGACCCCTCCTGAGCCGGTGATATCCGTCAAGAAAAAATAAAATAAAAATTAACAGCTTCTAATGTAAATTGAGATAGTCCTAGAATAATATTATTTGATTACTAATTTTACTATTCTGGTGAAACATGTCTGTTTTTATATGAATAAATATTATTTCATATTTAAAGATATTTATTTTAAATAACAAATCAACTTTATTTACCTAATCCTAATCAAATTCCGAATATTGAACTAAAAATGCAGTGGCTCTTTAAAAACTGGGAAAGTTTGTAAATTGTAACTTTTAGCTCTTGTATATCAAAAGGTTGCCGACCCCTGCTACTATCCCATTCCTGGGTTCCTAAATATTAAGAAACATGAAACAATTAAAATAAGCGGAATTAACACATACGTTGTTGTTACGTCCAGGTTAGATTCGAATTCAAGAACGACTCGGGTTAACGTTCAATACGTTTATTAGGTCTCACATATCACATTACAGAATAGCCCTCGACCTAACCACTACCAACTAACCCCTGACAACCATTCACTCCAGCTTTTATACCGCATTCGACCTTGGGATAACAATACACAAACACACCGGGGTTAACAATATTCTAGGGTAAACTCAACTCACACACTCACTCTCCCCTAATTCTAGATCATTCTATCCTATTCTAGTTTAACCTACAACTGACCCGTAACAGTTGTAAAAAAAATCTGCAACAAAGTCCAAGTGTCTGTATTGTAAGTTAAATATAGATTTTACAGTTATGTTTACGAAAAAATAATATATTTATGCATTTTCTAAAAACACAAATCCAGTTTAATAATTAAATTAAAAACATTAATTTTACGGTTCATTTTTTGTGTGGATTTTTTTTCCTTTTAATGTTATTTTATCAACTTGTATAACTTCTGTCACTTATTATCTATTTGTTCTATTCGTGTAGGGGAGGTAATGGTTATTGCATCTGGTACTAGAATGGGTTGTGGCCAGAATAGATTAAAGAGTTAGAAAAACAGAAAACTGAAAGATGGATTTGAAACAAATTGAAAAATCATAATCCTTTTAGTAGGTAGTCATTTTTAGACCTAACAATTTTGAAAATAAAAACGACAAGCAATCTTTTTTACAACTTACTCTGGAACAACGATATAGTTTCAGAGTATCGGGTTTAGTGATAAGGTATCGAATAATGATTGGCTGCAGTCTTGTAGCGATAGGTTCAGTTTTTGTTGGTTGGGAGTAGGACTTGAAGAGGTTAGCTGGTATCGTAGTATTGAAAAGGTGGATAGTTTTGGGTAATCGTGGGTTGTGTAATCATAGAGTATCGAGTTGATCTTATATCTTAGATTAAAATAGTTTTTATCATAACCGAGAGATGCGTAATTGTGAGCTGAGAGTTTAGGTCGATCAAATAGGTAGTTGAATAGAGTTTTTGAGTAATCGTGAATTCAGTAATCGTGTTTTGTGAATATCGAGTATTCAAGTTGATCATTGAGAAAAAAATGTTGAGATTATTGTTTGCAGTTCGAGAAAAGAAGGAAGGGTACATATATGTAACATATAGTTGCCAATAAGGTAGTGGACTAAACATAACATATTACCTCACATAATTTGATCTTTAAACTCATAGCTTACTTACTAAGCGCTTAAGCATTCAGTCTAAACAACCTTTGCCTCGAAGAAACCCTGGCCCCCGAACCGATATTTGATAATGCGGCCCTCGGGCTGAAAAGTTTGGAGACCCCTGCACTAGAGTAACTTATTTTAATTGAATAACATCACTAAAAGAATAAAGCAATATGCTAAACACACATCATTCATTTTACTTCTCCCCGATAATTGACTGAAAATAAAAGAGGGGGGTGGGGTTATCGTCCTTAACGACCTACTGATAGTGTTTTAAAGCAAATATTTTCAGTGACAGCATTTGTACTGTCGAATCCACAAATTATAAATTACTGAAAAGTAGAAAATAAAACAACTAAATAAAGGCGTATGAAAGCGGCGTATGATACGCCGCGGGTCGGCTCGTATATATATAATTATCTTCATTGAGACAGTAGAAAGCACCACGCAGCTGTCAGGTGAGCTGTAGTTCACCCCGGATATTTACAATAGTACAGCCGGTTCGGTTCAACTACGTGACGGCTATTGGGGCAGATAATTTAGTTTTTAAACGATTTGAAACTAAGGGGAGATAATAAGTTCTGCTTGATATTTTCATTCGTCTATAAACGACTGCTTTCACTGGGCGGGGTGGGGCGGTATTGGGTGGGGGTGGGGTAGTGTAGCATTCACAAATAATGAATTGTTGATAAGTATAAAACAACTAGATAGCGGCGTATGCTACGTCGCGGGTTAGCTCGGTAAAGCTACATATTGTTTGATTGCTATAAAGATTACTCTATGTATATTTAAACTAATAAGTCACGTAAAAAGAAATATAATATTATAACTTTTGCATCAGTCCAGATATTAAAATAGATAAAACACACACGAACATTTAAACATGTAAATTGAACCAAGGTTGTAATGTTCACAACACCTCGCTAGATCCGCCTCTGTGATGCCCTCATAAATGTGACCTGTGCTTGTGACAGATACAATGGACCCAAGCGAGAAAAGTTTCATACGTATTCGAAAGGCCCGTTAAATAATTATAAAATCATGCGCGGTGTAATTAATATTAATATGGCTATAAAATATTGATTGCTTGGATTTTTTTTTTACTATAAAAAGACTGGATGTATTTGACTTTTTAGTACTTTCGGTAATTAAACACAATTTAAAAAAAAAAAGACACATGCAATTCGTTTTTCACGTGGTAATGGCGACATAAACAATGACACCCTGCTATTCGATAGGCTTACATATTATTATACAAAATACATTATGTTGTTTAAAAATTGTATCTGCAAGTTATGTAAACAAATAAATGTCGATCACTGAGTCTCTGGCAGATAAGGCTCGTTAGCTGGGGACAGCCACTCTTCTAGGAGAGACAACTCCAAAATCAAACAAATGCTGACTTGTAGTTTGTTCTTGGTTGCACAAAGGCTATGGAAGCAAATCCAGAAAAAAAAATGGAAAATAGGGTGAAATGGGAGTTAAAGGTCACAATGGCGCATAATCTGATGACACGTATTCTTGTGTTGGAAGTGATCCCTTCCAACACTAACATGAACGAAGAAGAAGATCACGGAGTTCCTTTACAGCCAATCAATGTTTGTGTCACGAAAATGAAACAAACGGTTATAACATGGGCTTGATGAAAATAAATAGAAATCTAACCTTAAACTCAAACAAATCTTCTCAAGTTATCTGGATTTGCAACTTTTATAACATTGATTCTATAAATATTAAACTTCTAAATTATTTTTTTGGTATAAATTTTTATTTTGTGTTATTTTTTGTTTACTGTCTTTATGAAGTCAAAAAAAAAACATTATTCATGTCAACAATATAATAAAACGATTCTCGTCAACTTTGTGGACTCCATTTTGTGCTAGAAGTCAGTCTAAGGTAGAATAGTGTGAGTACTGTAGGATAGTTTTTGAAGTTAAATGCCACTATTGCAGATCACTGTATTCTCGTTGATAGATACATGTGATAGTTGATGTTAAAAATAATACTTTATCATCTATCATGATATGAATGAACTATGTGAGATAGTAGAAAGTCTGGGCAGTTGAAGTAAAGGGTGAGCGACCACTCACTATGTTGTTTACGTGATTTCGCTCTTTAATTTAAACAAAATTAGTTTTATTTTAATACATTAAAATCAACAACAACAGAAAGCAACATTATTTACTCTCAAGTGCAATATTAATCAAAATCAGACACGCTGATTTTATTGAAGTTTTAATTTATAAATAATGTTTACTCATGTTATTAGAGCGAGTAGTTGACAAAGCCAAAAGTAAAATGTTGCATCAAATCTATAAAGGGGACAATGATTTGATAAAGAAATACATTTAGAAGCCACCTGGTAAAGTTCAACCCAAACTACAACAACCCGCTACAACCCGTTCTCAGAGGTCACATCATCGTGGCCCATAGGTTGAGATCTATACTGTCCTTGGCCACCCGTGTTGTGGCCTAATGTGTTTGGGCCATCATGTCGAGTCAGACATGTCAAGTGGCCAGTGAACAAAACTAATATCTTTAAAATGTTGAAAGTCAATACAAGCGATATGCTAATCTTTAGTCATTGATTAACGCAGATGGTTCTAGCAATGTTTTCTCTAATGTCAGCTCTATCCTTCTAGAAGTCATCCTCCCCCACAATTCGTGAGTTTTCAATTTTAGTTGAATGCATTTAGGAACTTCAATTAAAATGTGCGTGTGTGTATGGTTTTTTTTGCTTTGATGCGATCCACCCACCCCCTCCTCCAAGCGTGTAACACTACAATGTCTGGTAATATTTAATTTGACAACAGGATGCTTGTTTGTGAACTTTATTTAATTAAAAATTTTGCAAGAAAATTTGGGAAAAGTAAATTAATCGTTTTAAAAAAAAAAGATATATTCAAAAAAGTTCATAGCAAATTAAAACGCAGTACAAATTTCATTGGAAAAGTATTGATATAATACGATGTTATTTTTGTATGTTTAAAAATTTTAATTTACATAATTGTATATAAATCACAATTTCGTGCAGTAAAATAGATTTTTTTAACCTTTATCTTATATATCGTTTTCACTCAGAATAAACATTTACTTTATTAAAAAAAGCTCTTTATGTAATAAAAAACAATGCATAACTACACGTAAATCCCTTTGTTTAATATTTATTCTGTATCCCTTACAGAAGGGACACAATTGTTAATTTCAAGGGAAATAACTTAACAAAATAGCTCAAACAAATACGAATTGAACAACTCATAACAAAATGCAGCATATTTATTTTGTTTTACTTATAAGATGTATGCAATTATTAAGAAGGCAAAAAAATGTGTTCTAGTTTTGGTAAAAAATAAAATACAACTTGTACCATATTTTTCACATATAATTCATAAACATTAGCTTTATTTTATAATATTTATTTAAGTAGTGTTAAAATGTGTTTAAACACTTTTCCAATTCTGTTTCGTTTCTTTATTTCTGGATCCCTAACGTGAGGGACAAATAAAAAAATAAATAAATAAATAAATAAAAAATAAACGGCATCTTTAGCTTTGGTTTGGAAAACATACCGCTAAATATTATATTTGTTTTATTAAGCATGATCAAAAATATTTTAATAATTGAGTACACTTTTGTATATTGGGTATTATATCGACTTCAGCATTTTTCTGACGTTATCTTAAAGAAACGGCCTGTCTCGTGTCTTTCTTCTTTATGAATTTTACAACAGCCTATTTGCGGTAATGAACAAGAAACTAAGTTTGACAGTAACCTTTAATGAGTCAAAAGAGTCCGGCTTTGCATTAGTGCCCAATGTGTGTGTGTGTGTGAGTGTGTGTGTGTGTGTGTGTGTGTGTGTGTGTGTGTGTTTAAACATGATGACTTCCGTACGTTTTAATTAAGAGGCCACCGTGACATACATGTCTGTTAGATCAAATTCTCATTAGAACGAGACATCAAAAAAAAAAATTGCAGCGAAACGAATTAACAGCTGTGAATACAAAGCTTAAAAATGCAAAAACACAATACAAAATTTTATTTTTATTTATTTGTTTTAAATTTCTAGCATTTAAGGTACTTCGGTATAGACAACAAATATGTTGTTGGACAATCAGTAATGGAAGGAAAGTACAGTTTTGTGTTATCAAACTCCAGTTGTTTGATTGGCCTGTAGTGCATGCCTATTTCCTTCCCCTTCATAAAACAAACTACAAGATAAAAAAATTAAAATAGATGAATGAACCGCATACAGCATGCGATATGTGGGTTTTTTTCGAACATTTTTAATACTTTTGTTGAGTATTAATTATTTTAATCATTTCATTTACTAGAAAGTAGACAAATGAAACTTTTATTCACATTGTTCTCCACAGATTGAAGCTATGACGCAACATCACTTTTTCTATTCATTTTAAATTTTATTTTTTGACTTCTTAAAAAGGGTACAACAACTGTTGATAAATTAGCAAATATTATCTGGGAAGGTTTATTGTCGGCTGATGGTAATAAATTCGGTGTGCGATAAAGCTCAATGATGTTAATCCTAAAAAAAATATCCGAGATGAGGCTCCATAGCTTGAGACAGCCACTCATTTGAGAGAGAAAACTCCAAAACTCAAACAACTGATGGTAGCACGTCAACAGAATGTAATGGCCATGGTGTCAGTATAGAACAGTGTTTTATTCAGGCAACACTCCGGGTAATGATGGCATCTATGTTTACAAAATTAATACCTATATAGTAATCGAGCATTGAAGGAAATTGAAACAAGTTTATGATATAGATGTGGGTATTTTATTTATTTTTATTATTTAATCGTTGTTTTATTATTTCTATTGTTAACTATGTAAACATGAAAAACACATTTTAAAACACAAAGGTCATTATCTATAGCTGCTAGTACACTTTTAATATATTTTTTTTCTCAGACTGATCTTTATTCTTCTTAACAATAAATCATCATATATTTCCGGTAAGAAGAAATTACTATAAAAATAATGTTTATTATAACAAAGAACACAAACAAATATGATAAGAAGCAGAAAATTGATGTAACAAAAGTGATGCAGTTTTTTTTCAATTATTGCGTTCTTGTGGGTACATTTTGATAGCGGTGTGTGGCGATGAATCGAGCGCTTTAAGTACCATCATACAACTTTCTAACGCTAACACAGTGGACACAGAGGACACTTGAACAAAAACATATTAGTGGAAATAATATTTTCTGTAGGCCAACCAGAACAAGCCCTCGCCGTTTTGAAGGTTAACACATGGGACAACTGGACATAGGATTGTTGCTCTGTCGTCCACACAACTTGGTGGTTAACATAGAGGGTGATACACACACCCTCCTCACTTAACTCAATGGTTGACATAGAGGGTGATACACACACCCTCCTCAATGGTTGACATAGAGGGTGATACACACACCCTCCTCACCCAGCTCAATGGTTGAAATAGAGGGTGATACACACACCCTCCTCACTCAGCTCAATGTTTGACATAGAGGGTGATACACACACCCTCCTTACCCAGCTCAGTGGTTGACATAGAAGGTGATACACACACCCTCCTCACCAAGCTCAATGGTTGACATAGAGGGTGATACACACACCCTCCTCACCCAGCTCAATGGTTAACATAGAGGGTGATACACACACCCTCCTTACCCAGCTCAGTGGTTGACATAGAAGGTGATACACACACCCTCCTCACCAAGCTCAATGGTTGACATAGAGGGTGATACACACACCCTCCTCACCCAGCTCAATAGTTGACATAGAGGGTGATACACACACCCTCCTCACCCAGCTCAATGGTTGACATAGAGGGTGATACACACACCCTCCTCACCCAGCTCAATGGTTGACATAGAGGGTGATACACACACCCTCCTCAATGGTTGACATAGAGGGTGATACACACACACCCTCCTCAATGGTTGACATAGAGGGTGATACACACACCCTCATCACCCAGCTCAATGGTTGACATAGAGGGTGATACACACACCCTCCACACCCAGCTCAATGGTTGACATAGAGGGTGATACACACACCCTCCTCACCCAGCTTAATGTTTGACATAGAGGGTGATACACACACCCTCCTCAATGGTTGACATAGAGGATGATACACACAACCTCCTCACCCAGCTCAATGGTTGACATAGAGGGTGATACACACACCCTCCTCACCCAGCTTAATGTTTGACATAGAGGGTGATACACACACCCTCCTCACCCAGCTTAATGTTTGACATAGAGGGTGATACACACACCCTCCTCAATGGTTGACATAGAGGATGATACACACACCCTCCACACCCAGCTCAATGGTTGACATAGAGGGTGATACACACACCCTCCTCACCCAGCTTAATGTTTGACATAGAGGGTGATACACACACCCTCCTCAATGGTTGACATAGAGGATGATACACACACACTCCTCACCCAGCTCAATGGTTGACATAGAGGGTGATACACACACCCTCCTCACCCAGCTTAATGTTTGACATAGAGGGTGATACACACACCCTCCTCACCCAGCTCAATGGTTGACATAGAGGGTGATACACACACCCTCCTTACCCAGCTCAGTGGTTGACATAGAGGGTGATACACACACCCTCCTCACTCAGCTCAGTGGTTGACATAGAGGGTGATACACACAACCTCCTCACCCAACTCAATGGTTGACATAGAGGGTGATACACACAACCTCCTCACCCAACTCAATGGTTGACATAGAGGGTGATACACACACCCTCCTCACCCAGCTCAATGGTTGACATAGAGGGTGATACACACACCCTTCTCAATGGTTGACATAGAGGGTGATACACACACCCTCCTCACCCAGCTTAATGTTTGACATAGAGGGTGATACACACACCCTCCTCACCCAGCTCAATGGTTGACATAGAGGGTGATACACACACCCTCCACACCCAGCTCAATGGTTGACATAGAGGGTGATACACACACCCTCCTCACCCAGCTCAATGTTTAACATAGAGGGTGATACACACACCCTCCTCACCCAGCTCAATGGTTGACATAGAGGGTGATACACACACCCTCCTCACTCAGCTCAATGGTTGACATAGAGGGTGATACACACACCCTCCTTACCCAGCTCAGTGGTTGACATAGAGGGTGATACACACACCCTCCTCACTCAGCTCAGTGGTTGACATAGAGGGTGATACACACAACCTCCTCACCCAACTCAATGGTTGACATAGAGGGTGATACACACACCCTCCTCACCCAGCTCAATGGTTGACATAGAGGGTGATACACACACCCTTCTCAATGGTTGACATAGAGGGTGATACACACACCCTCCTCACCCAACTCAATGGTTGACATAGAGGGTGATACACACACCCTCCTCAATGGTTGACATAGAGGATGATACACACAACCTCCTCACCCAGCTCAATGGTTGACATAGAGGGTGGTACACACACCCTCCTCACCAAGCTCAATGGTTGACATAGAGGGTGATACACACACCCTCCTCACCCAGCTCAATAGTTGACATAGAGGGTGATACACACACCCTCCTCACCCAGCTCAATGGTTGACATAGAGGGTGATACACACACCCTCCTCACCCAGCTCAATGGTTGACATAGAGGGTGATACACACACCCTCCTCAATGGTTGACATAGAGGGTGATACACACACCCTCCTCAATGGTTGACATAGAGGGTGATACACACACCCTCCTCACCCAGCTCAATGGTTGACATAGAGGGTGATACACACACCCTCCACACCCAGCTCAATGGTTGACATAGAGGGTGATACACACACCCTCCTCACCCAGCTTAATGTTTGACATAGAGGGTGATACACACACCCTCCTCAATGGTTGACATAGAGGATGATACACACAACCTCCTCACCCAGCTCAATGGTTGACATAGAGGGTGATACACACACCCTCCTCACCCAACTCAATGGTTGACATAGAGGGTGATACACACACCCTCCTCACCCAGCTCAATGGTTGACATAGAGGGTGATACACACACCCTCCTCACCCAGCTCAATGGTTGACATAGAGGGTGATACACACACTCTCCTCAATGGTTGACATAGAGGGTGATACACACACCCTCCTCACCCAGCTCAATGGTTGACATAGAGGGTGCTACACACACCCTCCTCACCCTCCTCAATGGTTGACATAGAGGGTGATACACACACCCTCCTCACCCTCCTCAATGGTTGACATAGAGGGTGATACACACACCCTCCTTACCCAGCTCAATGGAAGGTGGACAGTTTGCTCCCTATGTTATATAAGTGGTCATTTTGCCTGTAGAAATGAGTCATTCGTGATAGTGACAATACAATTAGAGATTAAGATAGCAACTACATGAAGTTTTAGAGCAGGTAGAGGATGGTTGTGATATTTATATAAGAACCATAAAAAAAAAACTATAATTAAAGGAATTTATATTTTTAATTTTCCCTTTCAAAGGGGAGCCAGAAATAATCGGTACGTGAAATGACAACTTTGTTAAGCATTGAGTAATTTTATGGTTATAGTGTAACTTTTAAAATAAAGTTAGTGTTTCTTAAAATATAATGTAACCAGTTTTTTTAAAAATAATTATGCAAAAGTTTAAAAAATAACATAAATCTATAAAACCATATTATACATCAAAATATTGTTTTTAAGAAAGATATTTGTATAGAGTATTATATTAATTCAGTATTTAGTAGTTATGGTAAATAATGGCCATAAGTTTTCTCCCTTACTGGTTTTTTCTTCATATTTACATGAGGCGGAGTAACACTTTTTCTAGAGATCAAAATTTTCAAACAAATGAAACGTTGTTTTAAATATTATCGATCTCAAATCAACAAAGTTTGTTTAGATTGAATGCATAGGCGTCTTGAAATTTTAAAAAAAAATATTTTCTTTTTTAAACTGAACAAATATTGTTTAGACTGAATGCTTAGAAGGTTTGTAAGTAAGCAATCAGTTTTTTAATAAGAAGGCAGTAAGGTGGACGAATTATTTTTGTTGATATTTATTAGCTCATATACGTGTTTCTACCAAGTTATGGGACCTGACTGTCTATGTGGGTAATGTAGTAGAGCTCATCTGTCTCTTTGATCTCAGCTGTTGAAGGAATAATTTAACCAGCTCTGTGATGATCCGTCTTTACGTTGACGTTGTCTAGCATAATTCAGGTACCCAGCAGACAGAGCTGAGTAGACTCCGACCTACCTAGTCATACACGGAATCCGAACTCGAGATTTTTCTGTTATCAGTTACAATCTAGAATTTAGTAAAGAAATTATAAATACATTATTTCCCCTGCAAATAAAAACAAGAAACAAAATCGACATGGGAGGTAATTTCGCTTTGTCACCGCCTCCGAGAAGTAACTCGCTTGTATCACCCCATTTTTCTCTAAAGCTTTGTTGGAAAGGAGACCACACTTAAAAAAAATGTTTGTAAGCAGTAGTTAATTAAAATGTATTTTAAAATGACACATCCGTTTTGTATTAGGGCTTAACCTTCAAATTTGAATGGCATACTTTAAAATTTAGGTCACAATTATTTTAAAAAATACATTTCGGATCACTAATAAATGGAGCAAGTATTTAAATGGAGCTACTACAAACGTTGTGTACCGGTACAGGTATTACCATCGTATAATGACTTTTCATAATGCTATTAAGAGAAAAACGTTAATGAAAGATCCTTATTGTCATATCCACACACTGTGACATCAACCCTGACAACAACACAAAGTTACTAATTTAACCTTAAAAAAAATATGTTTGATCACAGGTGGTTTGTCAACGGTTGTTTTATAACAAGCGGTGTGTGCGGCTTTGATCACAGGTGTTTCGTCTATATAGGGTCTTTGATCACAGGTGTTTTGTCTATATAGGGTCTGTCACAGACTGTATAATTAGGTATGTTTATATTATTGTGTTTTACATGAAGTTGCATGAATGAAGAATACCTGGCTAGCGGAAGGACTGTCTGAGCGACTCGTCATGTATTTTCCCATGCTTTTGGGTGAGATCGCTCATGTACGTAAGGGGAGAGAATGGACCGTATAAAAGGTAGAGCGAAAGGTGAACGGGAGTGCTTGCGTTTGGACTGTGACTGTGAATGTAGGATGTCACTACGTCACTTTGATTCGTGACTGTGATTGTACTTATACCAGTTGTTTATCTATGGATTTACTAATACTATGGATTCATCATTTCACTGTAGTGTATAAAGTGTAAATAAAGTTATAGTTTCACAACTACTGTTGCTCGTGTGAGTATATTGAAGAACCCACAATAACAACAATGAAGTTAATGTTGTTACAGGGTCTTTGATCACAGGTGTTTTATCCATATAGGGTCTTTGATCACAGGTGTTTTGTCTATATATGGTCTTTGATCACAGGTGGTTTGTCCAATGCTGGCGTTTGATAACAAGCGCTTTGTCCTTAAATGGTAAGGATTAATTTCAAAAGTTGTGTAATTATAATTTAAATTGCGGCAGGATGTAATAGTATGTTAATTCATCTGTCATTTAGTAAACCATACAAATATTACTTCTTTGACTATTCTGTTGGAATGTTTTTTTATCATTTTTATCCTTTATATATGCTTTGTATTTTCAAGTACATCTACATTATTTATTTGTTAAACTTGTTATATGTCGCATTATTTGTGTTCCGTTTATATTTAAAATAAATCTATGAGGTCTAGCACCAGCCTTTATGTGGAGACTAAAATATTGTTCTTGACTATTTTAGTACATGTTAATTTCTATTAATGAACTTTCAGGAAACATGTAAAAATTGGGTATTAATTGTATCATAAATTAAAATTAAAATTAAAATAGCAGTTTATTATTTCTATTTTAAAATCTTTAAATTATACCCCCCCCCCCTGTGACCAAAGCCCCGTTGTGGTCAAAGCCACGTTGCGGTCAAACCCACTATGGTCAAAGCACCTGTGGTCAAAGCACCGCTATGGTCAAACCCCCTATGGTCAAAGCTCCGCTATGGTCAAACCCCCTATGGTCAAAGCACCTAGGGCCGTTGTACAGACTAGTTGCACTGACTTCAACTTATAAAACCAAACTCTTTTTGTATTATTGTATTT
Source organism: Physella acuta (assembly GCF_028476545.2). Taxonomy (NCBI): domain Eukaryota; kingdom Metazoa; phylum Mollusca; class Gastropoda; family Physidae; genus Physella; species Physella acuta. The sequence goes on from NW_026731591.1 coordinate 401,984, forward strand.
ATTTGCCGATTTATTATTATATTTATGTCTGTATTTATGATAGAACCAAAACTTATTTGGATAAATTGTATTAGACTATTAAATATGTATTACTGTAAACTCTTATGACAAATAAAAGGCAATTTAAACACTTTTGCAATGGCTAATAGAACCTTCCTAACTCCTATTCTCCCTTTCCTCATTTCATGTTGGACGTGTAACCTTTCCCTTTTACAATATAATACACCCACGTATCAAACACCCCCATCCCCACACTGATATAAATAATTGCTTACACAGCTACCATCATGGAGGGGAAAAAAAACCACCGTAAACGATAAAAGGGAAATGACTGCTTAAATAATCTACTGTTATAGCCCCTTATCAAACGAACATCTAAAATTTCGAATCACTTTCTATCAACAAAAAGATACAGGACCTGGAAAAAGATCGACCCCTGCTCCAACCTACTTTAACTAGATTTCTGGTCTGATGGTTACTAACATTGTACTTATAATATCAACCAAACATACTTCAACAAATTGTATTCAACTGACAAATAATTAATTATGCATTACTGAAATCCTTTTTACAAAGAGGAAAATAAACCCCGTCGGCAAGATGGAAACGAGAAACACACACAAACAACCACGAATCATAAATCAATTACAGAAACACACCCTCGGTTACACATGTAAACACATTGGTACAATGCGGACGCCGTGATACAGTAATCAATATTTTACCTCCCTTTAATATTTTGTTTGTTATTATAGGGGAGACTATCAGCTTACAATTTGCTACTTTTACAAAATAAACTTGTAAAAATAAGTAAATTAAAAATATACCATTTGTCGCTCTTTTTACATAACACGTTATTTATATCAATTTTGTTGTAATCGATATTATGGTATCTGATTTAATTTCATATAGTTATTAATTTTATTTTAATTTAGTTTTGAAAATAAAAACTTTAATATTATTTTTAATTGGTCATATATATTGTAATAGCATCTCAATTGAGGTAGCTTTACGTTCTATACATTTGTATATTAAAATTTTGGATCCCTTAACGCAGGGGTCGGCAACCTGCGGCTCGCGAGCCGCATGCGGCTCTTTTGATGTCAAGATGCGGCTCTCTAGCTCCTCGTACGAATACTAATAATCTTAATAAACAAATAAAATACTTGAAATAAAAACTGTTATTGGCTCTTTAACACCAGGGAAATTTTGAAAATTGTAACTTTTGGCTCTTCCGCTTCAAAAGGTTGCCGACCCCTGCCTTAACGCCTTAACGGGACAAATTTTAATTTAAAAAAAGAGAGGTGAGGGAGGACTGTAACAGATTCAGTTATACCAGGGGTCGGCAACCTGCGGCTCGCGAGTCTCATGCGGCTCCATTGATGTCAAGGTGCGGCTCTCGAGTTCCATGCACAATGATTAATAATTGTACTATTTCATTTTCAGAACTCGTAAAAATTGTATATTGTAAAGAAAAACAACTTTAAATAGGATTAAAACAAACTCATCAAAGAACAATAGGAATAGGTGAGGTAGAAAGTAAATGTACAGCTGACTGCCGCTTTGGCACCAGGCCCAACCCCACAGCCGTGCTGTAGCCAACCCCGTGTCGACTATTCCATTCTTGCCAGTGCTGAAGTGCAGACTTTTTCGAATTTCGTTAAATGGGGAATGTTATTTTATTCAGAATGCATCCCTCTACCGAAGTATTTTAGTTATTAGTATCTTACGGTGGAGCCAGTAGGGTGGATAAGCACTGTGAGAACCGAAGGACAGAAGCGACCGATTCAGTTATCAAACCTATATCTAAGCCAGTTAGTCAGAGTTGAGGGCTGCTTGGCTATGGGAGACACCTCCTGAGCCAGTGGTGTCCGTAAAGAAAGAAAAAACAAAGTTATTGGCTTCTTAAGTGGATTGGGATTGTCCTATAGTTATATTGTTGGATAACTAACTTAATCATAGCAGAGCTGACTAAAACACTTTTTTTTCGAAACATGTTTTTCTATGAATCAATATTAGTTTATATTTAACGGTATTTATTTAAAATAACAATTAAATTTATTTACTCAATTATAATCAAATACCAGAATATTGGAAAAGTAATGTTAGTGGCTCTTTAAAAACTGGGAAATTTTGTAAATTGTAACTTTTGGCTCTTTCGTCTCAAAAGGTTGCCGACCCCTGAGATATACATACAGATGTTTAAAAAGAAAGAATGTTTGATCTGTTGTGTCTCATTGTACCCGACATAACATACCAGCATTACTAAAGTTAATCTGTATCAGTCCTCACAAAACGATTATGAAAACTGTAATACTAAAGCGAACATGGCAAGGCAAACTGACGCTGTACATTACATGTCTGAGGCAAAAAAAAAAATTCAAAAGGGACAATCATTCACCATAACTTTCAAATATATTACAAATTCAAGTACGAAATGAAATGTTTATAGAAAATATATACTTTTAACAGTGTCCGCCCCCCCCCCCCCCCGAGTAAGGTCTCCCCCCCTTCCCCGGAGAAAAAAGTCTGGAAGAAACACTGCCAGAAACTGAATAAGTCTGTTGACACAATATAAATGTTGTGTGCACAACAATGTATTCCATGTTTTTATATAGCTCCACAATTATTATTTTTTTTCTTTCTGCCAGGGAAAGTCATTCATTAATTTATTTATTAACTATGATATTTGTATCCAGATTTATTTTTGTTAAGTAAAAAAAAACAATAACTATACCAAATCATTTAATCAGAGGCGTAGCGAAGGGGGTTGCGGACCGCTACGGGTGACACCATTTAGTGGGTGACACCAAAGCAAAAAATAGCACAATATATAGAGAAAAATGATAATTCCACTTAATTAAGTGATTAATTCGAGTGTTAAAATTTAAGAGGTGAAATCGAAAGTTTGAGGGGGGGGGGGGGGCTGTGCATATCGAAAGTTTGAGGGGGGGGGGGGGCTGCAAATTGAATGTTTGATGGGGGTAGCAAATTGAGAGTTTGAGGGGGGTGCAAATCGAAAATTGAAAGTTTGTCCCCGGGTGACACCCTTCAAGTGCCACACCGGGTGACACCCGACCTCGCTACGCCGCTGCATTTTATAAACGTAGTAAAATTTCTTAATAGATTCAGGGGCGGAACTATCTGAGCCGTTGGAACACCGGGGAAAATCCTATTGGGCCGCCATGAAATAATCCCGTTGGGTCGCCAGGATCAGTGCTGTGTAAAGCGCATAATATAACGCCGATTCTAGCCGGAAAAAAAGATATGCATGCGCAATGGAGAGAAACCACTGCCTTCTTTCACGGCGATGTTTTCGATGGTACTGCGCATGCGTGTGTTTACAAACAAACCGCAGAACCCTAACCCTGTCCCTAACCAGAACCCTCGCACAGCTATTAAGGCCACTGCGCATGCGCAGAACTATTGTGTTTCGTTTCTTCTGCCGAAAAATCTTTTTTTCCGAGTAGTCACTTCGTATTAATTAATTAATTGTATTCACTCCACTTTCATCAATATGTATCCTTTTTTTGGATCAGTCTACCATTAAAATGAATACATCATTTGATATTGAGCCCTTTATTGTGTTTTAATAATGTACAATATTTTATGTATGTTCTTTCGTTGATTAACTGGCGATTGCGAAAGAAAAGAAAGTTCGCCATTATTGAAAAAAATTATAACAATAGGCCTATTTAAATTTAATAGAACCCAATTTATTACCTATACGATATAATGCATGCAACGCATAGCATTTTTTTTTATTTGTATTAAACGCGCTATTTACAAGGTATTGTTAGATTGTACTTTAGCGAGAGTATGTGATTAATGAGCAACACTTAAATATCAGATTCGTAGGAGAAACAAAAAGGAAACAAAATACAGCCCCCAGTGAGGATTGAACTCACGACCCCTGGTTTACAAGACTAGTGCTCTAGCCACTGAGCTATGGAGGCTTGTATTCAGTTTGTTATCTATATTATTAAATTTCGTTTGTACACTAATACCGTATACAAAAATTGTTCATTTGATTTAGTTGAAAATTTGCCTAAATAAAATGCAGATTTAAACCTGAACTTTAATCGAATTTGTTGTTGAATATTTAAAGTAAAATTTAAGGATAATCCTCTATATTGCTTTTTTTAAAACTCAGATTTTGTTTTATGTAGATGTTATATGATAAAGTAAAACTAAAACCTTAACCCTCCCCACATACGTGTAGTATGAGCTATGTGTCTAGTACACTGAAACAGCTGGTTGTCATTGATTCATTCAATTTTATCGTTTTTAAACTTGTAACTAGAATAGTAAAAAAAAATGTCAGTACTAGTTTGGTTTATTTTTGGATTGCTTTATTTTAATTTTAAATAGTTTTTTTTCACCAAGCTATTTAAAGTTATTTAATATCCTTAAAAAAATCTGAAAATAGTTACGTTTTAATAATTTCGTTTATGATTTGTTTAATTATTTATATTTAGTGAGTTAAATAACAAATGATTTAAGCAAAAATAATACCAAATTTTACTAGTAGCCTACTAGTTACAACACAATGTAGGATTTTATTCTTGAATCTTTACCGAACAGCTCATTTACTTTTGTTCTTTATTTCATGAACGAGAAGGGCGTTGAGATAAGTGGATAATAGGTTAAAAGGGCAACACAAAACGCTGTAACAATTTTCAGATAAAAGGGAAATAACCAAAGAAAATATTCAGATTTTGTTTAAAATCTGTTATTTCCGCAGATTCGATAACAGCGCTACAGTTTATAGAGCTTTAATTGCTTTATACAGTTTGTGTGGAGTACATGTATCTAACATGATATCCATAATTTATTGATTTTGAGCAATTATTGTAAAATGCCAAACACTGGTGGCCAAAGGCAGTATAGATCTCAACCTTTGGGCCACGATGATGTGACCTCTGAGAACGGGTTGTTGCGGGTTGTTGTAGTTTGGGTTGAACTTTACCAGGTGGCTCCTAAACTTATTTCTTTATCAAATCATTGTCCCATATTTAGATTTGATGCAACATTTTACTGTTGGCTTTGTCAACTTCTGGCTCCAATAACATGAGTAAACATAGTAGAATTTCAATATGGATTATTCTTTATCACTGTTTGAATACGAAGAGTAAAAATGCATGCAATTTACTAAACATCCGAGGTTTAGTTTTTGTTAACGCCAACCTCATGTCAGTATCATTATTTAATTTATTTCTTTGTTTTGTTTTTAATTGGAGAAGTGTTTAAAATCCACTATCGCAGAAATATGTAAACACAACATTGAACTAAAACTCGAAAGCCAATCAATTTCACCTTTGGGTATGAATCGTGCACACTACAACGACATTGTGTGAGCAGTGTTTCAACTGATGCGGAATCATTACGCAAATTCAAGAATTCATGTTTGTAATTTATCGGGAATGCTGGCAACATCAATGGGAGCAGAGTATGAGTAGAGGCGTAGCGACCCTTCCCGGCGCCCGGGGACAAACTTTTCGATTTGCACCCTCCCCCCCCCCCCCCACTCTCAAACTTTCGATTTGCACTCACCTCAACCTTTCAATTTATTTTTCCAACCCATTTTGGCGCCCCTTAAGGTCGGCGCCCGGGGACATATGTCTCCCCCCCCCCCTCGCTACGCTACTGAGTATGGGTATCCTGGGCAGAACAGATTCTTCTTCTTTCAGCTCAGGTAAAATAACGCCGCAGTTCGTTTCAAGAGATTCAAGATGCCCAGAAATCGCTTCTTTCAAATTGTTATTTATCTCACAATCATATCCATCTACCACGCTGCAGATTTTCTGAAACACAACAATATTTTTAAGATTTATTTTTTTTCGCCAGTTTTGCAGCTTTGATAAAAATGCCCCGAAATTATCATAAAAGAGATTATTCGTTTAGGTTCCCAGAAGCTTCAGGTTAGGCTTATGTTGATGTTCAAATATATCTGCTAGGTATGATACTCTCTCCATCTACTCTTTGTTGTTAAAGTATATCAAATGGTGTTGTTTCCTTTGACTTCTAAGAACAACTTGATTTCATTGTTAAATTCAAAAACACTATTCGCAATATTTCGTTAGACAGCCAGCCAACTGTAGTGTAGAAAAGCAGAACCTCGTGATCGTTATTCATGTCTTTGCGCTGTTCTTTAAGGGCTTTTATTAGCAATGGAGTCGGAAGAGTCTTGCTGGCGAGAGAATGCCGGTGGATCATGCAGTGGATTCCTCTCGGTTAGGGAGCTAAATCTTTTTCTGTTTTCTAGAAGCCCAATTTAGACCTAAACATAGATGGCGCACCATCTGTACAAACACACAGCCGTTTTCGTATTTTAATCATCCAGTTAAAAAAAAACGATATCTTCATAAAATACCAACTCTTCTTTGCTATCATCTGAATGAATATATTTCACAAAGACAAGCAACTACGAAAACAAACTCAAATGATGTTTAAATTTTGAAGGTTTCATAGACTTATGACTGAGAACAACTTTGGGTCATACGTGCTTTGACCACAGGTGCTTGACCATAGGGGGGTTTGACCACAGCGGGGCTTTGATCACAGCGGAGCTTTGACCATATGGGGTTTGACTATAGGGGCTTTGTCCAAAACGGGGCTTTGTCCAAAGCGGGGCTTTGACCACAGATGGGCTTTGACCATAGGGGGTTTGACCACAGCGGGGCTTTGACCACAGCGGAGCTTTGATCACAGAGATTGCGGAGGGGGGGGGGGGGTAACCATAATATATAGATTTTAAAATAAAAATTATTGATTGTTATTTGATTAAAATTATGATATAATTAATATGATTTTATACATGTTTCCTTAGAGTACATTAATAGAAATAAACAAGTACTAAAAAAAGGCCTGAACGATATTTTAGTTTTGCAATCTTGTCCGTATGTCTGTGTGTGTATGTCTGTATGTGTGTGTGTAAACATGATAACTTGAGTACCGTTACAGCTAGGTTAATGAAATTTCATGTATAAGTATTATATCAAAATCGTAGATCCGTATCAACTTTTGAGCGATTTCCGATTTTCAAAAGCCTATAACTTGAGTACTATTTCAGATAGATAAATGAAATTTCACATGTAAGTAAAAGATCTAATTCTCTGCCTTCTGTTAAATGCTGAGTAATTTCTGTTAACCGGAAGTAGTAATTTTTGCTATTTCTAATTTCTCAAAAAACTAATGTAAATTTAAAAAGGACTAATAATATAACGCACTATTGTCCACATTTTATTTGGCGTTCACTTGGTGTGCAATTCTTTTTTCTACGAGATGCTATTCTATTTTAAAACGTTTAAGTATTTAAAATGGGTTAAAAATCGTGTCTATATCCCGAGTGGCCATCCCCTGTTGTTTCATATAAGAGTATTCGAGTAAGTTTAGGGGAGATATTATTTTATTTGTTGAAGCGTAAAAAACAATAATAAAAGTATCTACATGGGTGAATAATTAAAGCAATTGATACAATAAATATGTGATTAGATGGAGTTACCTAATACAATGTACATTCGATAATGCATTGGGAGATGAATTGTTTACATCAGTAAAGGGAGAGAAAGAATACTTTCTTGACTTTCGTGATATATCCACAATTGTTTCCCTTTGACCGCAAGACTGAAGAAGTCAATTTGAGAATGAAAGAAAAGTTTGTTAGTTAAAATCACAAAGGGTTGTGTTAGGAAACCGAAGTGGACTTTTTCAAAGGAAGGCGATGAATGGTACATATAGGTAACATAGTGTGGTCAATAGGGCAGTAGACTCTAGGGCATGTTACCTCACATAAGTTGATCTTTAAACTCGCAGCTTACTTACTAAGCGCTTGAGCATTCAGTCTAAACAACCTTTGTTCAGTTGAGATCGAGTATATTTAAGGCAATGCTTTATTTGTTTACACTGTGTTCATCTGTTTACACTTTGTTCATCTTTTGGAATTTTGTTCCTAAAGACAGCGGCTAATACAAGTTGGTTTGGCCTTGAGAAAAAGTGTTACTTCCCCTATGTAAATACGAATAGAAGTTTGAAAGGGGGACAATCCATGGCGTATGTTTACCACAAAAAATAAATATTTAATTAATAAACAAAACTCAATATAAATATTTTTTACTTACTGCTATAAAAACTAGACTTTTTGTTTCATTTTTGCTTATCTATTTAACATATTGCATGAGTTTAACAAATAATGATAACACAAAATAATACTATAAATACTACACATATTATAAAATGTATTATATATAAAATTAATCCTCTAAATTAATCTGCATTATCTAATTCAGCTTAGGACAGGGGTCGGCAACCTTTTGAAGCGGAAGAGCCAAAAGTTACAATTTTCAAAATTTCCCTGGTTTTAAAAAGCCACTAACATTTTTTTTATTTCAAATAAATTATTTTTTTATTAAGATTATTAGTATTTGTCAAGGAGCTGGAGAGCCGCATCTTGATATTAGAAGAGCCGCATGCGGCTCGCGAGCCGCAGGTTGCCGACCCCTGGCTTAGGACAACTTCTGGCACCCTTATAAGAGGGTAAAAATAAAATATTATAAATGTCTAATCATTGATCAGTGTCGGACTGCTCTTATTTATTGCAACCATCCTCTATATCTAGCTACCCCAGGGGTCGGCATCTTTCGGCTCCTTTGATGTCAAGATGCGGCTCTTTGGCTCCATGCACAAATATTAATAACGAGCCGAACCGCGGCATATCATACGCCGTTATTTAGTTGTTGTTTTTTCTACTTTTCAGTTATTCATAATTTGTGAATTCGACACTACCAACGCTGCCACTGAAAATATTTCTTTAAAACACTATAAGTATCTCGTTAAGGACGATAACCACCCCCCCTCCTTCCCCCCCCCCCTCCGTTAAAGTAAACTCCAATAGTTACCCCCCCCCCCCCCCTACGTTTAAAATCGTTTCAAACTAAATTATCTGCCCCTAATAGTCGTCACTAAACCCGGATCTGTTTGTAAACATAGCGTGAACCACAGCTCACTAAGACCATGTAGGTGTGGGGGTGGTAGGGAGCACGTTTACAGCTTGTTTTCTAACGTCTCCCAGAAGAGAATTATATATATATATACGAGCCGACCCGCGGTGTATCATAACCCGCTATTTAGTTCTTTTTTCTACTTTTTAGTAATTCATAATTGAATTCGACAGTACCAATGCTGCCACTGAAAATATTTGCATTTATATTGAATATTGAATTTAGAAAATATAATATTATTAGTAATATTTGCGTATGGGAACTCGAGAGCCAAATCTTGGCATCAAGGGAGCCGCATGTTGCCGACCACTGACATACACCAGGGCTCGCGAGCCGCATGCGGCTCTTTTGATGTCAAGATGCGGCTCTCCAGATCCGTGCACATATATTAATAGTTATATTATTTCGTTTTCAAAATTTGCAACAAATATTATGGTGTAAAGGAACTCAACTTTAAACAGGATAAAAACACTCATCAGAGAACAATAAGAGTAGGTGAGGTAGAAAGCATACGGACAGCTGACAGCCGCTTGGGCACCAGGCCCAGCCCCACACCCGTGCTGTAGCCAGCACCGTGGCGACTATTCCATGCTTGCTACTGCCCAAATACCCACTTTTTCGAATATCGTTACATGCGAATGTCATTTTATTCAGAATGCATGTCCATAGCGGTCAGTAATCATTAATTTGACGTGAGTGACGTAGCTTTTAAGTGATTAGTTACTATTGTTGAACCGGGTACTGGACGGTGGGGTACGAGTTTACCTTGCGTTAGGTGGGGTGGGAGAAAAACCTGGTGAGATCCAAAGGACAGAAAAGACCGATACACGGTTATCAAACCGATACTCAAGCCAGTTGGAGTTTGCCGTTTTGAGGCCCGTTTGGCTAATGGCAGACATCTCATGAGCCGGTGGTGTGAGTAAAGACAGAAAAAGGTAACTGCTTCTAAAGTGGGGATAGTCCAATGTTTTTTTTCTTACTAATTTCATTATTCTCGCGAAAGAAGTGTATGTCATATTTAAAGCTATTTATTTTAAATAGCAAATCAAATGTATTTACCTAATCCTAATCGAAAAATAAAATATTGGTATAAAAAAATGTTTGTGGCTCTTTAAAAACTGGGAAATTTTGAAAATTGTAACTTTTGGATCTTCCGTCTCAAAAGGTTGCCGACCCCTGACATACACTCATCAAAGGACTTTTGTCCCATTTTAAGGGATCCAGAATAAATAAAGGAGGTAGTTTAATTCATTTAACATATTATAAATTACAATTCTTAAAATAACGCCAATCTGTCTATATTTCTAAGTGACAGTATGGTATAAGTTGTGTTTTCTTTTTATCTCTAACTAGTACACAATTATTTGCTTATTGAATGATTGCATACATGGTATTAGTAAATGAGTAATAGAAATGGTGTATTTTATTAAGAGTTGTTCGATTTATTTTTATTTTGAGTTATTATGTAAAGTTATTTCCCTTGCATTAAAAATTGTGTCCCTTCTGTAAAGGATACATAATTATATATTTTTTTTAAAATGGTCGTTTAGTCGTATTAAATTACTACTTTTAAAATGAGCTCAATACAGTGTTTTGATTAGTATCCCCCCCCCCCCTCACCCCCATTTTTGAAGATAAACGATTTAAAAAAAACCGCATAATTTACGTTTCCCACATTTTTCTTGCAAATTTGAAACCATATAAAGTTCACAAACGAATATCTTATTGTCTTAAAGATTGTGGGTTTCAAATTTACTTTGAGCATACATGGTAGCGTTACACGTTTGAAGTTGGGGGGGTGGGGTGGATCGCACTAAAGCAAAAAAAAAAATACATAAAACATACACACATCCATTTTACTTGAAGTTCAAAATATATTCAACTAAAAGTAAAAACTTTCGAAATGGGGTGTGTGTGTGGGGGGGGGGGGGTGATGACTTGCTTTATTAACATGTGTAAACATTACTTACAAGATAAATGTTCTTTGATGGAGAAACAAAACATGTACTAGTTTAATAGTTTGTCTTTTTCCCCAAACCGAAACCAAAACCAAAATCACCACTTTAATTTCAAATTTAACCGTGTGTCCGCCATTTAGTTGTTTTATTTACTACTTTTCAGTAATTCATAATTTGTGAATTCGACACTACAAATGCGACGACTGAAAATATTTTGCTTTAAAACAATATCACTAGCTAGTGAAGGACGATTATCCCCACCCTCCTTTTCCCTTGTAGTGAGAATTCAACCCACAATCCCTGATTTTCAAGACAGCGCTATTAAGTTGTTAATTATTTGTATTAAAACTGCTAATCCGACGATTAATGCAGTAATCGATTGTAATTAATTGGCAGCCCAGCGTTGTGATGGTAGATTGTGGAGGAGTACGTGAGATTAACGGATGAAGCTATAAAAAACACGACAGGGATAAAACGACATACATAGGACCAAAGCAATTAAGTAAAAATAAATACACACACACACACACATATATATATATATATATATATATATATATATATATATATATATATATATATATATATATATATATATATATATATATATATATATATCTTAGCCAGCCACCATATTTTATATTTTTGCGTCTCCACGGGTGGGGGTCTACGACCTATTCCGGAAAGATAATTGCCCGAATGACGTTGCATTAAGACATTAATAAAGATCACGAGGATCTGCTTTTCTATAGTACAGTACGCTGGCTGTCAAACGAAATGTTGTGAATCGTGTTTTTGAAATGAAATCTGAAATCAAATTTTTCTTGGAAGTGCAAAGGAAACTAGACATATACTTAAAACAACATAGAGTGGTTGGAGAGAGTATCATACCTAGCAGATATATTCGAACATCAACCTAAGATTAACCTGTAGCTTCATGGAAAATTAACGAATACTATATATCAATTGATATATATATATATATATATATATATATATATATATATATATACATATATATATATATATATATATATATATATATATATATATATATAAGAAGAGAGGGTTTGGTCAGTACGTTCTACTGACATGGACACGGTTTCGAACTCGAGACTTTCGGGTCAGCATCGAAGCGCTCTACCGCCTTGGCCACGCCTTGTTGTTATAATGCAAAAAAATAAGTAAATGTAGATTTAAAATCTTATTTTAGGTTAACTGTTTCTTTAAAAATAGATTTTTTATAGGACTACCATTTTTAATAACACTTTTTTATATCAATTGATATATGTATATATATATATATATATATATATATATATATATATATATATATATATATATATATATATATATATATATAAGAAGAGAGGGTGTGGTCAGTACGTTCTACTGACATGGACACGGTTTCGAACTCGAGACTTTCGGGTTAACATCGAAGCGCTCTACCGCCTTGGCCACGCCTTGTTGTTATAATGCAAAAAAATAAGTAAATGTAGATTTAAATCTTATTTTAGGTTAACTGTTTCTTTAAAAACAGATTGTTTATAGGACTACCATTTTTAATAACACTTTTTTAAAAATCCATTGTTTGTTCACAAAGGGTTTTGTAAATGTTTTATAATACATAAAACCTCAAAAATCATTATATACCAGATGTATGAGATGTTAAAACGGTTAACTAGAAGTTTTTTTTGAGGTTTCTATATTGTTAATTTTATTTTATTGTAAACAAACATGTTTTTTTTTAATTAGTAATTTTGTGTTGTTTTAAGGTTGATGTCACAGTGTGCGGGTATGACAATAATGATCTTTTATTAACGTTTTTCTCTTTATAGCATTATGAAAAGTCATTATACGATGGTAATACTTGTACCGGTACACAACGTTTGTAGTAGCTCCATTTAAATACTTGCTCCATTTATTAGTGTTCTGAAATGTATTTTTTTTAATAATTGTGACCAAAGTTTTAAAGTATGCCATTCAAAATTGAAGGTTAAGCCCTAATACAAAACGGATGTGTTTTTTAAAAATACATTTTAATTAACTGCTGCTTACAAACACTTTTTTAAAAGTATGGTCTCCTTTCCAACAAAGCTTTAGAGAAAAATGGGTTGATTCAAGCGAGTAACTTGCCTATTGCCTAATGTTGTACTACCTAATCTTTACAGATGACTTGCCTATTGCCTAATGTTGTACCACCTAATCTATACAGATGACAATGTTTTAAACGTGGAGCCATTTTATTACGTTACCTGATACAATAATAATACAATTTGAAAAACCATGTAATTTATGAGGTTAATTACCATTTTAATATAAAGATTGTTACTGGTTGTAACGACGCCATTGCTGTCCGCTAATTGTTACACATTCATCATCATTTCTCACATCTTGTTCAGTGGTTCTAACTACGTTTTCATCTAGACCAGCAGTAGCATGTACCGTTTTAACTGAATAAATGCGCTCTATAAAACCCTCAACAAGAGGGGAAACAATCCAACCTATGTATCATCATACAACATTCTAACGCTAACACAGTGGACACAGACGACACCTGAACAAAATATATTAGTGGAAATAATATTTTCCGTAGGCCAACCTGAACAAGCCCTCGCCGTTTTAAAAATTAACTAAGGCGACAACTAGACATTGGTATGTTGCTCTGTCGTCCACACTAAATTAAATTGTTTATAGTTTTATTTTCCCTTTTTCAAGGGAGCCAAAATTATTATTGCGTAAGATTCCCCACAACTAGACTAGAGTGCAAAATTTATTATGAGTATTTTTTTAAAGATAATATAGTTTTTGTAATTAATAATGTAACATTTATTTTATCACATATGTAAAACGTTAAGTAAATAATAGAAGTTTCATAAAGAATGTAAAAAAAATAAAGATTTTTTACACTAATTGTAAATGTATATTGGCTGTTATATTAATTAGATATGCATATATTTCCCTGCAAGCCATTGTTATAAGTTGCTTCCAATATTAGATTTTTAAAATTAAAATATTCACTTAGGGGAAGTAATGCATTTTGTCCAAGCCAAGTTAACTTGTACTTACCGCTGCTTTAAAAAAAAAAAGAAAAAAAAAGAAAGATGAACATTTTCTAAACAGATTAAACCTTGTCTTTAATATTCATTATTTCAACTGAGCAAATGATATTTAGACAGAATGCTTAGACGCTTTGTAAGTAAGCAATCAGTTTTTTTTTTAAACCGATGGCAGTTAGGTGGACGAAATATTTGTGTGTAAGTATTAGCTCATATACAAGTCTCTATCAAGTTTTGGGGGATTTTCGGTAACTGGAGTTGTGTAAGTTACCGGTTAAACGTCCACTGATGTCATGTGATGGGGTCCACCTTGTGAGGCTAAAGATCTGTACTGTATCGTAATACAAAAACTCTAGACGATAGTCATAATATCTATAGAGTCGATGGGCCCGTTGTTTAAACCACTGTACATACGTCTGGCCTTTCGCTCAATAAGTTTTTAAAAAACGGTAAACAATAACGGCCTCGTTTTAAACAGCTGCATTCATTGGATATTTATAAAATATCACAATGTTGATGTACTTACAGGTAAAAAGACGTGCGGTTATCTAAAGTGTATGATACCTTTTAAACTGCTTAAGGGTCAATATTTCAGTAAAGAAGGTTTCAGTACTGTCGTGAAAGGGTATGGCTGAAGGGACAGAATGAGTTCAAGTCCGTGTTCTTTGAATTGACCCCTAGTCAACCGCCCTTCACTATGTAGTTTATCATATTGCAGGTTAACATGTGCATTCTGCCCGTGTCTTCGCGTGGTACTCGAGTACTTAGTTGATTTAAATATATTCCAGGTATAGAAGTAGCATAAGAACATCCCGCGATTGGAATACAGTATTATTTAATACGGTGTAGATACATATTTTATCTATCGTCGATGCCGGCTTCTATGAGTGAGAAAAACTAAGACAACTCTTTTTTTTAAAGATATTCATTGTAACAATTATCAGAGTTTCTTGTGAAAAAAATTTACCGCCCCCCCCCCCCCCACCCCCGAACGAAATGAAATTTATATAATTTATATAGAAAATATATACTTTTAACAGTGTCCGCCCCCCTCACCCCCCCCCCCCCCCGGAAAAAAAAGTCTGGAAGAAACACTGACAATTATAAGATCGTTATAAACTGTCACAATTATAGCGTCGTTATAAACTTAAATTATAACGTCGTTATAAACTTCCGTTCATGCGTTTTAAAACGACACAGACGAATAACGTTAGGTTTGGGAGTGTGGGTGTACTGCCCGCTTAAGGCTATGGAGACGTATTTTCTGTTCAGTTAGTCGAAATTTACTCGACTTCAAATATATCGTCTTTTTTTTTTAACTATACGAGTCTCAGTGTACCCAACTGACAGTGGTGTGTGTATGATTTTTTTAATAAGAGTTAACAGGGTATCTCTAAATATTCTGTGGTCGAGAAAACACATAAACTCTACTTTATCTTCACGATGTACTATCTTGTCTAAGAGGAGAACGTAATTTTTTTTTCTTTTTATTATTGGTGGTGACCTAAGAGTAGTGGATCGCCTCCTCTGGTATTAAAACAAACATTCTCACATTGCAGGGGAGATGACTTACTTAAAACTGCTACTTAAACTTCTGAAAAATAATTTATATGTAGATAACTTAAACTATATGTTAATTTTATTCAAAAATAAAAATTAATTTGTTTTTAAAATTTAATAAGGAGAATAATTACATACATTTTTTTAAAGGAAAAGAAATATTTTAAAACATGGGTTTTATACTCAGTGGCGTAGCCAGGATCGTCTCAAGGGGGGGGGGTTCCAATTTTTACCCGGGGACAAACTTTCGATTTGCACCCCCCCCCCTCAAACTTTCGATTTGCACCCCTCCCTCAAACTTTCGATTTGCACCCCCCCCCCCCCCCCCCTCAAACTTTCGATTTGCACCCCCCCCCTCAAACTTTCGATTTGCACCCCCCCCCCCCCCCCCCCCCTCAAACTTTCGATTTGCACACCCCCTCAAACTTTCGATTTGCACCCCCCCTCATACTTTTTATATATACCGAGGGGTCTATGGGGGGGGGGTTATGACCCCCCCTAACCCCCCCCTGCCTACGCCACTGTTTATACTGAATATTGACACACGAGTTTTATTTTTTTATAAATTATTTTATTTAAAAGTCTTTCATATACACACTTGTCATATCTGAGAAAGCTAAAAGCATAAAATTTTGGCTCCCATGCTAATGGGACAACTACTCAAATTAAATTAATTGTAGATTCAGGAAGACACGGCCTGTTCAATGTTATTCAAGATTTCGACTTTTCTAGTGTTAACCCAAATTCGTGTTGAATAAAATTATGCATGTCGTCCTCTGTCGTGCTGTCAGTCGGGATTTCCATTACGATTGAAGGAGTGAGAGAGTGTTTGCTCCCTTGGAGCCGCCTGAGTTACGCTGTGCGTAGCCGGTCTGTGTTCCACACTCACGTTGTTGCCTTGTGTGAGTGCTACTGTTACTGTGTCTACAATAGGGGCACTTACGCTGCCTTTCTCTGAGTCATTCTCGTTATCCGATAGGTCCTCCGGGAGCGGATAATGTTCCGGTTGGTTTAACCTTGACTCCTTGCCAATTAAATTTCCTGCTCCTACTTTTTTCCCATGGCAACCTCTCTCGTTATTTTTTTAGTGCTCTCCCATTTTCCGACTACATCTCCTCAGCTGTCGTCTTTTCATTCCTTGATCTTGTTCTCTCTTCAGTTCTACCCTCTTCTCTTTGTTCCTCGCTTTGTTCCTGTATATCGGGTGGCCAACTGTCCCAAACTAAAAACTCTCTGATTCTTCTCGTACTAATTGCAGTTCTTCTCCCCTCTCGGTCTTTTTCTGTCCAACGCAAGTCTGGTATATAATTCCCGTCTTTCAGCTGAATCTATTAAGAATTGAAACTACATTTATAAAATGCTTTGGTATAGTTTATTTTAATACTTAATTTTTTAAAAATCTGGATAAAAATATAATAGTGAATATATTAGTTAATTAATCACTTTCCCTGGCAGAAAGAGAAAAAAACATACTTGTGGAGCTAGCTAAAAAAATGGAATGCATTGTTGTGCACATACAATTTATTTTATGTCAACAGACTTATTCAGTTTCTGGATCAATTTTCTATTTTTAGACAAGGCTTTGTTTGTGTGGTGTCTCTTGTTTCTAAGAGTAGCCTGCATGCTTGTACAAGGGTAACTTTTCCCATTGGTAACACGAGGAGTGGTAAACTATAAAAACTTTTTTTGTAGAAGTAGATACACGAAGGGATTATGACGTAATGGTTTATTTTCGTTAGCAGCACCAGGCCAGAGTTGTAGCGGGGGGGGGGGTTGCATATGTTCCCGGGCGCCGACCTTAGGGGGCGCCAAAATGGGTTGGAAAAACAAATTAAAATCTCATTTTAGCAGAAGTGTGCAAATTGAAAGTTTGAGGGGGGGGGGGGGGGGGGGGTTGCAAAATAAAAGTTTGTCCCCGGGCGCCTCTGCACCAGACTAGCGGTTGTGGCGTCACTCGAAAAAGTTTAGCGATTGGTTATTGCTACACAGTTCAACATAAGTTAATTAAGGTTACCCTTACCTTTTTATTAATTGTAATATATTTGAAAGTTATAGTGAATGATTGTCCGTTTTGACATTTTATTTTGCCTCAGACTTGTATTTTACAGCGTCAGTTTACCTTACCATGTTCGCTTTAGTATTACAGTTTTCATCATCGTTTTGTGAGGACTGATACAGATTAACTATAGTAATGCTTCTTTCTTACATGAAGCCTACTTAAATTCATTTAAGATGGTTTGCTTATAAAAAGAACTGATACAAAACGTCGAATTACAATCTTATTTTTAAACCTGAAAATGCAAATGTGTAATTCAAAGGTGATTCAATGGATTTGTTTTTCATAGGCGTGGTGGGTTGAGGGGGTTTGAGCTTTTAAGTAGAGCTGAAATAAATGTTTTAATTATTATAAGCAGCTGGTATGTTATGTCGAGTACAATGAGACACAACAGATCAAACATTCTTCCTTTTTAAATATCTTTATGTATATCTCAGGGGTCGGCAACCTGCGGCTCGCGAGCCGCATGCGGCTCTTTTGATATCAAGATGCGGCTCTCCAGCTCCTTGAACAAATACTAACAATCTTAATAAAAATAATATTTGAAATAAAAAAAATGTTAGTGGCTCTTTAAGACCAGGGACATTTTTAAAATTGTAACTTTTGGCTCTTCCGCTTCAAAAGGTTGCCGACCCCTGGTATATCTGAATGTATTGCAGTCCTCCCACACCTCTCTTTTTTACTATTTTAATTTGTCCCGTTAAGGGATCCAAAATGTTTTTAATAAGTTTACTTAAATAACTAGCTTAACATGTTGCTATTGAAAAATATATAACCAATTAAAATAAAATAATAGTAAAGTTTTTATCATTAGAATTAAATTAAGATAAAATTAATAACTTTTTTTTAAAAATAAAATAATTAAACATACTGTTGATTAAAACACAATTGATTAAATAATTGTTAGTACAAAGAGAGCGACAATGTGTATATTTTGTAATTTCCTTTTTTTTTACAAGTATTTTTGTAAAAAAAGCAAATTGAAAGATGGTAGTCTCCCATTTAATAACAAACAAAATTTTAAAGAAAGGTAAAATATTGAACACTGCATCACGTCGCCCGCCTTGTACCAATGTGTTTACATGAGTAACCGAGGGTGTGATTGTTTTATGATTCGTGGTTGTTTGTGTGTGTTTCTCGTTTCCATCCTGCCGACGACGCCAAATGTGACAGACGTGTGACGTACCTTGGTTGTACCCCTTCTCGCAGCATTTAGATGCGACAGAGATGTCTTACCACCTGTCGTGTAGGTATTCGTCCACGACTTAAGAATTCTGCCGTTAAGCTGTGAACACCTCATTCGGCACTGACTCATCCACCTCATCTAAAGAATCACACTCTGACTGCAGGTTCGAGATTACAACACTTTATTTCTTGATGAATAATCAGTTCCAAAAATAACATGAAAATCAACAGACCTCCAATGTCACTAGTCTACACACTGTATCACTCCGTATCTCACGATCTACTGACACTGTTCTCTGTGAGTGCTGCACTTAAGGTACTCTATGAGCGAGCTGGTCACAATCCCCAATCAAACACGCCGTCTCTTAGTTGCACCTATGGCCACCACAGCATAGACCATCCACGTGTTTACCCACTAACATTCACACAAGGAAAAGAAACTAGTTTAACAATGTCTGATCTAATGTGTAGGGCCAAAAGTAAGGTATTAATAATGAAAGAGGAATAAACATCAAGACCATGAAAGGAATAAAAGAGTGAATACAAGTATATTTATAAAGATTGCAGTCTTTAAAGCTAGATATTACAACGGGGTTTATTTTCCTCTTGTAAAAACGATTTTAGTAATGCATACTTTGTCAGTTGAATACAATATGTTGAAATATGTTTTGTTGATATTATAAGTACAATGTTAGTAACCATCAGACCAGAAATCTAGTTAATGTAGGTTGGAGCAGGGGTCGATCTTTTTCCAGGTTTGTACCTTTTTGTTGACAGAAAGTGATTCGAAATTTTAGATGCTCGTTTGATAAGGGGCTATAACCGATTTTATGATGTGACGGTGAAATATTTAAGCAGTTATTTCCCTTTTATCGTTAGCAATTTTTTTTTCCTCCATATTGGTAGCCGTGTAAGCGATTATTTATATCAGTGTGGGGATGGGGGTGTTTGATACGTGGGTGTATTATATTGTAAAAGGGAAAGGTTACACGTCCAACATGAAATGAGGAAATGGAGAATAGGAGTTAGGAAGGTACTATTAGCCATTGCAAAAGTGTTTAAATTGCCTTTTATTTGTCATAAGAGTTTACGGTACTACATATTTAATAGTCTAATACAGTTTATCCAAATAAGTTTTGGTTCTATCATAAATACAGACATAAATATAATAATAAATCGGCAAATAAATACAATAATACAAAAAGAGTTTGAAGTTGAAGTCAGTGCAACTAGTCTGTACAACGGCCCTAGGTGCTTTGACCACAGGGGGTTTGACCATAGCGGTGCTTTGACCATAGGGGGTTTGACCACAGGTGCTTTGACCATAGTGGGTTTGACGGCTACGTGGCCTTGACCACAACGGGGCTTTGGCCACAGAGGGGGGGGGGTATAATTTAAAGATTTTAAAATAGAAATAATAAACTGCTATTTTAATTTTAATTTATGATACAATTAATACCCAATTTTTACATGTTTCCTGAAAGTCCATTAATAGAAATTAACATGTACTAAAATAGTCAAGAACGATATTTTAGTCTCCACATAAAGGCTGGTGCTAGACCTCATAGATTTATTTTAAATATAAACGGAACACAAATAATGCGACATATAACAAGTTTAACAAATAAATAATGTAAATGTACTTGAAAATACAAAGCATATATAAAGGATAAAAATGATAAAAAAACATTCCAACAGAATAGTCAAAGAAGTAATATTTTTATGGTTTACTAAATGACAGATGAATTAACATACTATTACATCCTGCCGCAATTTAAAATATAATTACACAACTTTTGAAATTAATCCTTACCATTTAAGGACAAAACGCTTGTTATCAAACGCCAGCGTTGGACAAACCACCTGTGATCAAAGACCCAATATGGACAAAACAGCTGTGATCAAAGACCCTATATGGACAAAACACCTGTGATCAAAGACCCTATATGGACAAAACACCTGTGATCAAAGCCGCACACACCGCTTGTGATAAAACAACCGTTGACAAACCACCTGTGGTCAAAGACCCTCTGCTGAGAAAACACCTGTGGCCAAACACCCTATGGTCAAACCCCCTATGGTCAAAGCCCCTATGGTCAAAGCCTCTCTGTGGTCAAACAGCATATGGTCAAAGCTTCTGTGGTCAAAGGTCCGCGCACCCTTTACTACAGGGTGTTTATTTCCTTCTCTTTGGCATAGACTAGAGTTGCCGTATATATATATATATATATATATATATATATATATATATATATATATATATATATATATATATATATATATATATATATATATATATATATATATATATCACGATATGTTAAGCTATATTTTGTAATTACATATATAATTTTATGCCATTCAAATTTGAAGGTTAAGCCCTATACAAAACGGATGTGTCATTTTAAAATACATTTTAATTAACTACTGCTTACAAACGTTTTTTTTTTAAAGTGTGGTCTCCTTTCCAACGAAGCTTTAGAGAAAAATGGGGTGATACAAGCGAGTTACTTCTCGGAGGCGGTGACAAAACGAAGTTACCTCCCATGTACAATTTATTTATTTATTTTTTTCTGTTTTTTTTTTTATTGTAGGGGAAATAATGTAATTAAAATTCATTTTTTAAATTGTAGATTGTAACTGATAACAGAAAAATCTCGAGTTCGGATTCCGTGTATGACTCGGTAGGTCGGAGTCTACTCAGCTCTGTCTGTTGGGTACCTGAATTATGCTAGACAACTTACTTACAAACCCTCTACGCAACATTTGTTCAGTTTAAAAAAAAATATTTTTTTTTAAATTTCAAGACGCCTTTGCATTCAATCTAAACAAACTTTGTTGATTTGAGATCGATAATATTTAAAACAATGTTTCATTTGTATAAAATTTTGATCGCTAGAAAAAGTGTTACTCCGCCTCATGTAAATATGAAGAAAAACCATTAAGGGAGAAAATTTATGTCAGTTGTTTACCATAACTACTAAATAAGTAATTAATTAAATACTCTATACACATATCTTTCTTAAAAAATAACATTTTGACGTTTAAAATGTTGTTATTGATTTATGTTTAATCTTTAAACTTTTGCATACCTATTAAAAAATAAAGGTTACATTATATTGTAAGAAGCACTAACTTTATTTTAAAAGTTACACTATAACCATACAATTGCTCGTCAGCAAACCATGTGTATACTGCCGATCAGGATTATTTCTGGCTAGCTTTTGAAAGGGAAAATTAAAAATATAAATTCCGTTTATTTATAGTTTTTTTTATGCTTCTTATGTAATTAACCTGACTCCACCTGCTCTAAGACATCCATGTAGTTGCTATCTTAATCTCTAAGTGTATTGTCACTATCACAGATGAACACATTTCTACAGGCAACATGACCGTGTTTGCTTATATAACATAGGGAGCAAACTGTCCACCTTCCATTGAGCTGGGTAAGGAGGGTGTGTGTATCACCCTCTATGTAAACCATTGAGTTGGGTGAGGAGGGTGTGTGTATCACCCTCTATGTTAACCATTGAGGAGGGTGTGTGTATCACCCTCTATCTCAACCATTGAGTTGGGTGAGGAGGGTGTGTGTATCACCCTCTTTGTCAACCATTGAGGAGGGTGTGTGTATCACCCTCTATGTCAACCATTGAGCTGGGTGAGGAGGGTGTGTGTATCACCCTCTATGTCAACCATTGAGGGGGGTGTGTGTATCACCTTCTATGTCAACCATTGAGCTGGGTGAGGAGGGTGTGTGTATCACCCTCTATGTCAATCATTGAGGAGGGTGTGTGTATCACCCTCTATGTCAACCATTGGGCTGGGTGAGGAGGGTGTGTGTATCACCCTCTATGTCAACCATTGAGCTGGGTGAGGAGGGTGTGTGTATCACCCTCTATGTCAACCATTCAGCTGGGTGAGGAGGGTGTGTGTATCTCCCTCTATGTCAACCATCGAGTTGGGTGAGGAGGGTGTGTGTATCACCCTCTATGTCAACCATTAAGGAGGGTGTGTGTAGCACCCTCTATGTCAACCATTGAGGAGGGTGTGTGTATCACCCTCTTTGTCAACCATTGAGTTGGGTGAGGAGGGTGTATGTATCTCCCTCTATGTCAACCATTGAGTTGGGTGAGGAGGGTGTGTGTATCTCCCTCTATGTCAACCATTGAGCTGGGTGAGGAGGGTGTGTGTATCACCCTCTATGTCAACCATTGCGTGCGGCGTCAAAACGGCCAATGATAAAACGTCCCCGTCAAAACGAACCCGACAAATCGGCCTCGACCCCGTAAAAATGGCCAGCGACATATGGACCCTGTCATAAAGGATCCCAATAAACAGGCTCCGGTCATTTAGGCTCACGACAAATAGGCTCCCGTTATATAGGCTCCCGACAAAAGGGCTCCAGTCAATAATGCTCCTGACAAATAGGCTCCCGTCTCCTTTAGTTTTTTCCACAAAATGTCCCCCGTCATTACGACTCCCGACAAATAGGCTAGCGTCATTTTGGCTCACGACAAAAAGGCTCCTGTCAATTTGGCTCCAGACAAAATGACCACTGACAATACCGTTTCTGTAAAGACTAAGTCTCCCGGCAAAGCGGTCTCACTGAATATGACACCTGCCGGTGGTACCCCTTCATCAATCTTCTTTAGAGTTAGCTTATCCAACACTCTTAAGTAATACAGCATGTGAATCTCTTGTTCGGCAGGCCTTATTTTTATATTAGTTTATCTATTATAAAAAATAGCATGTTTTAATTTAAGGGTCATCTATCTATGACTTCCATAATTGAGTCGGTTATAGGCTGTTCCAACTCAGTGTGTGGGGAGAAGGGTCTACGCTGTACTTTCCTACCTCCAGTATACTTGTAGGTTATCAAAACAAAATGTCGTTATCCTGTAAACATCATGTATATCGTACATTTTCACTTCTGTGCTCGCTTTTATGCAACAGATCTTTACTGTTGTAAATTAAACATTATCAAAATTTTAGAATTGGTAGATTTTAGCTGTTAAGGGCTTGATTTGTTTGTGAATTGATGTTGGTTCATGAAAAACAATGTCATTATAGCATTAAAAAGAGGTTACAGTAGTAGTGGAGGTAGGACAAAATGGTTACGTTTATGCCAATAGTGGTCATGCTTTTCATTTGTCTGGAGCTAATATGTCGGGAGTCATTTTGTCGGTAGCCAATATGTCGGGAGTGTAATGACCGCTCTCCGACAGCCGCGGAGGGAGCGGACATCCCGGGTTCGTTTGTGATGGTACTGACAGAAGTCACACTAATGGAATCCCAACAACTTGCCGTGAGCTCGTTAATGGTGTCTAGGGGTAAAACACGACAAATCGAAGAAACTCAACACGACTTAAACTATCAATACCCTTTTAATAAGTGTACAAGATTATGACACTAGGTTTGTACAAAATGTACAGACTTTAAGAGTACAATAAATAAACTCAAAACTTTAACTTACAGTAAAAGAAAAATCACAATATATCACAGCTGTGGCTTAGTATATTAAACACCATTAAAGAACATTATTTGACACAACTGAATGGCATTATAAATTACCACAAAAATCAAGAAGAGACATATTGCCTCTACTACAATAGAAATCCAAACAAGATCAAACAATCACTGATGTAACAAAGGGTGCAATAATACAACAGAACAAAATATCAGTAATACTACAACTTGTCACATAATACCTTACACGAAGGTGATAAAACATGTCACAAAACTACACATCAGAAAATGGCGCACCAACATACAGCAACATCTCCCCCCTATCCAAAGGTCAATCTGGCTGCCTTTAAACTTGAAATGCCCGAGATTAAATACAACTCAGGATCAGGGGAGATCACTCACAAGTCCTACGACTATTGGTTGAGGATCTGTTAAGGATCCTCACGGTCGCAAGATCATTGGTCGAGGGTCTGCTAGGGAGTAAACAATCCATTCACATGACGTGACGGAGTTCAGTTGACCGATGCGTACCGGTGAACTAACAATTCTCCCAAGGTCAAATACATAACTCAGGAGACTAAATATAAATAAAGCAAAAAAGACCTAAGTAGGTCACAGGAGTCCATTTGTCGGGAGCCCATTTGTTGTGAGCCCTTATGTCGGGAGCCAATATGTCGGGAGACACTTTGTCGGGAGCAAGTATGTCCTGAGCCTATTTGTCGGGAGCCAATATGTCGAGAGTCAATCTAACGGGAGCCCATTTGACGGGAGCCAATAAGTCGAGGCCCTTTTGACGGGGCTATTTTGACTGGGTCGTTTTGTCGGGGGTCGATTTGAAGGGGTCATATTAACGGGGCCGTTTTGACGGGGCCGATTTGTCCTGGGCCGTTTTGACAGGGCACCCAACCATTGAGCTGGGTAAGGAGGGTGTGTGTATCACCCTCTATGTCAACCATTGAGCTGGGTGAGGAGGGTGTGTGTATCACCCTCTATGTCAACCATTGAGTTGAGTGAGGAGGGTGTATGTATCACCCTCCATGTCAACCATTGAGCTGGGTGTGGAGGTTGTGTGTATCACCCTCTATGTCAACCATTGAGTTGAGTGAGGAGGGTGTATGTATCACCCTCCATGTCAACCATTGAGCTGGGTGTGGAGGTTGTGTGTATCACCCTCTATGTCAACCATTGAGTTGAGTGAGGAGGGTGTGTGTATCACCCTCTATGTCAACCACCAAGTTGTGTGGACGACAGGGCAACTACCTAATCTATACAGATGACTTGCCTATTGCCTAATGTTGTAATACCTAATCTATACAGATAACTTGCCTATTGTCTAATGTTGTACTACATAATCTATACAGATGACTTGCCTATTGCCTAATGTTGTACTACCTAATCTATACATATGACTTGCCTATTGCCTAATGTTGCACTACCTAATCTATACAGATGACTTGCCTATTGCCTAATGTCGTACTACCTAATATATACAGATGACTTGCCTATTGCCTAATGTTGTACTACCTAATCTATACAGATGACTATGTTTTAAACGTGGAACCATTTGATTACGTTACCTGCCGTAAATAATACAATTTGAAAAACGAGGTAATTTATTAGGTTTAATACCAGTTTTATATAATGATTGTTACTGGTTATAACGACGCCATTGCTGTCCACTAATTGTTACACATTCCTCATCCTTTCTCACATCTTGTTCAGTGGTTCTAACTACGTTTTCATCTAGACCAGCAGTAGCATGTACCGTTTTAACTGAATAAATGCGCTCTATTAAACCCTCAACAAGAGGCGAAACAATCCAACCTATGTGTAATCATATAGCTTTCTAACTCTAACACAGTGGACACAGGCGACACTAGAACACAAATATATTAGTGGAAATAATATTTTCTGTAGGCCAACCAGAACAAGCCCTCGCCGATTTTAAAAATGTTAATTAACTAAGGCGACAACTAGACATTGGTTTGTTGCTCTGACGTCCACACTAAATTAAATTGTTTATAGTTTTATTTTCCCTTTTTCAAGGGAGCCAAAATTATTATTGCGTAAGATTTCCCACAAGTGGACGATTGTAGAGTGCACAATTTATTATGAGTATTTTTTTAAAAGATAATACATTTTTGTAATTAATAATGTAACATTTATTTAATCACATATGTAAAACGTTAAGTAACTAACAGAAGTTTCATAAAGAATGTAAAAAAAAATAAAGATTCTCTACACTAATTGTAAATGTATATTGGCTGTTATATTAATTAGATATGCATATATTTCCCTGCAAGCCATTGTTATAAGTTGCTTCCCATATTAGATTTTTAAAATTAAAATATTCACTTAGGGGAAGTAATGCATTTTGTCCAAGCCAAGTTAACTTGTACTTGCCGCTGCTTTAAAAAAAAAAGAAAAAAAAAAAGAAAGATGAACATTTTCTAAATAGATTAAACCTTATCTTTAAAATTCATCATTTCAACTGAGCAAATGATATTTAGACAGAATGCTTAGTTGCTTTGTAAGTAAGCAATCAGTTTTTCAAACCGATGGCAGTTAGGTGGACTAAATATTTGCGTGTAAGTATTAGCTCATATACATGTTTCTATCAAGTTTTGGGTGATTTTCGGTAACTGGAAGTGGTGTAAGTTACCGGTTAAACGTCCACTGATGTCACGTGATGGGGTCCACCTTGTGAGGCTAAAGATCTGTACTGTATCGTAATACAAAAACTCTAGACGATAGTCATAATATCTATAGAGTCGATGGGCCCGTTGTTTAAACCACTGTACATACGTCTGGCCTTTCGCTCAATAAGTTTAAAAAAACGGTAAACAATAACGGCCTCGTTTTAAACAGCTGCATTCATTGGATATTTATAAAATATCACAAGTTTGATGTACTTACAGGTAAAAAGACGTGTGGTTATCTAAAGTGTATGATACTTTTTAAACTGCTTAAGGGTTAATATTTCAGTAAGAAGGTTTCAGTACTGTCGTGAAAGGGTATGGCTGAAGGGACAGAATGAGTTCAAGTCCGTGTTCTTTGAATTGACCCCTAGTAAACCGCCCTTCACTAGGATATTTTTGAAAACTTGCTTCGGCAATATTGTTCTAAATTATGGCAGGAATCGATTGGTAAATGTTTCAAGTCGCTAAGTGGTCTGGTTGCCGAGATATGGGCCAAAAACTGCATTTTTTCGAGTTTTTTTTTTGGCTTTTCCGGGAAATCCAGGAAAGAATTCCGGGAATTTTTTTGGCCCACAATAATCTTCAGAACTTGCTTAACATATTTGCTTTTGGAACTAGTCCTCGATATTGCTTCGTTGAAGAGAGATATGACTTAAAGCTGCGGACTGCGGACACACATCCATCCAGAACGCATTAATAATCGCAATTGTCCAGTATGGAAATTGCGCTAAAAATATATTCTTACATTTCAGGGGAGACCACTTACTATAAACTGCTACATAAACTTCTAACAAAAATCTTTATCTGTATATAATTTAAACTATATGTTAGTTTTATTGAAAAATAAAAATTAATTTACTTTTAAAATTTACTAAGGAGAACAACTACATATATATGTTTTTAAATGTATAGAAATATTTTTAAACATGGTTTTATACTGAACATAGACACATGAGTATAATTTTTTCATAAATTGTTTTATTTAAGAGTCTGTTACACTTGTAACATATTTGAAAAAGTATAACAGATGTAATTTTGGCTCCCATTCTAATGGGACAACTCCTTTATTAATGGTAATCTATCGTTTTAGATCAGGGGTCGGCAACCTTTTGAAGCGGAAGGGCCAAAAGTTACAATCTCCAAAATTTCCCTGGTTTTTAAGAGCCACTAACATTTCTTTATTTCAAATATTTTTTTATTAAGATTCTTAGTGTTTGTGCAAGGAGCTGGAGAGCCGCATCTTGATATCAAAAGAGCCGCATGCGGCTCGCGAGCTGCAGGTTGCCAACCCCTTTTTTAGGTACGTAAAATCGCCCACGTCTAGTATTGAGAAAAACAGGTGACTCCTTAAATTTTAATAATTATTTCATATTTTGAGGACGATTTATGTTTTGAAAAATACAAAAATGTTTGCTTGTTTCATTTATGTACCTGTTTTTAAACAATTAAATTAAAACTTTTCAGTAATAAATGAAGACTAGCGATGTTTCCAACAGATGCAACCATGTTTATTTACCACGAGCCAACTAGCGGCGTATCATACGTCGCTATTTATTTGTTTTATTTTCTACTTTTCAGTAATTCATAATTTGTGAATTCGACAGTACCAACGCTGCCACTGAAAATATTTGCGTTAAAACACTAAAACCCTCCTTTCCCCCAACCCCTACCCCCCCCCCCCCAACCACGTGAAAGCAGCCTCCACTTAGTTACTTCCCCTAATTATAAAATAGTTTAAAACTGAATTATCTGCCCCTAATAGCGATGTAAACATTTAGCGTGAACTACAGCTCACCAGACCATGTGGGGGTGGGGGTGGTTGCGATATGCCTAGAGAGGAAAAGAGGGGACTGCTAGGCGCGCTTACAGCTTGTTTTCTAACGTCTCCCAGAAGAGAATTATATATATACTAGGCATGCTGCCCAGCTTCGCTTAGGCTTTCGAAAACATTGAGAATTTGAATGCTTAATTAATTCGCCCGAAGGTCGGTCTACGACCTCAAGAGTTATGAAGAGGTTCCTCCGTGGACATTTTTTTTCGATTTATAGCTCATATAAGGTACCGGTCAGTCGAGGTCAGTTTTGACCCCCACATCGTAGACTTTTCGGCCAACCGGCCCCCGTGTTCTGTCGCACCAAGGCAAGATCATGCCAAATTTGAAGCGCCTGCGGCGCCGGGAAGTGCCCTATCGGACACCCGACAATCTAGATCTAGATCTAGATTCCTAAAAGAATTTTTTTTTTAAGTTTAGCCCGAGCATAATAAAAAAGAATACATTAACCAAGTTGACTTGCTGTGTCTCGAACCCGCACCACCTGCGTGGTTTAATGTACACTAACATCTCCGCTATTTAGGCACCTTATAAAATACGGAGAATGAAACACGTATTTTAAAATCTTAACTTACGCGAATATGCCTATTCTTTCAAATTAATTTTTTATCCCAAATTAGCCAGTTCCAAACAAAGATTTTGTATAAAATAAATAAGTCTTGAAATAGTTTAGTCCTAATATAGACATTTATTTTTGGAATTGATTTTAGAGAAGTTAGAGTCTAAATCTAGATCTTAGCGTCTACGTCTAGATCTAGTTATTGCGTAGATTTAGATTTAGATTTAGTCTAGATCTAGAATCTCTAGATCTAGAATCCAAATACATAAAATAAATTTTATGAGTTTAGGCCGGAAAAATTGTATTGTATACATTTCATAGTGTACGTAGATCTAAATCAAATTTGAATGAAATAGTTCATTTCTTTTCATTCTTAACACGGCAGATGACGTCATTAGTTAATGTATAAGCAATAGTGACGTCACAGTTTTATGCGTTCTTTTTCACATATATTAATGCTTTTCCGGTTGCATAAATAATACTGTTTCTCTACATTCGAATACGCCTTTAATTTTTATTTTTCTTCTTTAAGTAAAATTGTGGTTATACATTTAAAACATCTAACATATTATTTTCAACAAAAGTCCGTAAAAAGTTCTCCATATACCGCTGCCGATTCTGACGTGATGTCCGGCGAAAATTTTTTGCGGACAGAGAAAGAGAGAGAGAGAGAGAAGAGCGCACATGGCCTTTTATAAATTAGGATAGATAGCAGCCATCTTGTTAAAGTTTTTTTTTGTAAACTTATAGCGCGAGATTCAGGGGAAGCCACTCTATTTTACAAATGGCTGCTGTTTATATAGCTAATCTTGCTCGCAGACACTGCTGTTTAAAGTTATTTTCTGGACTATATTGATATATTTAGCCATTGATTTAGGTTTATTATTCATATATCTGTAATATTTGACACAACTATATCACAATATACTTCTACTAAAGCCTTGACAATGAGGTAACTTTTTCGTACATTTTCTTCATTAACACCACCACCCCCACCCCTCTTTCCACATAATAACCACTAATGACATCGAGCAGAAAACAATGGCTACTATAGCGAACTAAACTCTACTAACCTGGTATTAGGAAGCTACTAGACTGAGACCACGTGACCACACCCCTATTATACCCGTACAATAAACAAGAACAAACAGGAGAGGTCAACGTGACAACAGACAACACATAACACGAGGGTTGAACATGAACAATACGGGCATGTAACATATAATACGTGGGTTGGACATGAACAATACAGACATGTAACATATAACACGAGGGTTGAACATGAACAATACGGACAGTAACAGCGTATAGTGAACATTTATCCATCAATACTATTCGCTACAATAATACATTAATCTACAAACTCAAGAAAACAGTGGCATCTAATCCCTCCAGATTATCCTACAATACACGCACTATATAATGTGGACTGACTGCTAGCATAAATATTGGAGTGCAGTGATTAGTTCATATTTAACGCTATTTATTTCAAATAAAATATCAATTGTATTTAACTAATCCTTATGAAATACCACAATATTGGAATATAATATTACTGGCTCTTTAAAAACTGTGACATTTTGTAAATTGTAACATTTGTCTCTTCATCTCTAAAGCTAGCCGACCGCTGGGCTACCGACCGCTGGGCTAAGATCAGTGCAGATTTGTCCCTTGTGTAAGGGATCCAGAAATTTAAAATGACACAGAGCATTCCTCATGAGATTGAGAATATTTTAACACAAGTTAAATAATGATTCTTAAAATAAAGCTAATGTGTCTCTGTTCTAAGTGAAAATTTGGTACACGTTAAATTTTACTTTTTATCTAAAATTAGTACAAAATTGTTTGCATACTGTACAGTTGCATACATTGTATATGTAAAACAATAAATAGAAATGGTGTATTTTGTTATGAGGTGTTCGATTCGTTTTTATTTGAGCTATTTTGTTAAGTTATTTCCCTTGCATTGTAAAATTGTGTCCATTCTTTAAGGGATATAGAATTAATCTTCAATAAAAGGATTTTAGTGTAGTAATGCATCGTTTTTTTTTTTACTTAAAGATCTTTAAAAAAAAAGAAGTAAAAAATGATTCTGAAAACGATATTTAAGATAAAGGTTGAAAAATCGATATTACTATAGGACATTGTGATTTATATATAACTAGTGTGCCCTTCCCGCGCGTTAATGCGATCTTAAAAGTTTAAACAAATTAAGGAAACACATTATGAAAGTAATGATGACATTACATTTACATTTTTTATTGAAACTTATCATTCCTTTAAAAAAGGAAGTATTATTACATTTAATTTGCATCTTCAAAAATGTATAAACTAATTTTATACGGACAAAAATTCAGTTTATGGCAGTGTTTCTTCCAGACTTTTTTCTTCGGAGGGGGGGGGGGGACACTGTTAAAAGTATATTTTTTCTATAAAAAATTCATTTCGTTCGGCCGGGGGGGGGGGGGGGGTAGACTTTTTTCGGGGAGCTTAGCCCCCCCCCCCCCGAAGAGATGCCTGGATAATTTTCT
Organism: Physella acuta; assembly: GCF_028476545.2. NCBI lineage: Eukaryota > Metazoa > Mollusca > Gastropoda > Physidae > Physella > Physella acuta. The sequence goes on from NW_026731591.1 coordinate 433,887, forward strand.
ATTTTTAGACAAGGCTTTGTTTGTGTGGTGTCTCTTGTTTCTAAGAATAGCCTGCATGCTTGTACAAGGGTAACTTTTTCCATTGTTATTTCCAGTCTGGTAACACGAGGAGTGGTAAATACAAACAACTTTTTGTAGAAGTAGATAAATAAAGGGATTATACGTAATGGTTTATTTTCGTTAACAGCACCAGACCAGAGTCGTAGCGAGGGGAGGGGGGGTTGTATATGTTCCCGGGCGCCGACCTTAGGGGGCGCCAAAATGTCTTGGAAAAACAAATTAAAATCTCATTTTAGCAGCAATTTTGCATTACAAATATAAAAAATATATGGGGAGGGGGATGCAAATAGAAAGTTTGAGGGGGGGGGGGGTTGCAAATTAAAAGTTTGTCCCCGGGCGCCGGTAAGGGTGTAACGCCTCTGCACTAGACTAGCGGTTGTGGCGTCACTCGAAAAATTTTAGCGATTGGTTATTGCTACACTGTTCAACATAAGTTAATTAAGGTAACCTTTACCTTTTAATTAATTGTAATATATTTGAAAGTTATAGTGAATGATTGTCCCTTTTGAATTTTTTTTTTGCCTCAGACATGTATTTTACAGCGTCAGTTTGCCTTGCCATGTTCGCATTAGTATTACAGTTTTCATCATCGTTTTGTGAGGACTGATACAGATTAACTATAGTAATGCTTCTTTCTTACATGTAGCCTTCTTAAATTCATTTAAGATGGGTTGCTTATAAAAAGAACTAATACAAAACGTCTAATTACAATCTTATTTTTAAACCTGAAAATGCAAATGTGTAGTTCAAAGGTTATTCAATGGATATTTTTTTCATAGTCGTGGTGGGTTGAGGGGGTTTGAGCATTTAAGTAGAGCTGAAATAAATGTTTTAATTATTATAAGCAGCTGGTATGTTATGTGGAGTACAATGAGACACAATAGATCAAACATTCTGCCTTTTTAAACATGTGTATCTATTACAGTACTCTCACAAGCTTCCTTTTTAAAATTTTTTTTTTTTTTTTTTTTTTTTTTAAACATATAAATTTTGTATAGTTAGTACAAACTGAATCGAGGGAATTTATTAAGCTATTGAAAAATATATAACAAATTTTAAAAAGTAATAGTAAAGTTTTTATCATTGGAACTAAATTAAGATAAAATTAATATCTATTTCAAAATAAATCAATTACCATAATATTGATTATTCTAAGATTGATATAAATAATGTATTGAATGACGAGAGCAACAATTGGTATACTTTGTAATTTACTTATTTTTTTTTGCAAGTTTTTTTTTTTGTAAAAGTAGCAATTTGTAAGCAGGTAGTCTCCCCTGTAATTACAAACAAAATATTAAAGGGAGTTAAAATATTGAATACTAGACCAGGGGTCGGCAACCTTTTGAGACGGAAGAGCCAAAAGTTATAATTTTCAAAAGTATCCAGTTTTTAAAGAGCCACAAACATTTTTATGCCAATATGATCTTTGTTAAAGATTATATATATATATGTATATATATATATGTAACCGAGTCTATTTGCATCTTCTGCTCGACAACGCCAAATGTTACCGAGTCTAATTGCTTGTAGTGCCAAATGTTAACGAGTGTATTAACTCATTCTACACAACATCGACCACAATATAGATACTCGAAGATGCAGGTTTACCATTGATCCTTTTATTACATGAATCAAAAAGATATGCTTCACAATAATATAATGAATCAACTGACCCCACTGTCCTCACTAGTCCTAACATAACAGAATGCACATGTCTATCGTCCCTATTAACACAATGCGTCTACACCGTTCAGTAACCAACTTGATACTGACACTGACTGATTCTGACCCTTCTCTACAGTTCGGCTCCCCTTCTCAACTGTCGCCTTCCTATATATCCCTTGTATTCGTAATCGTATTCGGTTCTATCATAGTTATGTTCAATCCGAATATCTCGACTTCCGATTACTACGCCGTTGTCTCGTACATCAGTCCGATTAATAGAACACCTGCACTGTGACGTCAGCCTGCGAACTGCGCAGCGGCTTTGTCGTATCGCCTTGGCTTTGTGATCGTTATCAGCCCAACATCTGCACTATTGCATCAGACTGCAATACGTTGTTAACCATAGTATGGTAACTACCCTAGTTACATCCACCCCCGCCTTTTTTTGTGTGTTTTCAACCACAAACAACGCTTGGCAGGTGCACTCCTTCAATGTCAAAAGCACCGCCGTAAAAAAAAATTATTGTTCCACTCACTGTCAATGTCGTCACATTCGTAAAAGATTGACAGTTATCCCTATTTCACATATCAAATGTGTCTTCATCATATTCCTCAGACACAACGCAGTTCTAGAATTCACATCCACCTTTTTTCGTTTGGTGCCTTCACCAGTTCAATTTTCTAACTTTTTGAACAGTCTGTTCTCATCCCAGCGCGACCTTGAAAGAATTGATGGTTGCTGACGAAAAATTTCGTATTCTTTCTGTTTCTCACACTTCTCCGCGGACCACTTTTCTGATGGTCTACTGTCTCTCTGCTTCTGGGAGGATCGGGATCCTCATTGTTGCCGTTATCCTCCACTTGTGTATCGCTGTTGTGCTGTTGATGGTGACATGGTTCCGGGATGGGTATGAGAATTTCCGTGTAAGTTTCCGGTTCCCTAATTGTCTTAGGTTTCCTTGTGTGTAACTGCTCTTCTTGACTATGACAATATTTCTTTAATTGAGCAATATTCGCCCACCGATCCGGTTTGGTGTGATTGATGGGTCTTATCTTAAAGGGGCCACCTGCTACTTTAGGCATCTCCACGACTTGCCATATCTCCTGTCCCCAGAGGTCGTGGATTTTGTTTCTGCCTAACGGGTGACTACGCAGTAATACTTTGTCGTTCAGTTTGAGTGGCGGGTCCTTTGTCTGTACCGGCGGTTCCCTTCGCCGTGCTTCATGTTCTAGTCTTTCCTGTACCACCCTGTACATTTCTGTAATTCGTCTCATATGTTCATTCACATATTCTAGTGCGGTGTATGAGCCAGTCATACTCTCCTTTTTTCCTAGGAACAAGTCGAGAGGGAGTCGAGCCTCCCGTCCGAACAGTAACATGTGTGGCGAAAAGCCGGTTGTGGCATGGGGGGTGCAGTTGTATAGATATACCAACTCTGGGAGAAAATCAGGCCAACGTTTTTTCTGTTCAGGTTCTAGCGTACGCAGCAAATCATGCATGCTGCGGTTGAACCGCTCGCACTGTCCGTTTCCTTTCGGATTAAATGTGGTTGTTCTAGATTTGTTGATCCCGTAGTGGCTGCACAGTTGGTTAATTACTTCTGACTCGAAGGCCCTTCCTTGGTCAGAGTGTAATTGTATTGGTATGCCATATTTGGTGAACCAATGTTCTATTAAGACCTTTGCCACTGTTTTGGCCGTCTGATCTCGTGTGGGCACCGCAACAGTCCATTTGGTGAATACATCAGTCATTACCAACACATGTTCCGTCCCATCCGATGATTGCTCCAACGACGTAAAGTCCATAGCCACAATCTCTAGTGGTTTTGTTGCCAGTAAGTGTCCTGATGGCTGTCTCATTTTAACAACTGGCATTTTCGCATGCTGACACCTCACACAAGCCTCACAATGGCGTTTGACCTCCATCTCCATATTGGGCCAGTAGCACCTCCGTCGTAATATTTTGTGCGTCCTGTCCTGACCCTGGTGTCCCGCCCTGTCATGTGCCAACCTTAGCACTTCTTCTCGTAACTGTCCAGGCACCACCACCTGGTGTATTGTCCCGTCTATTTGGTCATGAATTCTCCGCATGAGAACACCATCCTTTATACTGAGACGGTCCCACTGACTCAGTAGTTTCTTTGTTTCTCGACCAAACTGTTCTCTTTCCCTTCTTCTTGGGAATTTTTGTTCCTGGACGTATTTCAATATCGGCTGTAACCCACTATCCGTTATCTGGGCATCTCTTATCTCTTTATTGTTAAGGCAATTAAAATCACTAATGTCCATATGACGGGGCTCTGTGGATATGTGCTCCACCACAGTCTGCCCGTTTTGCATCACTTGCACCCCGTGAGGGATATCTGTTGACGCTCTGACCTCACATATTCCTGTCAGCGTTTCTTCCTCATCGCCCGGTCTCTCGTAAGGATTCCTTGATAAGGCGTCCGCATTGCCATTGGACCGCCCCGGGCGATATTTTATCTCCAGGTCAAAGAGTGCCAATTCTGCTGCCCATCGCTGTTCGATGGATCCCAACTTTGCTGTCTGTAGGTGACTGAGGGGGTTATTGTCAGTGTATACCACACATTTAGCACCTAATAGATAGTCCCTGAATTTTTCAGTCACAGCCCATTTCAATGTCAAAAGTTCTAGTTTCATGGCGCTGTAATTTGTCATGTTCTTCTCTGATTCCTTCAGAGCTCGACTGGCATACGCAATAACCCTGAAACCTTGCTCCTGTTGTTGTGATAGCACAGCTCCCAGGCCTTTAGAGCTGGCGTCAATTTCTAGCCGAAATGGTTTGTCAAAGTCTGCGTATCCTAATATCGGCGCCTCTGTCAAAGCATTTTTCAGTAGCTTAAACGAGTTCAGGCATTCCTCAGTCCATAATTCACCTATCAGTTGTGTTTTGCCTTTCTTTTTCTCCTGTGCTTTTAATTTGCATGAACTTTCCCTATCCAGTTTCTTGGTTAACCTTGAGATCTCATTATTAAGTCTACCAATTTCTTCCTTATCATCATTTTTCTCTGCCAACAAATTGTTCACTTGACACTTTTTAACATCCAAGTTCATTTCACAGTTCATTTTTTCAATATCTGATAATTTCTCTTCAAGTCCTGTTTGAGACTCTTTCATTGTTTGTCCCATTTTGTTTCTTAAGCCATAACCTCGCCACTCTGTAGCCTTGTCTTGCCTTACAGAGGGCGATCGTTTCACCGGACAGTACCGTGCCACATGTCCGGGTTGAGAGCAGGACAGGCCGATTGGTCGACCGTCAGCCGTCCACCGGAGCGATGGACCAGCAGGTCGCGGCTGTCCAACCTGACTATGTTTTGTCCCGTTTTTGCCCTGATTCTCTGCTGTTGACCTGCTTTCTAACCTCTCCAATCGTTGGTCAACCTTATCCAGGTGGGCTAACAGTTGAGCCATCATGGTTTCCATCGTGCCGGTCCCTGTGGGTGGGGATTGTTTCTGTTCCGGCACCGAGACTTTGTCTACCGAACAGTTCGATTGGTCCTCATCCTCGGACCTGCGGATCGCTGAGTTCCTGACCTGAAGGAAGGTCAACTGTGGGTCTTTGTAGACCTCTTCTTTCAAATATCTTCTTGCCATAGGGGTCGCCAGCCCCTCGATGAAATGGTCCCTCAGCAGGCGCGCATCCATGTCGGGTATTTTGCCTTTTACAGCTTCAAAGGCCCTGTTCATTCGGTGTGAATATTCCATCACACTCTCCGCCATTCTCTGCTTTATACCTACGAACACCGATAGCAGTTGCGATCCCGACCGTCTCTCCCCAAAGGTCTCCATAATTAGATCCAGCACCTTATCTGGATCTGATTGGATGGTTTTATCGTGGCATTTGACCTCTGCCCTAACCGTCTCTCCTATACTGCCCATCAACAATCTTAATCTTTCCTCTGGTGACATGTATCTCGAGGCCCAGGCAGCCCTGACCTCTTCACTGAACCTGTTGGTTAAGGTTGGATCACCGTCCCCGTAAAATTTGTTGATGTGGGACTCACTGGGCAGGACCACAATATGGATCGGCTTTTTGTCCAAATTTTGTCCTGGTCCATCTGGAGGCAAAGGGTCATCTTCACCGTTGCTTATCTCTGGGCTATCTTTATCTGACTCAGATTGTTGGGCCAGCAGGAGTTTTTGTTCTTTTCTGATATTTAAAATACCACTCCTGCGTCTATCATTCACATTAAGGAAAAATGTTGCAGCTATGCAGCAGATAGTGTTGCCCAACAGGGAGATCATGACACATTTCCAGTGTCTAAGAGTTACATCTATATCTTGGTTGTCATCTTTGCCTAGTATTTGTCCCACAACCAAGTTGGAGATACCAATGCCAATTATCTGGATGCTGGTGGTCAGCCCCATAGCTGTCCCCAGGGTGGCTGGTGCTACAACTAGGGGTATACTGAGCCACATGCTTGCAGCAGCAAAAGAGCATGTGACACCAAGCCAGAATGATAATGAAAGGTGTCTCATCTCTGTTCTTTTCAATTTCCTCGATTCTGATTTCAGTTTTCCCTTTTATTTATTTCCTTCAAATAAAAAAAGACCTTTCTTACCGTGTGTGTATGAATAATTTTCCTCGTTCCTCAATTTTCACTGTTCCTGAATGTCCGAATTCACACACACACGAAACACAGTTATGAACTAGGTTGACTATGGGTGCCCTAGCGGCTGGTCTAGTTGAATCATCCTGCCTACAGCGCCAAATGTAACCGAGTCTATTTGCATCTTCTGCTCGACAACGCCAAATGTTACCGAGTCTAATTGCTTGTAGTGCCAAATGTTAACGAGTGTATTAACTCATTCTACACAACATCGACCACAATATAGATACTCGAAGATGCAGGTTTACCATTGATCCTTTTATTACATGAATCAAAAAGATATGCTTCACAATAATATAATGAATCAACTGACCCCACTGTCCTCACTAGTCCTAACATAACAGAATGCACATGTCTATCGTCCCTATTAACACAATACGTCTACACCGTTCAGTAACCAACTTGATACTGACACTGACTGATTCTGACCCTTCTCTAAAGTTCGGCTCCCCTTCTCAACTGTCGCCTTCCTATATATCCCTTGTATTCGTAATCGTATTCGGTTCTATCATAGTTATGTTCAATCCGAATATCTCGACTTCCGATTACTACGCCGTTGTCTCGTACATCAGTCCGATTAATAGAACACCTGCACTGTGACGTCAGCCTGTGAACTGCGCAGCGGCTTTGTCGTATCGCCTTGGCTTTGTGATCGTTATCAGCCCAACATCTGCACTATTGCATCAGACTGCAATACGTTGTTAACCATAGTATGGTAACTACCCTAGTTACATATATATATATATATATATATATATATATATATATATATATATATATATATATATATATATATATATATATATACAATTTTAAATAAATAGCTTTAATTTAAATGTATGAAATAATTTCATTTGTTTCTGTGTTGAAACAAAGGGTCTACTATAAATGTCAGAGTGCTTGAACACCCTTTATTTTGTTTATAGTAATACTGAAGTAATTCATGTTAGTATGCGAGCCGCAGGTTGCCGACCCCTGTACTAGACCCCTTACCTAACATTCTTTCAAATGACACATACGCAAGGGAGACAACATTTTAATTTGTTCTTAAATGTGGTTATATAAAAAAATAAAAAAAATAAAATACATAATATAATGTTAATTTAAAAAGAAAATGATTCCTAGTTACAATTGTAATTCAATTAAATTGTTTAAATAAAAATATAAAATTAATTTAAATTGTTAATTAAATTTAAATTAAAAGTTAAAACCTTAGCTTTTTATATAATAATTGAGTTAAAAGTAAAAATCGACCCTTTCTACATTGCTCACACAATCCAATGTTAAGGGTAAACTCAATTTATTTTGCACCTAATATGATACATAACGACAACACTTGTCTAAATATCTGAAGTATAATAATTCCAACGTGCATTTGCACTTTTCATTGAAAATGCACATTTTAATGTAAATGCCTATTTCAATGAAAATGTATCGCTTGTATAAACAACTAGCTTTTCGAAGTATTTTTTTTTAAAAATTGATCAATTATTATAACTATTTTTAGTATCAGCTTGAAGGGTAGTGATTGCAGAAGCGCTAGAATTTTTAGCAGAAATATATAATACGAGCCGACCCGCGGTGTATCTTACGCCGCTATTTAGTTGTTTTATTTTCTACTTTTCAGTAATTCATAATTTGTCAATTCGACAGTACCAATGCTGCCACTGAAAATATTTGCTTTAAAACACTAACCCCCCCCCCCTTTCCCCCACCCCTACCCTACACGCCCCCCACCCCCCGTGAAAGAAGCCTCCTCTTAGTTACCTCCTCTTAAGTTTAAAATAGTTTCAAACTAAATTTTCTGCCCCTAATAGCCGTCACTAAACCCGGATTGTAAACATTTAGCGTGAACCACAGCTCACCAGACCATGTGGGGGGTGGGGGCGGTAGTGATAGAGAGGAAGAGAGGGGACTGCAAGGAGCGCTTGCAGCTTGTTTTCTAACGTCTCCAAGAAGAGAATTATATATTTAGATTGTATCCCGGCGCCCGCCTTATACCAATGTGTTTACATGTGTAACCGAGGGTGTGATTGATTTATGATTCTTGGTTGTTTGTGTTTCCATCCTGCCGACGACGCCAAATGTGACAGACGTGTGACGTACCTTGATAGGTTGTGTTGTACCCCTTCTCGCAGCACCTAGATGCGACAGAGGTGTCTTACCACCTGTCGTGTAGGTATTTGTCCACGACTTAGGAATTCTGACGCTAGGCTATGGACACCTCATTTAGCACTGACTCATCTAAAGAATCCCACTCAAGATTTTGTGATTTTGTGATTTCTATTAACTTATGAAATTAGAATGGTAAAATATAAATAAAACAACACAACGTATTGTGTTGTCTACGTATCGAATCGTATTTGTGCGATTTAAAAAAAAATTAGTTATTCGCCCTTTTGAAATAAAAATATAAAAATAAAGTATAATATAGGCCTACTCTTCCCACATTTTTCTAATGTAATGTTGACAAACTAAGATCTATAAATATCCAGATGCAAATTAATTTTCTTAAAGTAAAATATATTGTAAATTAGCCCACTTAGTTAAATTTAGTAAACATAATTTAGAAAAACTTCTCTACATGTTTGTATGTAAGTTGGATGTATAAAGTAAAAAAAAAAAAAGGAAATAATCCTCTTTACACCTAGCAATCATGGGCAGATAAAGTAGAGTTCATATGTTTTTTGCATATGAAGAGAAGGTGTGGTCAGCACTTAATTTACATAACATGAGTTTGGTACACGTCATAGCTGTGTGGGCTAAAGGACGTTCTACAACTTGGACCCGGATTCGTTATCGATACTTTCAGGTTAGCAGTCTAGCTCTCTACCGCTAGGTCCCCCCGTCCTGTAAACATATGCCTAAGCACATACTTTTGTTTTGATTGTTTTGTCTTTAAAATATGAATAACATTTTTAAAAAGTATACTAACAATTTCTAATGTCAACACGGATCATATTCATAAACCAAACCTTAACACGATTTCTACCCGCCTAAAAAATAAAAACCTTATTTTCAGTCCATTATCGTGGACAAGTAAAATCAATTATTTGTGTTTAGCATATTGTCTTATTCTTTTAGAATTAAAGTAAACTACTCTTGTGCTTTCAAGAAGCAACCAAAAATAATATTAAGTAATGTAATTGTTTTCGGTGTAAAATTTAGATTTCTGTAATATTTTACGTAATACTTAAATAAAACATTAAGCAATATAAAAAAACGTGTTTACATTATAACATAATTATTCCTGCGCTCTTATGTCGGAGTTCTTATGTCGGCGCTATTTTGTCGTGCGCTATTTTGAAGGGTCACCTGATCGATCGCTTTAAGGTGTAAAAGTACATAATACAATTTTTCAGCCTAACACTTTTGGCGACATAATTATATTGTACTTAAATGCGTTGGTAAGAAAGACGAATGTGTTTAACCTTTTTTTTTTTAATTTTTAATTGTATTCATATTTTAATGTTAATCAAAACAAAAGTAGTGCTTAGACACGTGTATATGCGACGGGGAGGCCTAGCGTTAGAGAGCTAGACTGCTAACCTGAGAGTATCGAGATTGTATTCGGGTCTAAGTCAGTAGAACGTCACCGAGTCCACTCAACCATGATGTGTACCAAACTCATGTTAGGGAAAGTAAAGTGATGACCATACACCCCCTTCATACATCTCCTACATGTGAATTCTACTTCATCTGCCCAAGATTGCTAAGTGCTGTGATAAATATTTATAATTTTTAAAATTTACATTATATGTCCAACTTATATACTAGCATGTAAGCGTGTTCCATGACCAGGTGCCAAAGTCCACCTTACTCATCACACCACACCTTTCCATGACCAAGTGCTACGCTCCACGATTCCCATTTCACCTATGATAGTCGGACCGTTACCATAACTGAATTAGATTATATGTTCCTGGGTTCGCATTTTGTTTGTCTGTAGTAGCACGTGTCGCCCCAGCCATCCGCCCGGTTCCAGCAGTAGAACTTTAAGAGCGGTCGTTGAACAGGGCAGACCGCAGCAAGAGTTCAAGGTCAGGTGTATTGTGGGTTACAGTTAAAGCACAACACTGGGTCTTACCTGTACCTTTACAGCAAGTTACACCTGCAGTACGTTTAGTTCTGGGATCTCGGATCTGGTTGAGCGCGTTGTTAGAGTAAAGTCAGCTCTAATGAGTACTCGGCATTATTTTGTAAGATCTCGGCTCATTAAAATAAATAATTCAGTTTTGATTTACACTTTTAAAAAAGCGAACCGCCCGTGGTCAAATTTTTAAAATCTAAGTGAAAAAAAATTCAAATTCCGTGGATGAATCACTCGATGCATGCAGTCTTTATTTTAACATGGGCATCTGTGGACACAAATGTTGTTTTAAAATATTCAAATATCTCCTTATTTTTGCTATATAAACTTAATCGCTTAACCTTACGATAGAGCGCTAACCCGAAAGTTTCGAGTTCGAATCCGGGTTCAAATCAGTAAAACGTCCCTAAGTCCACCCAGGTTTGTAGGGAACTCAACACAAGTTAGGGAAAGTAAAGGCAACTGGGCAAAGTGCTGACCACACTATCCCTTCATATGCCGAGGTCACAGAAATAGGTGAACTCTACTTCACTTGCACTAAGTATAGTCAGGTTCGTAAAGAAAACTTTACCTCCTTACTTGGCAACTCTGCTGTAATGGGAAAATCGATCTCCAACGATGTTTATCATTCAAATTGCAACATAAAAAAAAACAACAAAAAAACAAAAACAAAAACGGATACACTGTTTACATATTATTATTAAGTGACAACCCTAAAACATGTTTACAATTTTATCAACATCCCGATACATTGCAGGACAACCCGAATTCTAGTTTTGCAATGGAATGACAACCCGGTACTTTGTTTACATATAGAATGACAACCCGATACTTTGTTTACAAACTGAATGACAACCCGATTCCTTGTTTACAAACTGAATGACAACCCGATTCCTTGTTTACAAACTGAATGACAACCCGATACCTTGTTTACAAACTGAATGACAACCCGATTCCTTATTTACAAACTGAATGACAACCCGATACCTTGTTTACAAACTGAATGACAACCAAATGACAAACCAATACTTTGTTTACAAATAGAATGACAACCTGATACATTGTTTACAAATAGAATGACAACCCGATACATTGTTTACAAACTGAACGACAACCCGATACCTTGTTTACAAACTAAATGACAACCCGATACCTTGTTGACTCATCGAATGACCACTCAATTACCATCCCCTAAATTACACGTGAAAATATGTTCGAAACTTGAGCTGAATTCACTCATTCGGCGCAGCAACGATAACTCTGTTTTGTACAACTTCCGGTTGAAAATGGAAACACGCGTTACAGGGGCGATCATTGCGCAGTTTAACCACCCCACCCCGCGGTTTCGTATTTCAAACTCGAGCGCCTCCCCTATCTGATAAGGTATGTCAAGGTTTTATGTGGTGGCTGGTTCTGAGTTATCTGATCTTGATTTGTTTTTTTTTATTTATCTTTATGGTGTGGGGTATTTACGTATGGTATGGTAGATAGCAAGGGGGCGGGCAGTGTTTCTTCCAGACTTTTTTTCTCCGGGGGGGGGGGGGGGGGGGGCACTTGATATTTTCGGGGGGGGGGGGCGGTCAACATTTACCGGGGGGGGGGGGGGGGGGGACACTAATAAAAGTATATGTTTACTATGTAAATTCCATTGCGTAGGCGTAAGGGGTAGGCTTTCTTTGAGCCTCCCCTCCCCTGAGGCGATTGCTTTAAACTGTGCTGAGATAATACTAACGATTTTTGTCTATAGTCGGTTATAAATACAGCTTGATGTAGCAAGTTTTCATTACGTTTACGTCATAGTGTCAACCCCTCTACCCCCACCCTCTCTACCCTTGTCGGGCTTTGTCAACTTTGCTCTTAAAAGACTATTTAACTCACTCTAATTAATCACTTAATTAAATGGAGTTAACATTTTTCTGTATATATTTTGCTATTGTTTGCTTTGATGTCACCCCGCTCCCCTAAATGGTGTCACCCGGTGCGGTCCGCGCCCCCTTGCCCCCCCCCCCCTCGCGACGCCTATGTAATTATAACAATTGGAGACCTAATTTGATAGTCTTTAACTTAGCTAGTGAGTTAGGAAGGGAGGGGGGGGGGGGTAAGAAAAGGTATTCCAACTCTCAAAGCGAAAGAAAAATAAAGTGATCTAGTAAATTTAGGTACTGGATATTCGTTGAAAATGGTAATTGAGAACGCTACATTTTACTTTAAATAGAAGATTTACATGTTTATTATAAGGGGTTTATAAAATATTATTAGCTTTTCTTTAATTTAATTAAAAACATAAATGATAAATTATAGACATTATGTTAGACTAATGTACACCACACAAACTATTCAAAGCTATTGACGTTCTATAAACTGTAGCGCTGTTATCGAATCTGCGGAAATAACAGATTTTAAACAAAATCTGAATATTTTCTTTGGTTATTTCCCTTTCATCTGACAATTGTTACAGCGTTTTGTGTTGCCCTTTTAACCTATTATCCATTTGTCTCTACGCCTTTCTCGTTCATGAAATAAAGAACAAAAGAATATGAGCTGTTCGTTACAGATTCAAGAATAAAATCCTACATTCGTGTTGTAACTAGTAGGCTACTAGTAAAATTTAGTCTTATTTTTGCTTAAATCATGTGTTATTTAAGTCACTAAATATAAATAATTAAACAAATCATAAACGAAATTATTAAAACGTAACTATATTCCGATTTTTTTAAGGATAATCAATAACTTTAAATAACTTGGTGAAAAAACTGTTTAACAAAATAAAGCAATCCAAAAGTAAACTAAACTAGTACTGAAAAAAAAAATTACTATTCTAGTTACAAGTTTAAAAACGATAAAATTGTTTGAATGAGATTAGCGGATAATCAATGACAACCAGATGTTTCTGTGTACTTAACACATAGCTCATACTACACGCATGTGGGGAGTGTTAAGGTTTTAGTTTTACTTTATCATACAATATCTAAATAAAACAAAATCTGGGTTTAAAAAAAGAAATATAGAGGATTATCCTTAAATTTTACTTTAAATTTTCAACAACTAATTCGATTAAAGTTCAGGTTTTAAATCTACATTTTATTTTGGCAAATTTTCAACTAAATCAAATGAACAATTTTTGTATACGGTATTAGTGTACAAACGAAATTTAACAGTACAGATAACAAACCGAATATAAGCCTCCATAGCTCAGTGGCTAGAGCACTGGTCTTGTAAACCAGGGGTCGTGAGTTCAATCCTCACAGGGGGCTGTATTTTGGTTTCCTTTTTTCTTCTCATACGAATCAGATAATTAGGCTCATTAATCACATACTCTCGCTAAAGTACAATTTAACAATACCTAGTAGATTGCGCGTTTAATACAAATTTAAATAAAATACTTAAAATAAACTTTAAAAAAAAACACGTTTTTCTAGTGGACTAAAAAGTCGAAAATAAATTTTTCTTCCGACCCTAGGGGATCTACCAATGACTGCTCGTAGACTTTGTGCTTCCTCGAGCTGTGCAGGTTCTTGTGATGACTGTTCATACATTTGATGACAAAAAACGTGGGTACGTTCACCATCAAATTTCCAAAATTCGTGTTGTGTGCCCGACCCACGTTTTTTGTGTAGGTATTTGTCCACGACTTAGGAATTCAGCTGCTAGGCTGTGGACACCTGATTCGGCATTGACACATCCGATTTGTCTAAAGAATCACACTCCAAAGCCCCCCCCCCCCCCCCAAAACATTCTACCGCCCCCCCTCCCGAACGAAATGAAATTTATATAATTTATATAGAAAATATATACTTTTAACAGTGTCCGCCCCCCCCCCCCCCCGAAAATTTCAAGCCCCCCCCCCCCCCTCCCCGGAGAAAAAAGTCTGGAAGAAACACCGACTGTTCTCTTCGAGTGCTGCACTCAAGGTACTCTATGACCGAGCTGGTCACAATCCCCAATCAAACACGCCGTCTCTTAGATACACCTATGGCCACCACAGCATAGATAGATAAACCAAGTGTTTACCCACTAGTATTCTATTTACACACAAGTAAAAGAAACTAGTTTAACAATGTGTAGGGCAAATAGTAAGGTATTAATAATAAAAGAGGAATAAACATCAAGATCATGAAAGGAGTAAAAGGGTGAATACAAGTATATTTATAAAGATTGCAGTCTGTAAAGCTAGATATTACAACGGGGTTTATTTTCCTCTTGTAAAAAGGATTTCAGTAATGCATAATTTGTCAGTTGAATACAATGTGTTGAAATATGTATTGTTGATATTATAAGTACAATGTTAGTAACCATCAAACCAGAAATCTAGTTAAAGTAGGTTGGAGCAGGGGTCGATCTTTTTCCAGGTTCTGTATCTTTTAGTAGACAAGAAGTGATTCGAAATTTAGATGTTCGTTTGGTAAGGGGATATAACCGATGTGATGATGGGACTGTGGATTATTTAAGCAGTTATTTCCCATTTATCGTGCACAATGTTTTTTTTTTCCCTCCATAATGGTAGCTGTGTAAGCGATTATTTATATCAGTGTGGAGATGACGATGTTTGATACGTGGATGTATTATATTGTAAAAGGGAAAGGTTACACGTCCAACATGAAATGGGGAAAGGGAGATAAGGAGTTAGGAAGGTACTATTAGCCATTGGAAAAGTGTTTAAATTGCCTTTTATTTGTCATAAGAGTTTACAGTAATACATATTTAATAGTCTAATACAATTTATCCAAATAAGTTTTGGTTCTATCATAAATACAGACATAAATATAATAATAAATCGGCAAATAAATACAATAATACAAAAAGAGTTTGGTTTTATAAGTTGAAGTCCGTGCAACTAGTCTGTACAACGGCCTTAGGTGCTTTGACCACAGGGGCTTTGACCATAGGGGGTTTGACCATAGCTTCTCGGCCTTTTGGCTAAGATCAAAGTATAGTATCTGTTATGGATCTACACGGATCTTAGCCATTTGGTTGGTCAGCCCTTTTTAGGGCTGGCTGCCGGGGTCGAGAGGCGGTCAAATCTACTACTCTAACTCACGCAAATCTCGCCAACGACCGCTGTGGGGTTGCTCCCACACATCCCTCGAACGCACATGCTCTCGAGATGAGTCACCCAGTACTTGTATTGGGTGACTTCAATATACGAGTGGCTAATTTTCAACCTTCTTTTTTTCAGACTGACGACACCCATCTAGGAGAAATCCTAGATGGGAGGTCGGTCAAATCGCCAACGAATCGAACTCATCTACTACGTCAAACGCATCTACCTCGCTTCAGACAAACTCACTACCACTCTGACGACACCCACCTAGGAGAAATCTTAGGTGGGAGGCTTACGTCAAACGCCAACAAATCGAACTCAGCTACTACGCCAAACGCAACTCAACAAATCGAACTCATCTACTACGTCACACGCAACTACCTCGCTCAATAAATCGAACTCACCTAATACGTCAAACGCATCTACCTCGCTTCCAACAAACTCACTACCACTCTGACGACACCCACCTAGGAGAAATCTTAGGTGGGAGGCTTACGTCAAACACAAGCAAACCAACTAACTGCCTCTCAAAGACCAACTAATCAACTCACCCAACACTCGACACAGCGCTCACCTCGCTACTCTCTCCAAGCTCCACTCCATCGAACAATATTACCATCTAGACAACACACCAAGCTCGACGCCTCATCAACGCATCGATCAACGCCTTAACCACGGAACATCCCTCACTAACACTCCCAAAATACAACTACCAACCAAGAAGAAACCACTAACTAGTCAAGATTGTATCACGTGCAAGAACAAAGGCCAAAGGACAAGAAGCGATCATGTTTTGTTTTGTCATGTACTTTATATTATTTCAAAGGAAACCAAGAAAACCGGAACTGGAAACAAATAAATCAAGGAATCAGGAAAATATAGAAAGAAACCAGAAGTGAATCAAGAAATACAAGGAAAATAACACAAGCAAGAATTAAATTCTTTTAAATATGTATAATAATTCATGTATGTACATAATCATGCAACCTACTCTTGCTGCCTCCTTGTTCGCGCAGGGAGACAGCAAGTGAGGAAATCTATTAAACGCCAGACGGCACAAAAAAAAAAAAAAAAAAAAATAGCGGTGCTTTGACCATAGGGGGTTTGACCATAGCGGTGCTTTGACCACAGGTGCTTTGACCATAGTGGGTTTGACCGCAACGTGGCTTTGACCACAACGGGGCTTTGGCCACAGAGGGGGGGGGGGTATAATTTAAAGATTTTAAAATAGAAATAATAAACTGCTATTTTAATTTTAATTTATGATACAATTAATACCCAATTTTTACATGTTTCCTGAAAGTCCATTAATAGAAATTAACATGTACTAAAATAGTCAAGAACGATATTTTAGTCTCCACATAAAGGCTGGTGCTAGACCTCATAGATTTATTTTAAATATAAACGGAACACAAATAATGCGACATATAACAGGTTTAACAAATAAATAATGTAGATGTACTTGAAAATACAAAGCATATATAAAGGATAAAAATGATAAAAAAAACATTCCAACAGAATAGTCAAAGAAGTAATATTTGTATGGTTCACTAAATGACAGATGAATTAACATACTATTACATCCTGCCGCAATTTAAAATATAATTACACAACTTTTGAAATTAATCCTTACCATTTAAGGACAAAGCGCTTGTTATCAAACGCCAGCATTGGACAAACCACCTGTGATCAAAGACCCTATATGGACAAAACACCTGTGATCAAAGACCCTATATAGACAAAACACCTGTGATCAAAGACCCTATATGGACAAAACACCTGTGATCAAAGCCGCACACACCGCTTGTGATAAAACAACCGTTGACAAACCACCTGTGATCAAACATATTAAGCCCTAATACAAAACGGATGTGTCATTTTAAAATACATTTTAATTAACTACTGCTTACAAACATTTTTTTAAGTGTGGTCTCCTTACCAACAAAGCTTTAGAGAAAAATGGGGTGATACAAGCGAGTTACTTCTCGGAGGCGGTGACAAAACGAAATTACCTCCCATGTCAATTTTGTTTCTTGTTTTTATTTGCAGGGGAAATAATGTAATTATAATTTTTTTTTAAATTCTAGATTGTAACTGCTAACAGAAAAATCTCGAGTTCGGATTCCGTGTATGACTAGGTAGGTCGGAATCTTCTCAGCTCTGTCTGTTGGGTACCTGAATTATGCTAGACAACGTCAACGTAAAGACGGATCATCACAGAGCTGGTTAAATTATCCCTTCAACAGCTGAGATCAAAGAGACAGATGAGCTCTACTACATTACCCACATAGACAGTCAGGTCCCATAACTTGGAAGAAACACGTATATGAGCTAATAAATATCAACAAAAATATTTCGTCCACCTAACTGCCTTCTTATTAAAAAACTGATTGCTTACTTACAAACCTTCTAAGCATTCAGTCTAAACAATATTTGTCAGTTTAAAAAAAAATAAATTTAAAATTTCAAGACGCCTATGCATTCAATCTAAATAAACTTTGTTGATTTGAGATCGATAATATTTAAAACAATGTTTCATTTGTTTGAAAATTTTGATCTCTAGAAAAAGTGTTACTCGCCTCATGTAAATATGAAGGAAAAAACAGTAAGGAAGAAAACTTATGGCCATTGTTTACCATAACAACTAAATACGGAATTAATATAATACTCTATACAAATATCTTTCTTAGAAACAAAATTTTGACGTATAAAATGGTTTTATAGATTTATGTTTAATTTTTAAACTTTTGCATAATTATTTTTTAAAAAACTGGTTACATTATATAGAGTCCTTGCAAACACGTGACCTAAATCACGTGATACCTACGCCCGCCGCCACAGTGGTGTACATCAGACGTAAACACAATCAGCTGTTCGCCAGCGCTGGACGTGTTCACCAGCGCTGGACGTGTTCACCGTATGTAAAGAATCGCGCCCGCGGAAAAGGAAAAATACGTTAAAAAACTTGAACTCTTAGTAATTGAAGATCCTTATACAGTTATTGACAGTTTCGTGGATAATATAAATATGTGGCCGAAATTTCTAAATAAAAATACGGTTAGTAATACCGTTTGCGTTTAGAGTTTAAGTAGACGAAGCTGATCAAATGCAGTAATATATTAGAGGTTATCTACTGTAGCAAACGTGAGACCACTTAACTCCTACAAAACCCACACTACAACGGCTAATATAATCCATGGGTAATAACCAATCTGGGTAGCATGTTATACAATTTAAGACCCTTATAATCCAGCAGGGAAGTAATCAGACACATTAATACTGACATTCAACCCTCATGATGGCTGCCCACACCTGTATCTAGCCCACAATAAAACCAAAGAGGAGTCTGCCCTGCCCTCCCCTGTAAAATGTCTCACCTCCGTGATACCCAGCCCCACAGAGATAGTATTTCTTATATAATTTTGACCCTCAGGGCCCAGCAGGGAGAACAAAGGGGAAAGTCCCACTGCTCTCCCCTCAACACTTCTCACCTCGGTGTCATGTTATGTCATTTATAGCACACATGGCTTATCAGGGGAAAGCATTAAGGCATTAAGAATCTTAACTCTGGACAGCTACACACTAGTATACTAGCTACACACTAGGTGCCTACTGTAAACTACTAGACTGTAGGCCCTATGTAGACCTGCAATTGTATCAATTGTAGACTGGGTCCATTGTTATTATTCTAAACCATCTTACTTATAATGTTTCTAGCTTGATTTGTTTCTTTTATAAACAGTGGATTTAAAAAAAAATTAGCCTAATCATTAACCAAATAATAATAATGTGGTTATTTGTTGTTGGCTGGTATGATCTAGATTGTACTACTAGGCTACAAAAACTTAGTAGACCAATTAGGCCTACTAGATATGAATTTGAATTTAATTAAACTCAGTCCAGTATCAGATACATATTGCTGTAAAAAGACAACAAAGTAGGTAGGCCTTTGTAATTTATTAAAGCCTTCTACTACAGTAATATCAACTACATGCTTGTATAAAGTTTTTACAATTGAATTTAAGTAGCAGATTCTAGATCTAAATCTAGTCATATAATCTAGATCTATTTCAATTTCAGAAAATTTCGTTTGCTAAAAAAATGATTAGATAATAGAGCGAGATTTTAGATCTTAGAGACAATTAAATGCTTTATTACTATTATTAGGCCTATTATGACTACTTTTGATTTATTATGGGTGTATTTTGAATCGAATGTAGATCTAAAGTAATTAAATTTAAGTAATTCTAATTACTCTCTAATTATCTCTAATTGTATTGTCACTATCACAGATGAACACATTTCTACATGCAACATGGCCGTGTTTGCTTATATAACATAGGGAGCAAACTGTCCCCCTTCCATTGAGCTGGGTGAGGAGGGTGTGTGTATCTCCCTCTATGTCAACCATTGAGGAGGGTGTGTGTATCACCCTCTATGTCAACCATTGAGGAGGGTGAGGAGGGTGTGTGTATCACCCTCTATGTCAACCATTGAGCTGGGTGATGAGGGTGTGTGTATCACCCTCTATGTCAACCATTGAGGGGGGTGTGTGTATCACCCTCTATGTCAACCATTGAGCTGGGTGTGTGTATCACCCTCTATGTCAACCATTGAGGGGGGTGTGTGTATCACCCTCTATGTCAACCATTGAGCTGGGTGTGTGTATCACCCTCTATGTCAACCATTGAGCTGGGTGAGGAGGGTGTGTGTATCACCCTCTATGTCAAACACTAAGCTGGGTGAGGAGGGTGTGTGTATCAACCTCTATGTCAACCATTGAGGAGGGTGTGTGTATCACCCTCTATGTCAACCATTGAGCTGGGTGAGGAGGGTGTGTGTATCACCCTCTATGTCAACCATTGAGGAGGGTGAGGAGGGTGTGTGTATCACCCTCTATGTCAACCATTGAGGAGGGTGAGGAGGGTGTGTGTATCACCCTCTATGTCAACCATTGAGGAGGGTGTGTGTATCACCCTCTATGTCAACCATTGAGCTGGGTGTGTGTATCACCCTCTATGTCAACCATTGAGCTGGGTGAGGAGGGTGTGTGTATCACCCTCTATGTCAACCATTAAGCTGGGTGAGGAGGGTGTGTGTATCACCCTCTATGTCAACCATTGATCTGGGTGCGGAGATAGAATAATAAATAATAATAATAATAATAATAAATAGAATAATACTAAAATAGAATAATAATAATAACACAAATAGAAAAACACACAGACAAAAAAGTTAATAAAAAAACGTTTTAATAACAAGCCTTTGTGTAATAATGCACTAAAAAGTAGAAAATAAATTATACAATACTATTTAAATAAATGTAAAGAAAAGCATGGGTCTCTCCCCAAATTTTAGACACTACTATTTAAACTACTATAAAGAAATATACTATACTTATATTATACTATTGCCTAATGTTGTACTACCTAATCTATACAGATGACTTGCCTATTGCCTAATTTCATACTACATAATCTATACAGATGACTATGTTTTAAACGTGGAACCATTTGATTACGTTACTTGCCCGTACATAATAAAATTTGAAAAACGAGGTAATTTATTAGGTTTAATACCAGTGTAATATAAAGATTGTTACTGGCTGTAACGACGCCATTGCTGTCCACTAATTGTTACACATTCCTCATCCTTTCTCACCTCTTGTTCAGTGGTTCTAACTACGTTTTCATCGAGACCAGCAGTAGTATGTACCGTTTTAACTGAATAAATGCGCTCCATAAAACCCTCAACAAGAGGGGAAACAATCCAACCTATGTATCATCATACAACTTTCTAACGCTAACACAGTGGACACAGAAGACACTTGAACAAAAACATATTCGTAGAAATAATATTTTCCGTAGGCCAACCAGAACAAGCCTTCGCCGTTTTGAGGGTTAACACATAGGACAACTGGACACAGGATTGTTGGTCTGTCGCCCACACTAAAATACATTAACTATAGGTTAATTTCCCTTTTTCAAGGGAGCCAGAAATATAATTTTGTGTACTGTAGTCGGCAGATACAGTTGCACGAAGTGCAAAATTATCATTAGTAATTTCAAAAACATTAATCTAGTGTTTGTAATTTATAATGTAACAATTATTTCTATTACATATGTAAAACGTTAGGAAAGTAATAAAAGTTTCATTAAAAATGTAAAATATGTAATGATTTTCTACACTAATTGTAAATGTTTATTGATTGCTATATTAATTAGATATGCATATATTTCTTACAAGCCATTGCTTTAAGTTGTCCCCCTTGTTCGTTTTTTTTAAAATTAAAATATGTAACATACGGGAAGTAATGCATTTTTTCCAAGCCAAGTTAACTTGTGCTTGCCGCTTCTTTAAAAAAAAGAAAAAAAAAAGAAAGATAAACACTTTCTAAATAGATTAAACATTGTCTTAAATAATCATTATTTCAACTTAGCAAATGATGTTTCGACAGAATTCTTAGACGCTTTGTAAGTAAGCAATCAGTTTTTCAAACCGATGGCAGTTAGATGGACGAAATATTTGCGTGTAAGTATTAGCTCATATACATGTTTCTATCAAGTTTTGGGGGATTTTCGGTAACTGGAAGTGGTGTAAGTTACCGGTTAAACGTCCACTGATGTCATGTGATGGGGTCCACCTTGTGAGGCTAAAGATCTGTACTGTATCGTAATACAAAAACTCTAGACGATAGTCATAATATCTATAGAGTCGATGGGCCCGTTGTTTAAACCACTGTACATACGTCTGGCCTTTCGCTCAATAAGTTTTAAAAAACGGTAAACAATAACGGCCTCGTTTTAAACAGCTGCATTCATTGGATATTTATAAAATATCACAATTTTGATGTACTTACAGGTAAAAAGACGTGCGGTTATCTAAAGTGTTATGATACCTTTTAAACTGCTTAAGGGTCAATATTTCAGTAAAGAAGGTTTCAGTACTGTCGTGAAAGGGTATGGCTGAAGGGACACTATGAGTTCAAGTCCGTGTTCTTTGAATTGACGCCTAGTCAACCGCCCTTCACTATGTAGTTTATCATATTGCAGGTTAACATGTGCATTCTCCCAGTGTCTTCGCGTGGTACTCGAGTACTTAGTTGATTTAAATATATTCCAGGTATAGAAGTAGCATAAGAACATCCCGCTATTGGAATACAGTATTATTTCATACGGTGTAGATACATATTTTATCTACCGTCGATGCCGACTTCTATGAGTGAAAAAAACTAAGACAACTATAATTTCTTTGTCAAGTTATTCATTGTCATAATTATAAGATCGTTATAAACTGTCACAATTATAGCGTCGTTGTAAACGGTCTATATTATAGCGTCGTTATAAACTGTTAAATTATAACGTCGTTATAAACTTCCGTTCATGTATTTTAAAACGACATAGACGAATAATGTAAGGTTTGGGAGTGTGGGTGTACTGCCCGCTTAAGTCTATGGAGACATATTTGGTTTTCTGTTCAGTTAGTCGAAATTTATTCGACTTCAAATATATCGTCCCCTTTTTTTTAACTATACGAGTCTCAGTGTACCCCACTGACAGTGATGTGTGTAGGATTTTTTTTTAATAAGAGTTAACCGGGTATCTCTAAATATTCTGTGGCCGAGAAACACATAAACTCTACTTTATCTTCACTATGTACTTTCTTGTCTAAAAGTAGAACGTAATTACGAGTATGTTTTTTTTTTTTTCTTTTTATTATTGGTGGTGACCTAAGAGTAGTGGATTGCCTCCTCTGGTATTAAAAGAAAATTTACATTCTTACATTGCAGAGGAAATTACTTACTTAAAACTGCTATTCAAACTTCTGAAAAATAATGTATTTGTAGATAACTTAAACGATATGTTAGTTTTATTAAAAAATAAAAATAAATTTGTTTTTAAAATGTAAAAAGGAGAATGACTACATACATTTTTTTAAATGTATAGAAATATGTTAAAACATCGTTTTATACTGAATATAAACAAATGAGTTTTATTTTTTTTATAAATTGTTTTATTTAAGAGTCTGTTACATCCGTGTCATATCAGAGAAAGTTTAAAGCGCGTAATTTTGTCTCCCATGCTAATGGGACAACTATTTAAATTAAATTGTAGATTCATGAAGACACGTCTATGTAGGTAGATCTGTGACGAAGTTTAATACTTCGGAGATAGAAGGTTCAATGTTATTCAAGATTTCGACTTTTAGTTCTAACCTAAATTGTTGTTGAATATGATTAGAAAACAGTCTATACATATATACTTGAACTTTCAGCTAAAAATGATATTAGAATAGAACTTGTTTATCTACATTAATATATTAGATTATTTAAACTAAGCTGTGACTATTACAGTTCATAACGTGTGTAGAGTGTTTCTCATTAATAATTATCCAGGATAATCATTTTTTTTTTAATTTTTGAACGTTTCAAACCTTTTTTTTTCTTTTTTTTTCTACTTTTTATTTAAGACATCCCGTTTACGTGATTAAAATAATTCACACAATATTTTACGTTGAATTTTTTCCCGAGATCGGTCTCATACAATCAGTCGTGTTTGTAACACACAGTAACAAGTAGTTATATTGTTATATTTTAGGCATTCTGATTTTCTTCATTACACCCCCCCCCCCCTTTTCCGCATAATAACCACTAATAACATCGAGCAGAAAACAAACTAAACTCTACTAATACTAACCTGGTATTAGAAAGTTACTAGACTGAGACCACGTGACCACACCCCTATTATACCCGTACAATAAACAAGAACAAACAGGAGAAACGTGACAACAGACATCACATAACACGAGGGTTGAACATGAACAATACAGACAGGAACATATAACACGGGGGTTGAACATGAACAATACGGACAGGTAACATAACACGAGGGTTGAACATGAACAATACAGACAGGTAACACATAACACGAGGGTTGAACATGAACAATAGGGACAGGTAACATCGTATAATGAACATTTATCCATCCATACTATTCAATACTAGTATACATTGATCCACAAACTCAAGAAAACAGTGGCATCTAATCACTCCAGATTATCCTACAATACTCGCACTATATAATATGGACTGACTGCTAGCGTAAATATTGGAGTGCAGTGATTAGTTCATATTTAACGTTATTTATTTCAAATAAAATATCAAATGTATTTACCTAATCCTTATGAAATACCACAATATTGGAATATAATATTACTGGCTCTTTAAAAACTGTGAAATTTTGTAAATTGTAACTTTTGGCTCTTCTTCTCTAAAGGTAGCCGACCGCTGGGCTAAGATCAGTGCAGATTTGTCCCTTTTGTAAGGGATCCAGAAATTTAAAATAGACCACAACAACAAAGACGTTTTTAAGCATATTTTAACACAACTTAATAAATAATTCTTAAAATAAAGCTACTGTTTCTCTATTCAAAGTGAACATATGTTTCAAGTTGAATTTTGTTTTAATCTATTAATAGTACACCATTGTTTTCCTTACTGTATACTTGCAGCCATTTTATAAGTAACACAGTCATAAAATGGTGTATTTTGTATGAGTTATTCGATTCGTATTTGTTTGAGCTATTTTTAAAAGTTATTTCCCTTGTATTGCAAAATTGTGTCCGTTACACGTCAATTATAGGCTTATATTTTTTTTATGTTATACTTGTTTGAGAAAAATATTTTTAAAAAAGTTATATATCCACATCCATTGTGCTAAATGCTAACTGAAAGACGCTCGACTCTTTGGATCCCAACTACATACATACTGTACATAACATACACTAACCAAAATTAAAGTTGCTTTTGTCATTTTTTAAAAGTTTAATAGATTTCATTCCACACAGTTCACTCCATTCGATCTAGGAGCTTGCTGTGTGGATAGGTTGTATGTTAATACATTCAAATACATGAAATACATAGTATTATATACCAGTGGCGTAGCGAGGTCGGGTGTAACCCGGTGCGGCACTTAATGGTGTCACCTGCCAGAGGCGTAGCGACCCTTTCCGGCGCACGGGGACAAACTTTCAATTTTCGATTTACACCCCCACCCTCTCGTCAAACTTTCGATTTTCACCCCCCCCCCCCCCTCAAACTTTCGATTTGCCCCCTTCCCATCCACCCTTGTCGGGATTTATCTAATTTGCTCTTAAAAGACTTTTTAACATTCTAATTAATCACTTAATTGAGTGGAATTATCATTTTTCTCTCTATATTTTGCTTTTTTTGCCTTGGTGTAACCCCCGTAAATGGTGTCACCCTTTACGGTCCGCACCAACGCCCCTCTCGCTACGCCACTGTTGTATACAGTTTACATTAAAAGTAAAGCAATGCTCATTTCATGACTTTTCTCTTGTAGTTTTTCTAACAATTCCTATAAAGTTCTGGGGCCGATTCTTGCGTTAGAGCTCTTTGTTGGTAGTTGTAATTGAGACGTTCTCAAGTCTTAAAGTGGTGTTACTTGAGTTTGGGGTGTCGATTTGAAGTTGGATCGTTTAAGGGTGATCAAGATTTTATTCGTTGCTGGTTGGTAAATAAAGATTGCGTAATATATTTTTGTACACTGAAAAAAAAAATGTTTGTTGGAGGTGGCTGAAGTACTTTGCCCATACAATTCAAAATTGAATTTGAAAATGTAGCTTAGATTGCAAATAGGCCTACTAGTGCCCGCCGTGTTGCAGAGATTGGTGAAAACATTGTGATTCAATTAGCGAAAATTGCAAGTTTGGCCATTTTTCAATTGCAAGGGATGAGTAGCTGGACAGCTGTTCCACCTCTCAACTGCTTGTGTTCATTAGAATTGTGGATGAAGACATAAACATAACATAAGAACTGGCTTCGCATCATAACATGTATAGCACTGTTACCGGTGAGGATATTATATCCAATGATGTAAAATAAACATTTGCTGATTATAACTTGGACTGGACTAACCTCAGTTACCTGACTGCTGATGGAGGAAAGTACATGACTGGTGTAAAGAAATGCTTGGTTGGACAAGCGAATGAGATAAACATCATACACCCAATGTCCCTGCACTGTATTATTAGCCAGCAAGCTTTGTGTGCTAAATGTATGGACATCAGCAATGTACTGAATTCTAGGGTGAAGATGGTGAATTTAATAAGGTCACATGGGCTCAAACAGAGATAGTTCATAGACATTTTGAAAGATGCAAACACAGAATCGCATGATTTACCATATTACACAGCAGTAAGATGGCTAAGTTGTGAGAAAGTTTTGAGCAGAGTATTTAAGTTAAGAAAGTAAATAAGTGAATTACTGGAAATGAATCGGAACAACAAACAGTGGGTACAAACATTTTCAAGAATGAATGATATGAAAAAAAAAACTTGGACCTCGAGTGTGTTGTCGGTCATCGACAATGTTTCTTTCAGCCTTTTTCTTCTGGGAGGGGGGTAGCGGCACTTATTTCTACATACATTATATTTCATTGGGGGGGGGGGGGGGGTACGTTCTTGAAGGGGGAGGGAGCGGTGGGGGAGCTTTGCCACCCCGAAGAAATGCCTGGAAGAAACTCTGGCCCCCGGAATGATATTTGATAGTTAATGCGGCCCTCGCCTGAAAAGTTTGGAGACCCCTGAGTTACATTATGGATTTAGTTGGGAGCCAAAGTGTCGAGGGTCACAAGGTCATGTTATTAAAGCTAAAGGGTAGGTGTCGTTCTGTCATGTTCCTCTATCTTTTCAGACTTGTCGAATAGTTATGTAGTGTAAAGCTATCTCATTAATTAAGTACTGAATGAAAAACTTAGCAAAAATGCTTGTGGTGTGGATGCGAATCTACTTTAATCAGAGTTCTTTCAGACATTTTTCTCTATGTGGCAATTGAAACTTCCACGGGAGGGGGAAAAAGATTTGACCGCGCTAAATAAATTTGCGTTTTTATCTGTATAGGCTGTCATTACGATATATGTATAGTGCTGCCTATGCAGGGGCGGAACTACAGTGCTGCCAGACCCCGCAATGCGGGGTGGGGGGGGGGGGGCAGGCCGTTTAGGGGCCCACAGCCGACCATAATCAATTTTTTATAGTTAAAAAATAATTTTCTTGTAAAAAAAAACAAAAAGATCTACTAAAGTAGTGATGTTCCACAGTAGTTAACACACGCTGTTTCGTAAAGGAAAAAAATATAGGCTACATGGATGAGTTGTAGTGTGAAAGATAGGCAAACGTTCAAACCACTTCCATGACTTATTTCCATTTTTTTTAAATAGTCAAATATGTGTGTTCTTAAGAAACTTTAAATACATTTTCACCAAACAAATTAAAAAGCAATTACTTCTCTTAATTATTATTTTAAAAAAAATATGTGTGTTGTTGTATCATGTGTTTATTATAAATAAAAACTAAGAATTTTAATTTTTTCGAATTTCGAACAAGCCCGTATTGAGTATTCTATGTTCGCATTTTTGTTTAAATATATATTACGAGAAAAATGGCCCGTTGAGGAAGGATACACCGGGCGCTAGGCTGATAGTGCTGTCTCTTTTCTCTAAACTAAAACCAACCCCCCACACACACCCCCCACCCACCCCCCACCCCCACCCCCACACACACCACCCCCCCACCCACCCACACACCACCCCCCACACCCCCCACACCCCCCCACACACCCCCACCCCCCACCCCCCTAAAAACATGTCTACCGTCCCATTCAACGAAATATAATTATATACTTTTCCAGTGTCCGACCCCTCCCCGAAAATTCTACCCCCGCCCCCGAAAATTTCAAGTACCCTCACCCCTCTCCGTGGAGGAAAAAGTCTGAAAGAAACACTGGTGTCGCGCATAGCCACTACGCGAAGAATTGCATTAAAGAAATTGCAAGAAAACCACTTTTTAGATTAGAAACATTAATTAGGCGGTAATTTTATTATAGAGTATCGATGAGGAAATTTCTTTTGAGTTGGGGAGAGGGGGGGGGGGGGGGGCTCAGACGTTCTTACGCGGGGGTGGGGCTTCGCCCCTACCCGAAGAATTGTATGAAAGAAACTCTTCACGCAAACCACTTAGATTAGACCAAATTGCCTTTGTATTGAATGTTTACTCGATAATCAATGACGTCATATCAATGTGTGCACTATCCGGCTTGAGATTATTTTCTACTCTGTGCGCTAAATGTGTCGACGTCATACTTCGTTGTTCGAATTACTATGCATGTTTTTAAATTGCTTGTCTTTTCTCTAGAGCGTTCTTGTCAGACAGATAGATAGATAGATAGATAGATAGACAGACAGCGAAACTATTATTATAGATATAAATAGAAAGCTATATATGGGGCCCAACAATGTTTTTTTTTTTTTTTTTTTTTTTTTTGCGGGGTGGCCCAAATTTTCTAGTTCCGCCACTGTTCCTATGGTATAGTTGAAGGATGTTGGTGTATACATGAGTGTGTTTTTCTTTTTACTTTTATGTCTACGAATATTTTGCAAAAGGCCATTAACACTCATTACCCTATCTCAACAAATGTATGGTTTCAGTGGCTATTTATACGGTTAAACGGTTAGAGTGGCTAAATTTAAACACGTGTTTCTTCCACTTCAACCAGACAAATCCTGTCACTTTAGTTAACCTGGTCCATATTATTAGCGCTTATTATAAACACAACTATATTATGCACAAGACCGAAATATAACTTAAGCACATGTAAAGTAAAATGTATTGTGAATCAGCCTACTTAGTAAAGGAAACTTAATGTAAGAACACGCTTTCATGCTAGTATATAAGTTAGACATAATCATATAATGTAAAAAATATAAATAGTTATCTTTACGCCTAGCCATCCTGGGTAAATGAAGTAGAGTTCATATGTCTGTTGCATATGAAGGGGATGTGTGGTCAGCACTTTACTTTACCTAACATGAGTTTGGAACACATCATGTTTGAGTGGACTTGGAGACATTCTTCTGAACTGGACCCGGATTCGATCTCCATACTTTCAGGTTAGCAGTCTACCTCTCGACCGCTAGGCCTCCTCGTCTCGTTCACATATGCCTAAGCACATACTTTTGTTTTGTTTTTTGTTTGATTTTTTTAAAAATTAAAACAATAAAACAATAAATAAATAAAAATAAAGATGTAATGGTGTTGACAGTCTCATATGTTGGCACACCAACACCAACACTTACATATAACAGTCTCATATGTTGGCACACCAACACCAACACTCACATATAACAGTCTCATATGTTGGGCACACCAACACCAACACTCACATATAACAATCTCATATGTGGGGCATAACAACACCAACACTCACATATAACAGTCTCATATGTTGGGCAGACCAACACCAACACTCACATATAACAATCTCATATGTGGGGCACAACAACACCAACACTCACATATAACAGTCTCATATGTTGGGCACACCAACACTCACATATAACAATCTCATATGTGGGGCACAACAACACCAACACTCACATATAACAGTCTCATATGTTGGGCACACCAACACTAACACTTACATATCGGCAAAAAAAAAAACACTAATGCACTTACGCACATAACATAGCAGTCTACCTCTCGACCGCTAGGCCTCCTCGTCTCGTTCACATATGCCTAAGCACATACTTTTGTTTTGTTTTTTGTTTGATTTTTTTAAAATTAAAACAATAAAACAATAAATAAATAAAAATAAAGATGTAATGGTGTTGACAGTCTCATATGTTGGCACACCAACACCAACACTCACATATACCAATCTCATATGTGGGGCACAACAACACCAACACTCACATATAACAATCTCATATGTGGGGCACACCAACACGAACACTCACATATAACAGTCTCATATGTTGGGTACAACAACACTTACACTCACATATAACAGTCCCATATGTTGGCACACCAACACCAACACTCACATATAACAGTCTCATATGTTGGGCACACCAACACCAACACTCACATATAACAGTCTCATATGTTGGGGCACAACAACACCAACACTTACATATAACAGTCTCATATGTTGGGTACACAAAACTCACATATAACAGTCTCATTTGTTGGGCACACCAATACCAACACTCAATATAACAGCCTCATATGTTCAACATATGCTACTTTCTTACCAACACATTTTAGTACAATATATTTATGTCGCCAACAGCATTAAGCTGATAAATTTCATTATTTACTCTAACACCCTAAAGCGATCGGTCAAGTTGTAAATATGTTCATTGCTTTGTGTTTTTTTTTTTTAAAAATCTATTAACATAGTATGTGTGTGGGGTCGGGGGGGGGGGGAGTGCTAATATCCTCTAACTATAGAAAAATATGCAACGTCCTTAGATCCTTACACATCCGACCTATAAATGTAGCTCATATTTATAGGCATCGGTGTTTTTTTTTAAATAAGTGTTTTTGATAATTTTAAAGATGTGTTTAATTCATGTTACTCTAGTTTTATTGTTACACTATGTTTCAAGCACTGTGTGACAGAATGGATAGTGTGTCGGCTGTCAAGTGTGGGTGAGCCAGGGCTTAGACTAACTAGCATCATTTGAAACATCGCTTAACTTTCTGACAAAACGCTTCATAATTTTGTATGATTATTGAATCATTAATAAGGTAATACTAAATGTGTTTATAAGATGTCCATATTTTTTTATCAAGACCCCAGTAGAGAAAGCTGCAACAGCTAACACAAATGGTTAAAGTTTCCCTTAGGGGTGGCCTAGACAAAATGTATTACTTCCCCTTTGTATTTTGGGGAAAAACTGGATAAGGGATACAACTCATAGAAAATAATAATTAAAAATAAATGAATACATGATAAGTACAATTTGCCAAACAGATATATTAATTAAATAATTATTTATAAACACATTTATGGCAAACTGAAATAATGTAAAGTTGAATATGTTTTTGTAAACAGATTGAATTTTTTATAAAAATTTAAAAAATAAAAACTTTAGCTTTATTTAAGACTAAATTTATTATGATGGTAATTCTTATTATTTCAAACACTGAATTCTAACACACAAACATAAAATTTTTGGCTCCCAATAAAAAGGGACAAATTAAACATCGGTATTGTTTGTTTTGTTGTGAGACGACATGTAATAATGTTATTTTTATGGAACCACATTATTTTCTATTCCAGGGGTCGGCAACCTGCGGCTCGCGAGCCGCATGCGGCTTTGATATCAAGATGCGGCTCTCCAGCTCCTTGAACAAATACTAATAATCTAAATAAAAAAAAAAATATTTGAAAAAAAAAATATGTTAGTGGCTCTTTAAAACCAGGGAAATTTTGATAATTG
This sequence comes from Physella acuta, assembly GCF_028476545.2. Lineage (NCBI taxonomy): Eukaryota > Metazoa > Mollusca > Gastropoda > Physidae > Physella > Physella acuta. Next base: position 465,681 of record NW_026731591.1, read on the forward strand.
TAACTTTTGGCTCTTTCGCTTTAAAAGGTTGCCGACCCCTTGTCTATTCACTAACAATTTTTTTTTTATACCTCAGTGTTGTAGATTTGTATTTTCAGCGCGCCCATTCAATGTGTGGTGGCAGCAGCTGATTTTTTACGACTTTCATCATGCGACATATGAAGACTGTTGCAGATTTACAATTTTGAGCTATTCCTGAAAATGTAATTCTCAAATGTAATTATTATTTACAGAATAAAAGGTAGATTTTATAGTGGGGAGGGGTTTGTTTCCTGGAACATTACTGCGTTGCTATTTCTGAAAAATAGAAGTTATAAATTGGACAATATTTGGATATAATAATAAAAGTGATGGGTTATATAGTAAACTTTATATTAGCGAAATTGGCTCCAAAGATTGGCATGGACTTCCTAAAAGAGGGGAGACGCACACAGTTATACCTGAAATATACATGGAACATGATATATTATGTAGAATAGGTGATCATTAGCATTCACATAAAATAGTTATACCTATTATCTGCAAACATCCTTCTTTATTTATTTTTTTCTTAATTGTTAACAGAATCAAAATTTTAACAAAATATTTAACTTCAGAAACATATTATTTTATTAATTAATTTGCTATGTACAGAGAGAATTATGAAATCAAATACGTTCAACGTATTTGACAGTATAGTGATAATAGTGGTGTAACAAGGTAAATGGAAAAGGTATATCACTACCATTTTCCAAGCAATCATAATAATAAATTGGTTGTCTCCCCTGTTTTGTATTTTACCTCAATTTCCGAATTCTTTATTTAGCTTCAGGAAGGTAGGATAAGGTTACAGAAAGGAAATATAACATACGAGCCGACCCGCGGCATATCATACGCCGCTATTTAGTTAATGTTTTTTCTACTTTTCAGTAATTCATAATTTGTGAATTCGACAGTACCAACGCTGCCACTGAAAATATTTCTTAAAACACTATAAGTAGCTCGTTAAGGACGATAATCCCCCCCCCCTTCCTTCCCCTCCCATCTGTTAAAGTAAACTCCACTTAGTTACCCCCCCCCCCCCCCCCACCCTCCCCCCTACGTTTAAGATCGTTTTAAACTAAATTATCTGCCCCTAATAGTCGTCACTAAACCCGGCTCTGCTTGTAAACATTTATCGTGAACTACAGCTCATCAGACCATGTAGGGGTGGGGGTGGTGGGTAGCGCGCTAACAGCTTGTTTTCTAGCGTCTCCCAGAAGAGGATTATATATATAGATTTCAAAAAATGATGTGTTGCTTTAATGTTGTGCTGGGTGGAGTATTGTGTCTAAGCAGGGGTCGGCAACCTGCGGCTCTTGTGGTGTCCAGTTGCGGCTCTTCAACTCCATGCACAAATAATAATTATTTTATTTTATTTTCAAAACTCATAAAAATATTAGTCTACAACATTCGGTAATAAACGATATAACAATAGATATAAACAATAAACATTCACTATTCTATTAGAATATGTAGTTACTCCCTATCTCAATGTACTTTCTATTACATTGTCCATTCCGAATTGAAACATTCAACTTTATAGTGGATATCACAAAGAAACTAAACCAGCTAAGTGTAAAACTGAAAGAAAAACCCAGCCTATGTCTTGCTTGAAGAAGTGTATTGTTTCGAAAAAAAACAACTTTTTTGTTGAATACATGGTGAGGGGTAAATTACTTAATTACAAAAATATTTGCAACCAGTCAATAATAACAATATAACATTAATAAAACAAACTATTTAATATTAAGGGACCTCTTGTCCAAATAGACGTACCCTAGACCAAACAAACAATTATGTAGCTGCGGCTATATATCTATATGCGGTAAGACTCAATAGAGCATATTTGCCACAGCAAGCATGGAATTGTTTCCATGGGGCTGGTCACAGCACGACCGTGGGGCTGGGCCTGGTGCCCAAGCGGCTGTCAGCTGACGTATACTTTCTACCTCACCTACTCTCATTGTTCTCTGATGAGTGTTGTAATTCTGTTCAAAAGTGTTTTTTTTTACAGTATCATATTTTTTATGAGCTTTGTAAATTAAATAACATAATTCGTAATATTTGTGCATGAAACTAGAGAGCCGCAACTTGAAATCAAATAAGCCACATGAGGCTCGCGATCAGCAGGTTACCAATCCTTACTTTAGTTGATTATGTTAGTCCCTTTTCTCAATGGGGTGATACAAGCGGATAACTTCTCGGAGGCGGTGACAAAATGAAATTACCTCCCATGTAGATTTTATTTCATTTTCTTCGTTTGTTTTTATTTGCAGGGGAAATAATTTAATTAAAAAGTTCTTTGTAAAATTTTTATTGTAATTTTAAAAAACACGTTATCAAGGTTCAATTCTAAGAAAAATTCTTAATAAATTAATTTATTTAAATCCAAAAACAGTAGAATTTACCTTATTCTTTGTAAATTTTGTTTAATATTTTCATTTTTAAAAAATATGCACCCCAACATGATTTGAGTTTAATTTTAGAATACATTTTAATTATCTTAATAGAGATCATCCTATTAACATACAAAACTCATTTAAAATTTTGGATCCCTTCTGATTGGGGACACTTAAAAAAATGAATTCGATTACTCTCTTGTTCAGTAGAGGATGCAATGTGCCTGCTGTTAATATCTCCTTAACCATTTTTATTAAGACAACGCCTACTTAAGAGCCATATTAGTGAGGATATTCCGTCAGACACTCAAACTTCCAATAACGTCGACTAACTATATTTAACGGATAACTCGACTACTCGATATTCACGAACAAAAATTACTCGAAAACACTTTTCAAGTAATGTATACTATGCACCCAATACACTCAGCTCACGATTACTCATATATCGATTACTACAATAAAACGAATGACATCTAAGATATACGATTAACTCGATACTCTCAACTTACGATTAAACAACACTCAACTTACGATTACACTACCCTCTATTACTCAAGACTAGTCAACATTTCAACACTACAATACCGCCTCACCTCTTCAAGTTCTCCTCCCAACGAACAAAGTCTCAACGTAGCAAGTCACTACAAAACTGTAGCCAATCACTCTTCGATACCTTATCACCAAACTCGTTCACCATAACTACGACACCACCTCCGTATTACATCGTTGTTGTGATACCTTATCACCAAACTCGCTACACCATAACTACGACACCACCTCCGTATTACAACGTTGTTGTGGACTCAGAGGCGTATCCAGGTTTTCGTTGTAGGGGGAGCGAAAATAGCAAAAAAAGGCGCCGAATTTGTAATATCTTCTATATAAGTGTATATATATATATATATATATATATATATATATATATATATATATATATATATATATATATATATATATATATATATATATATTATACTATTTGTCTTTTTTTTTTAATTATTGTTTTAACATTGTGTATCATTTAATGTCCACTTTGAAATTTTGTCAAAATTAGAAATGATTATTTGTATTAATTTAAAAAAAAAAAAAGTAAACTATATTTCATTTGCTCCGTAGACCGTCAGGTTTGAAAGGGAACTTAACTTATTTTTTTTACCTCTTTGGCGCTTATAGAATTGTCTAGGTCTGACTTACACAATACTATCTAAAAAAAAATTCATAAAAAACGTTTTAATAACAAGCTTTTATGTAATGATGCACTAAAAAGTAGAAAATAAATTATAGACTACTATTTAAATAACTATAAAGAAAAGCGTGGGTCACTTTAGTATCTATTGGATACCTTTACTAATGTTAAGGAAGACACCCACGCTTTTCTTTATAGTTATTTAAATAGTAGTCTATAATTTATTTTCTACTTTTTAGTGCATCATTACATAAAAGCTTGTTATTAAAACGTTTTTTATGAATTTTTTTTTCAGTACTTTACATGTTTTATTTACAATAGAGTTACATGACTAAAAACCATTGCGCGCCTACTGAACATCACGTTCAGTAGGCGCGCAATGGTTTTTGAACGCAGCCATTACGTGATGGCGCAGCTATTGAAGGTGATGACGCGTGTGGTGTGGTTGGCTAGACATGCCTACTAATTCGGTCCAAATCTTAATTAATTAATAAAAAATTAATTAGGCATCCAATTAAGTCAAATTTAGTTTCAGATTGCATTGTCTTCATGTCTTGACCCACGTGCCAACTGTGAATCGTATCGGTCAAGTAGAACTGTCCGAATTTTCACTCCTGCGTTTCCGTCTAGACAGACTGACGACAGACTGACGAGGAAGTGCGTTAAATAAAAGCTTGTAAAAATAGAGGAGCTTACTTATGTCTATGGATCGGCATTATTTACAAAATGCATTCAACTTTTTGTAATCATGATAATCGTAACAAATACATTTTCAAATTGCTATAGCAATTTACTTTAAACGTAACAACTAACACATCACCGCTATCCTCATAGTCAATGAATTGTTAAATGTGATACACTAGTAGACTGTAAGGCATGCTATGAATAATTTAATATTAAAAGGCCAAATTTATGCTCTCCTTTTTGTAAGTTAAAAAAAAAATCATATGCAAGGGCAATAACTATACCAAATAAATGAAACAAATACGAATCGAAAAAATAGTGAAACAAAATACACCATAGTTATTAAATTTCTTCTTATTTAAACGTATAGAAATGTGTCTTACTAGCAAACATGATACTAATTTTAAATTTTAAGAAAATACAACTGGCATCTTATTTACACGTAGAAACCTGACACCTTAACTTTACTTTATTAATCATTATTTAAGAATAGTTAAAGAATGCATACCGTACTTTATTTCCTCTGTCCTGGTAATTTTAAAGAATGTTTGCCTCATTGTAATAACATAACTTTTCCGATTGTTGAACATTTGTATCATTTTAATTTTCTGTAACCCAAATTTATTTCAGCTCTACTTAAAAACCCAAATTCCATCCCCCCCCCCCCCCTTCCCCTCAGCCCATCACGCCAAGGAAAAAAAATCCCTTGAATCATCATTTAATTACACATTTGCATTTTCAGGTTGGTTTATTTATTTATTTATTTATTTATATTTAAACGTTTTGTATTAGATCCATGTATAAGTAAACCATCTGAAAGCAGGCTACAAGTAAGAAAGAAATATTACTATGGCAAATCTGTATCAGTCTTCACAAGCCGATGGTGAAAACTGTAATACTAAAGCGAAAACATGTCTGAGGTGGAAAAAAGAAAAAAAAAAAGATGTGTTTCCATAGTCTAGTCCAGGGGTCGGCAACCTGCGGCTCGCGAGCCGTAGGCGGCTCTTTTGATGTCGAGATCCGGCTCTTCAGCTCCATGCACACATATTAATAATTGTTTTATTTTATATTCAAAACTCAAAAAAAAACCGTTCAGCAACACTCGGTAATGAACGATAAAATAATAAACAATTAACACTCGCTATTCTATTAGAATATTTAGTTACGCCATATTGTACTTCCTATTAACTTGTCTATCCCAAATTGCAACATTCAACTTCATGGTGGAGATCACAAAGAAACTTAACGAGTTAAATCTAAAACTGCATGGAAAGGAAAACCCCGCCTATGCCTTGCTTGATGAAGATGATTGTTTGGAAAAAAAATTACTTCATTTTGTTGAAGACCCGAAAAAAAAATATCATGATAAAACCAACGCTACTATTAACATGAATCACTTCAGCATAACTATAAACAAAATGAAGGATGGGTTCACTGATATATTTGAGCAATTAAAAAGAAATGCAAGTACTCTGACGTTCATAGTCATAGTAGATTCTTTCAACACAAAAACAAATTAGATCAACGTTGAGCTATTTGGAATTGATGCTGGTTTGCTTCAAATTAAATTGCTAGATTTAAAAACCAAACAGTTGTGGAGCGGTAAGTTCACAAATCTCAAGAGCTAGTTGCAGGTTCAGTTGCACGTTTAACTGTACAACTGGACAGCTAAAAAAATGCCTCGAGGCCCTACTATTTGCGCATGGAATAGTCTTGCAGGATGCTACAGTAAGGTGAAGAATTTGGCATTTGGAGTGCTGACGATCTTCGGGTCAACATATTCACGCGAGCAAACGTTTTCTTGCATGAATATAATACAAAGTATCGAAGCCATCTAACAAATGAAAATCTAGTCATTTACTTTGATTACTGATTTTTTTTTATTCTAGCAGTTTTTGCCCCTATGACCCCTCCTTTAGACTGACTATGATCTATTGTCAACCTGTACTTAAGTAATGCTAGTTTTTTTGTTATCTGATGTTCTTTGCTGATAATGTGAACAAAACTATCCACTCTGTAATTAGACATTGGTATGTATACAAATGCAGCTTCGGCTGTGTCCGATATATTATCCTCAACATTTATAGCCCGCTGTTTGAGCAACAGCTTCGTTACGCTATTTTTTTCTCACTAGTACTTTGGTATTGCTAGATTATTTACCCTTTACTTACATTTTGTTTTTATTTTTTTCAAACATGTTTTCAAAAGTTGGTAATTTTTATCTTTGGTGATGTGGTAAGTGATGATGTCACAGGGTACGGATATGACAATAAGGATCTTTTATTAACATTTTTCTCTTTATGGTATTTGAATTGTCATTATATAATGTAAAGTCTGGAACAATTAACAGGGTCCGTAGAAGCGTAATTAAAATACGTGTTCAATTTTATAGGATCCAACATTTACTTTTCACTTTTCGATAATTAAACGACATGTCAAGTTTGCATTTACTTATTTTGTTTTGAAAAGTCATCTCCTTCTATATTAAAAAAAAAAAAAAAATTCACAAGGGAGGTAATATATTATTTTTGTTAGCCGCCTAAAGACAGAATAAAGGATCCGAGTCACTTTGGGACACAGATGCCAGTAGTAAAACAACTAAAATAAGTCCGCTGAATGTCCTGTTTATCTTGTCAGTGAGTCGTGTTTAGAAAATAAGTTGGGTAACATCCTCTAGCCCATTAATCTAGTTTCGTCCAATCTTTAGCCCTATTGTCAAGGCTAAACGGTCGGGTAGTAGGGCATACTATGTGTAGTTAAATTTAAAAAAAAAAATCTCGGGTAAAAGCAGAAAGCATAATCACACTGTAATTGTCGTTTAAAAAACAAATTTTACATGCAAGGGAAATAACTAAATCAAATAAATGAAATGAATTCGAATCGAGAAACAGCAAAAAATATATTTCACCATACTTCATAGTTTTTCTTTTTAAATGTAAACAAAATTGTATGCAAGTCATAAAATGTGTATTACTGTTAGATTAAACAAAAAATGCAACTTGTATCTTATTTTAGCCTAGAAATAAAAAACCTTAGATTTATATTTAAAATCGTTTTATAAGTATAGTTAAAATTTGCTACATTATTTTCGCTAATTGTATTGGCACGCTTGTGTCTATTTTTGGATCCCTAATAATAAGGGACTGAAGTAATGTTAACAATTGTTTAATGTACTCGTATAGTTTGAAAAGAATAGAGCGCTTTATGTGTTGTCAAATACAGCTCGTCTTACTGAACAAATACCAGATGGTTCTCCATAGCAGCAACTACACATATCCTCACAATCACAACATAACTCACTTCAGTAGTTTAAATAGGCCTACATATCAAAGGTAGTTTACAATGGAGACATGATTGTTAAAGTTTATAACAACGTTATGATTGTTTCAGTTTATAACGAATTTATGATTGTTACAGTTTATAACGACGTTACCGTTTATATTGACTTTGTGATTAATACAGTTTATAACGACAGTAAGACACGGGCTTTAGACAGTTATATATAAATTTTTATAAATATTTTTTTTACAAGAGTAAAAAACGGCGGCATATAACGTGTATGTTTTATTTTACAAAATATGTCCCCGACATGTCAAGACATGTTGAATTTTTTGGACAATAGGTTATGTAAGAAAAACTAGTGACATATTTTAATTTTTAGACAATAGGTTATGTAAGAAAAAACTTGTGACATTTTATTTTTTTGGACAATAGTTTTTGTAAGAAAAACTACTTTCCATTTCAAACCTGACGGTCTATGGGGCAAGTGAAGTAGAGTTCACTTGTTTCTGTGAAACTCGGCATATGAAGAGATAGTGTGGTCAGCACTATGCCCAGCCGCCTTTACTTTCCCTAGCGTGAGTTAGGTACCCATCAGAGTTGGGTGGACTCAAGGACGGTTTACTGACTTGAACCCGGATTCGAACTCGAGATTTACGGGTTAGCAGTCCAGCTCTCTACCTCTAGACCACTCCGTCCCACACCAAGTTAACGCCTAATAAATTGTGCATAAAAGTGCGGGATATTATTAGTACTTTATAAATTTACATTCGTTTTTTGAGAAATCGGGTATAGCGTAAATTAGTACTTCCGGTAAACGGAAATTACTCCAAAATTTGACAGAAGGTAGAGAATTAGATCTTTTACTTACGTGTGAAATTTTTTGACATATTTTAATTTTTTGGACAACAGGTTATATAAGAAAAACTAGTGACATATTTTAATTTTTTGGACAATAGTTTATGTAAGAAAAACTAGTGACATATTTTAGTTAATGAATCTATCTGGACGTTTGGACAGTTGTTATGTAAGAAAATTAGTAACATGTTTTAATTATATAATTTATTTTGACGTTTAAAAAAGCGACCTTTACTATCCTGTGTTAAAAATTTGTGTCAACCCAACAATTGAATTGGATTTTTTTCCTATTACAGTGGCTAAACATGCAAACAAATCCCTGTTATGTTCAAATCAGATCAAGAAACTTTACGACATTGAAATAATCTTTTAGTAAATATGTGACGTCGCTTTGAAAGCTAATTAAAGGAAACATTACGCGCATATTACTGGATTATGGAGCTGGTGTGATAGCAGAAACATAACACATAATCACCCAAATGAAAATACTCAAAGTTTTCAAAACATGGGAGGCAACATATAAAAAAATGTCTAAAAATACAAACACAAAACAATGAAAGAAATTGAATAAACGAGCCGACCAGCTGAGTAACATTCACAACTATTTAGTTGTTTTATTTTCTACTTTTCAGTAATTTATAATTTGTCAATTGGACACATATTCTAATTTTTACATTAGCCAGATCTACGCATGCCCCTTTGTTATCGTTTTTCGTGATGTCTACTTCAACTATTCCGTAGATTTGAATGTCACCTGTGCCTGTGACAGATATAATTAGAGTGGTTTTAACCTGGGTATGTAAGGAAAGAGTAGCCCTGTCTGACTGTTCTTTTACATTACAGACAACATAGCACAATACATTTCGCAAGTGTTTAATTTCTCTTAAACTAAAATTATATTTTATTTATTTGTGTTAACTTGAAATATATGTATTGTATTGTTTATGTACACGCTGAATATATATTATATAAGCTGCTTATATGAACGACAGCCACCCATTTCCCTCAGTAAATTAATAGTTGCTTAATGACCCTTCGGCTCTCAAGTCAATCCATACTATAACTAAACTACGTTACACCAAAGTTATTTGCTTTTGTCCCTAATTTTAGGGATCCAGCAATATTTCTTTTCTTTTTTTTTTGCATCAGACATGTAATTAACAGCGTGAGTTGTGTGTTCGCTTTAGTATTACAGTTTTCATCACCGGCTTGTGAAGACTGATACAGATTTACAATAGTAATATGTATTTCTTACTTGTAGCCCAGAGGCGTAGCGACCCTTCCCGGCGCCCGGGGACAAACTTTCGATTTGCACCCCCCCCACCTCGAGATTTTGATTTTCACCCCCCCCCCCCCTCAAACTTTCAATTTGCACCCCCCTCAACCTTTCAATTTATTTTTCCAACCTATTTTGGCGCCCCCTAAGCTCGGCGCCCGGGGACATATGTCCCCCCCCCCCCCCGCCCCCCCTCGCTACGCTACTGTTGTAGCCTACTTTCACTCATTTAAGATGGTTTACTTATACATAGATCTAATAAAAAACATCTGAAAAAAAAAAACCTTGAAAATGCAAATGTGTAATTAAATGATGATTCAAGGGATTTTTTTTCGCTCGGCGAGGTGGGTGAGGGGGGGGGGGGGGGGGACTGAGACTGGGTAGAATTAGAGTTTTTAAGTAGAGCTGAAATAAATTTGTAATTTAAGAGAATTAAAATGATGCAAATTTTGAGCAATCGGAAAAGTTATGTTATTACAATTAGACACATCAAAGCAAACATTCTTCCCTTTCAAACATCTATACAGGGATCCAAAATTATTTTTTTTTTAAATAAATAAAAAATGATATTTTAAATTACAGTACTCAAATAATGTAGAAATATACTTAACAGTACTTAAATAATAATTAATAAGATAAAGTTAAGGTGTTTATTTTAAAGATTTTATAAGATAGAAGTTGTATTTTCTTCAAATTTAAACTAGTACATATGTTTTTGATTAAAATATAATTAAATATGCTTAATAAGAAAGATTTTATTAATCAAAGTGTATATTTTATTGTATTTTTTTCGATAAGTATTTCTTTTATTTATGTGGTATAGTTATAGCCCTTGCAGGTGAATATTTTGTTATACTACAAAAGGGTGCTATTTAATTCGGTCTTGGCCAGCGCATTTTCAAAAACAATTAGACTGTTTATAGTATGCCTTAGTGTCAATGACTGTTAGGCTAGCGGTGATCTGTTAGTTGTTACGTTTAGAGTACGACACTAGTGGTTATAGCAATTTAAAAATGATACTTAGTATTGTGTTAGTCACATCTAAACAATTCTAAAAGCGCCAAAGTACAAATACACTTTCTTTAATTGTGTTCCTTCATTTGGGGATCCAAAATTATTTAAAAATGAAGAAATTGTGGTGTAGTAATAAGCAGCTTTTGTAAACAGTTACGTGATGTTATGTAACATACGCGAACATGGCAGACATCACGCATATTAATTATATATACATGTTACTTTCTCTCTCTCTATATATATATATATATATATATATATATATATATATATATATATATATATATATATATATATATATATATATATATATATATATATATATATATAGACACCTGACAAGGATACCCCAGCATATGTTCTCCAGGTAAGGCGCCAACTAAATAACCCACGACCCATTCGTTCACAGAATTATTCGACATGTCTGACTTGATAGAGGTACCTTACAGAACGACAGCGACCAATTAGCTTCTGTAAAATAATGGTAACATATTGGCCCTTAACACATTAGCTAAATCTGTACTGCAACTACACCACATTAACCCAAAGTTTAATTTACTTTTGTCCCCTTTGGAAGGGATCCAGAAATAATGCAAAAATAATATGTAAAGTGTACTTCTGCATATTTTAACAATACTTAAATAACAATTCTTAAAAAAATGATATAGTGTTTAGTTTCTAAATGAAAATTAGATACAAGTTGTATTTTTTTTAATCGAAAAGAATTATACATTCTTATGACTACTTTATAAGTATTTACATTCAATTACTAAAACACTAATAGATACGGTGTTTTATGTTGTTGGTCGTTCGATTCATATTTGTTGTCGCTATTTCGCCAGTTAATTCCCTTGCATTTAGCAATAGATTTTCAACTACACCAATGAGATAATGCTGTACAACCTAATATATACATATGACTTCCCTATTGCCTAATGTTGTACTACCTAATCTATACACTTAGCTTGCCTAATCTATACAGATGATTATGTTTCAAACGTGGAACCATTTGATTACGTTACCTGCCCGTACATAATAAAATTTGAACAATAGGGTAATATATTAGGTTTAATACCAACGTAATAAAAGGATTGTTACTGGCTGTAACGACGCCATTGCTGTCCACTAATTGTTACACATTCCTCATCCTTTCCCACATCTTGTTCAGTGGTTCTAACTACGTTTTCATCTAGACCAGCAGTAGCATGTACCGTTTTAACTGATTAAATGCGCTCTATAAAACCCTCAACAAGAGGGGAAACAATCCAACCTATGTATCATCATACAACTTTCTAACTCTAACACAGTGGACACAGACGATACTTGAACAAAAACATATTAGTGGAAATAATATTTTCTGTAGGCCAACCAGAACAAGCCTTCGCCGTTTTGAAGGTTGACAAAGGGGACAACTGGACATAGGATTGTTGATCTGTCGTCCACACTTACATACATTAACTATAGTTCAATTTCCCTTTTTCAAGGGAGCCAGAAATAAAGTCTTTAAATCTTAAAGATCCTGTAAAGATGAGCGAAGTGCAAAAATTATCATTAGTATTAAAAAAAAAATAATCTAGTGTTTGCAATTTATAATTGAACAAATTTTTATATTACTTATGTAAAAAAATTAAGAAAGTAATAAACGTTTCATTAAAAATGTAAAAGATATAATGATTTTCTTCATTAGTTGTAAATGTTTATGGACTGCTGTATTAAATAGGTATGCATATATTTCTTACAAGCCATTGCTATAAGTTGTCTCCCTTGTTAGTTTTTTAAAATTAAAATATTTCACATAGGGGAAGTAATGTATTTTGTCCAAGCCAAGTTAACTTGTACTTGCCGTTGCTTTAAAAAAAAAAAGGAAAAAAAAAAGATAGACATTTTCTAAATAGATTAAACATTGTCTTAAATAATCATTATTTCAAATGATGTTTAGACAGAATGCTTAGACGCTTTGTAAGTAAGCAATCAGTTTTTTCAAACCGATGGCAGTTAGGTGGACGAAATATTTGTGTGTAAGTATTAGCTCATATACATGTTTCTATCATGTTTTGGGGAATTTTCGGTAACCTCTCTCGTTATTTTTTTAGTGCTCTCCCATTTTCCGACTACATCTCCTCAGCTGTCGTCTTTTCATTCCTTGATCTTGTTCTCTCTTCAGTTCTACCCTCTTCTCTTTGTTCCCCGCTTTGTTCCTATATATCGGGTGGCCAACTGTCCCAAACTAAAAACTATCTGATTCTTCTCGTACTAATTGCAGTTCTTCTTCCCTCTCTGTCTTTTTCTGTCCAACGCAAGTCCGGTATATAGTTCCCGTCTTTCAGCTGAATCTATTAAGAATTGTAACTACATTTATAAAAATGCTTTGGTATAGTTTCTTTTAATACTTAATTTTTAAAAATCTGGATACAAATATAATAGTGAATACATTAGTTAATTAATCACTTTCCCTGGCAGAAAGAAAAAAAACATACTTGTGGAGCTAGCTAAAAAAAAATGGAATGCATTGTTGTGCACATAAAATTTATATTATGTCAACAGACTTATTCAGTTTCTGGATCAATTTTCTATTTTTAGACAAGGCTTTGTTTGTGTGGTGTCTCTTGTTTCTAAGAATAGCCTGAATGCTCGTACAAGGTTAACTTTTCCCATTGTTTATTTCCAGTCTGGTAACACGAGGAGTGGTAAACTATAAAAACTTTTTGTAGAAGTAGATAAACAAAGGGATTATACGTAATGGTTTATTTTCTTTAGCAGCACCAGACCAAAGTTGTAGTGAATGCGGGTGGGGGGGGGGGGGGGGGGGGGGGTTACATATGTCCCCGGGCGCCGACCTTTGTGGCGCCAAAATGGGTTGGAAAAACAAATTAAAATCTCATTTTAGCAGCAGTTTTGCATTACAAATATACAAAATATATGGGGAGGGGTGCAAATTGACAGATTGAGGGGGGGTTGCAAATTGAAAGTTTGAGCGGGAGGGGGGTGCAAATTTAAAATTGATAGGTTGTTCAGGGGCGCCGGGAAGGGTGCAAAGCCTCTGCACCAGACTAGGGTTGTGGCGTCACTCGAAAAGTTTTAGCGATTGGTTATTGCTACACAGTTCAACATAAGTTAATTAAGGTAACCATGACCTTTTGATTAATTGTGACACCCCAAGGCGTTCTCCTACCACCTCACAAAATATCAAGGGGGGTCATCAGAGGAAATTGTTTTTCGTAATAGAGCTCATATAAAAAGAATTTCACTCGCGGTCACTTTTTAGCCCTCGTCGAGTGGGTGGAGGGCTAAAAAGTAAGCCATGCTAGTTTAATCAAGTAATGTTCCTTGGGACAAGTAATCTCGGCATATGAAGGGTTAGCGGGTTCTTGTCCGGATTCGAACTCGAGACCGTCGGGTTAGCAGTCTAGCACTCTACGTTTAGGTCACGCCTTCACACCACACCTTTCCATGACCAACTGCCACACTCCACCTCACTCTTCACACTTTCCACACTCCACCTCACTCTTCACACTTCCAACCTTTCCATGACCAACTGCCTCACTCCTCCTCACTCTTCACACCACACCTTTCCATGACCAACTGCCACACTCCACCTCACTCCACCTCACCCTTCACACTTCCTACCTTTCCATGACCAACTGCCACACTCCACCTCACTCTTCACACCACACCTTTCCATGACCAACTACCTCAATCCACCTCACTCTTCACACCACACCTTTCCATGACCAACTGCCACACTCCACCTCACTCCACCTCACCCTTCACACTTCCTACCTTTCCATGACCAACTGCCACACTCCACCTCACTCTTCACACCACACCTTTCCATGACCAACTACCTCAATCCACCTCACTCTTCACACCACACCTTTCCATGATCAGCTGCCACACTCCACGATTCCCATTTCACCTATGATAATAATATCCTTACCATAACTGAATTAGATTCTATGTTCCTGGGTTCGCATTTTGTTTGTCTGTAGTAACACGCGTCGCCCCAGCCATCCGCCCGGTTCCAGCAGTAGAACTTTAAGAGCGGTCGTTGAACAGGGTAGACCGCAGCAAGAGTTCAAGGTCAGGTGTATTGTGGGTTCCAGTTGAAGCAAAACACTGGGTTCTACCTGTACCTTTACAACAAGTTACACCTGCGGTACGTTTAGTTCTGGGATCTCGGATCTGGTTGAGCGCGTTGTTAGAGTAAAGTCAGCTCTAATGAGTATTCGGCGTTATTTAGTAAGATCTCGGCTCATTTAAAAAAAAAAATAATTTTAATTTACGGTTTAAAAAAAGCGAACCGCCCGTGGTCAAACTTTTACATCCAAAAACGAATATTTTCTTCAAATTCCGCTGATGATTTACTCGATGCCGGCAATCTTTATTTTAACATGTGCATCTTTGGACGAACATGTTGTTTTAAAATATTCAAATATCTTATTTATGCAGTACAAGTCTATTTTTTTGTCTATATAGACTAGCGCACCTCCCTGGATGTCGTGGCCTTACGACAGGGGGCTAACTCGATATTTTGTTTTCCCATTGCTTGACAACCCGAATTCTAGTTTTGCATTGGAATGACAACCCGATATTTTGTTTACAAAATGAATGATAACCCGATACATTGTTTACAAACTGAATGACAACCCAATACATTATTTACAAACTGAATGACAACCCGATACATTGTTTACAAACTGAATGACAACCCGATATATTGTTTACAAACTGAATGACAACCTGGTGCCTTGTTTACAAACTGAATGACAACCCGGTGCCTTGTTTACAAACTGAATGACAACCCGATACATTGTTTACAGACTGAATGACAACCCGATACTTTGTTTATAAATAGAATAACAACCCGGTACCTTGTTTACAAATTAAATGACAACCCAATACCTCGTTTACAAAGTGAATGACAACCCGATACATTGTTTACAAACGGAATGACAACCCGATACCTTGTTTACAAACTGAATGACAACCCGATACCTTGTTTACAAACTGAATGACAACCCGATACATTGTTTACACACGGAATGACAACCCGATACCTTGTTTACAACTGAATGACAACCCGGTGCCTTGTTTACAAATTAAATGACAACCCGATACGTTGTTGACAAATGAAATGACCACTCAATCACCATCCCCTAAATTACACGTGAAAATGTGTTCGAAACTTGAGCTGAATTCAGTCATTCAACGCAGCAACGATAACTATGTTTTATACAACTTCCGGTTGAAACCGGAAACACGCGTAACAGGGGCGATCATTGCGCAGTTTAAAAGCCCCCACCCCGCGGTTTCGTGTTTCAAACACGAGCGCCTCCCCTATCTGGTCAGGTATGTCAAGGCTTTATGTGCTGGCTGGTGCTGAGTTATCTGATCTTGATTTCTGGTTTTTTTTTTATCTTTGTGGTGTTGTGTATTCACGTATGGTATGGTAGACAGCAAGGGGGCGGGCAGTGTTTCTTTCAGACTTTTTTCTCCGGGGGGGGGGGGCACTTGATATTTTCGGAAGGGGCGCGGTCAACATTTTCCGGGGGGGGGGGCGGACACTAGTAAAAGTATATGTTTACTATGTAATTTCCATCGCGTAGGCGTAGGGGGTAGGCTTTCTTTGAGGGGGGGGGGGGGCGGGCGAAGAGATGCCTGGAAGCAGTGGCTTAGCGAGGTCGGGTGTCACCCGGTGCGGCACTTAATGGTGTCACCCCCCAGAGGCATAGTGACCCATTCCCGGCGACAAACTTTCAAACTTTCGATTGCACCCCCCCCTCAAACTTTCGATTTGCACCCCCCCCCCCCCCCCCCTCCGCAAGTTTTTCTTTATATATTTTACTATTTTTTGCCTTGGTGTCACCCCCCCCCCCTAAATGGCATCACCCGGTGCATTCCGCACACCCCGTCCCCCCTCACTACACCTCTGCCTGGAAGGAACTCTGGGGGCGGGGGACTAAGTTAGAGCAGACCGCTGGGTGGAAAGAATTCAGAAAAATAGCCGAAAGCAACCCTTCCAATGATTGTTTTATTCATCTTGTTATAGATAAAAAGACAGTGGTTCCTAACTTTTTGGAGGTACCGAACCCTAACCGTTTCATATGCGGTTAGCATCCCTCCCCCCTTACCCACTAACTCACCCTCCACTTATGTGTGGGCTTATGTTTGGGCTTATGTGTGGGCTTATGTGTGGGATTATGTGTGTGTTATGTGTGGGCTTATGTTTGGGCTTATGTTTGGGCTTATGTGTGGGCTTATGTGTGGCTTATGTGTGGGATTATGTGTGGGCTTATGTGTGGGCTTATGTGTGGGCTTATGTGTTGGCTTATGTGTGGGCTTATGTGTGGGCTTATGTGTGGGCTTATGTGTGGGCTTTACTCTCCTTATATAGAGTCTTTGCTATCCCCCCCCCCCCTTCCCCTTACCCACTAACTCACCTCTCCACACGTAAGCCTCGAATTCCATCCTATATTAATGACAGATACCTGGTCTCAATACAAAATTAATAGGCTTATGTGTGGGCTTATGTGTGGGTTATGTGTGGGCTTTACTCTCCTATATAGAGTCTTTGCTATTCCTCCATTCCCCTCTCTCCTACACAGATCACCCTCGTTAATGTATTTTGTAAGCAGATATAACTCAAGTAAAGAGAATTTCACTCGCGGTCAATTTTTTAGCCCTCGTGGCAATTTTCTTTTTTGTAATATAGCTCATATAAGGCGCCGGTCAGTCGAGGTCAGTTATGACCCTCTCTTCGTGGACTTTCCGGCAGCCTGGCACCGGCCCCCGTGTTCTGTTGTTCCAAGGCTGGAGCCTGCCAAATTTGAAGCGCCTGAGGCGCCGGGGAGTATCCTTTCGGGCACCCGACCACTTTGCTATATATATATATATATATATATATATATATATATATATATATATATATATATATATATATATATATATATATATTCTATTTGTATACGCATGTGTATATGATTTCACATATATTTTTTCTCTGGATGTATTTAATTTTTACCCCCCCCCCCCCCATACATGGATTAACACATACGTTATTACGATTCTCAACAAAACAGTTTACCTCCGGCATATTTTGCAACGTTGAGGCGATTGCTTTAAACAGTGCTCAGATAATACTAACGATTTTTGTCTATAGTCGGTTATAAATACAGCTTGATGTAGCAAGTTTTCATTACGTTTACGTCATGGTGTCAACCCCCCCACCCCCCCCCCCCCCCACCCTCTCTACCCTTGTCGTGCTTTGTCAACTTTGCTCTTAAAAGACCATTGAACTCACTCTAATTAGTCTAATTAATCACTTAATTAAATGGAGTTAACATTTTTCTGTATATATTTTGCTATTTTTTGC